>NC_084480.1:261432480-261748313 GCF_030035675.1 Rhineura floridana | reverse complement strand
ATGGTTTTAATGATGTGGTGTTCGGTAACATTGACATGCAAGTGAGACTAAATGTTATCAGTTTTCTTCTGAATATACCTAACTAGAGATTGTCAGATAAGTTGTGATGGTAACTGATAAAAAGGCACACAACAGAACTGCAGGAAAGATGTCACATTCAGGAAATCCAATTAACATAACCATTAAAAATCTTCTAATTCATGATACCTACAAAACAAAATGGTAGTTGGGGAGAGATTGACATTTAATTTGTAGAGCAGGAGCAAATAACTTGCTATGGGGTGAGGGCCACAGGTACCATGATTAACTTGCTGGGGGCCACATATAAAAGTGGGTGCACCCTATTTTAATTTGTTTTAAAAGGACACATTTGGGGGGAGGGGTTTCTCAAAAACCTCTTGGCATCACAGTGTCGCAGCATTCCATTTTAAAAAGAAAAAGTGGCCACTTTGGTTTTTGAAATTTGGAGAAGGTGAGTTTGGGCAAGAAACTGGCATTACCTACCCCCCAACCTGTATCTGGAGCTCATTCAGTTTTGTGCCCCATAGCTTCTTTTTCTTTTAGCAATGCCGCTGGAAATGGTAGTCTCTGTCTTAGAGTGACTTTGTCATTCCTACAGGCTTTTCTTCACACTCTCTTCTGTGTACTCAGTTTTTGGGGTTTAAGTATTTTAAAGAAAGAAAGAAAAAGAAATGGTAAAAGTCTGTTTCTACTCAGGTTCACTGTCTTTTTTAAGTAAACAAGTGGTGGTAAAATTAGAGCTGCCTTATACAGGGTCATCCCATTAGCCCATCTAGCTCACAGGTGTCTATGCTGACTGGAAGCTGTTCTCCAGGGTTTCAGATAAGAGTCTTTCCAGCCCTACTTGGAGATGCTACAGATTGAACCTGAAACCTTCTGCATGCAGATTAGCTGCTCTGCCACTGAGTTACGGCCTTTCAAGACAAGCCAACAGCTGGCTAAGAGCTATTGTGAAGTACCCTTAACAAGGAAAAATATGATGAAATATTATTTTAAACAAATCTTTTTATTTTTAATTTCTTAATTAGATGGTTCTAAGAAATTCCTTTAAGAAAATAGGGACAAGAAGTGCATTGCAAGCAACAGGAGGAGAAAAACTGGAGGTGGAAGACACACTGGGGTTTGGTAAGGGGAGAAAAATGAGAAGTCGAAGGAGGAATATAGATTGAAAGAGAGAGGGGAGGAAGTAAGGAGTAGCTCAAACTGGAGAAGGTAGAATTTTTGGGAGCCAATGAAGAGACAAATACAAAAATTAGATGAGCTGCGATGTCCTATGAATCTAGTAAAAAAAAGAAAGTGCGGAAAACTATGCCAAAAGGCACTCTGAAGAAATTGTTCTCTTTCTTAGGCTTTTCTCACTAAAGAGCAAAACATCATTGCACCCTTTAAAATTGAAAGAGTGAGTATATATTTCCCCCGTCCCTTGCATGCAAATATCTTTATTTGTGTAGCTGTTGCTTTGTTCCTGCAAGAACAATAGTGGTTAATTTGGGGGGGAACTACACTACATTAAAAGAAAGGAGAGACTTTGTGATGGGAAGAGCGATCAAGTGCCTGCAAGCTGGTGGAGGGGGCCCCAACAGAAAGCACCGCAGGATTCTCCTCCCACTCAGGAACTGCCAGCCCAGCTGAACACAGGCTCTGTCAAGAGCAGCACGCATGATCCGGCTGGGAAGCACCAGCTCCAACAGGCCTCCTGGGGAGTAAACGCTCTCTGTAGGTCACAATGGGAATTTAAAAGTGTTTTTTACTGTGCCGGACTTTTGGCTGATGGAGTTTGTAGGGGGATCAGGACCCGGGGATAGAAGAGGATCTCGTGCAAGTCCCACCTGTGGCTCCTCCCTGTCACGCCTCTGGAATGCCCCGCTTTCAGGGCTTCCGCTGGCCCTCCATCCTGTGGGCTGGTGTTCCCAGTGGTGCTGGCAGGCTCCTGGTGGAGCCACATCTCTGCCGCAGTGTAGGGCTGCTGCCAGCTTCATGACATCCAACTCACCCCAGTGTAGAACAAAGGTGAGTTAGATTGCAACCTGATTGTGAGAGAACACTAATTGGCAATGGAGAATACCTTTGTGAGTGTTTAATATCTTTATTACAATATGAAATGTAAACAGATGTTGATGCCTATTTTTAAAAAAAACATTCTCAGAAAGATAGATGAACGAACCTTGCGAAGCATTGGTTTGATTTGTTTGGTTTGCCAAATACTGCAAACATGAAAAAGATTTTGTGTCAGGACCCCTCCTGTGGTCTCCACTCTGTCTCAATCCCACCTCAGGGTCCTGCTCTTAAAACGGTTATCTCACAGGCCCAAGCACAAATCTGTCAAGATCCCACTGCTGGGCACCACCACCTGACCCTCTCTGTAAACAATATTGCCTTGAGATGGTGCCTTAGCCTTCTCCTGGCCTATTGCTACATTGTGTCTGGGTGCACTTGCAGGCCACAACCCCCCTGTATCTTTGTGCCTATAAAGATTACAGCCCTGGGTTGTTTTGGATACCTGATGATGTTACACTATCTCTTCACTGCTGCGACCACTGATACAGTCTCCCAACCTTGGTATATGCCCTGCCCATCCTTCTGGTCTGTGAAACTCAGCCAAGGATCAGGTGTTTTGGTAAACCAAGAACTATTTATTTATTTACATAGGGAATAACAAGATTACTTAAAGGTTCAGTCAACATGCGTGTGGTTTCATAAGATGTGTTATTCTTTACATTTCTTAGTCATAAATAACCTGCCTCACTACCCACCTAAATCCAGCCCAACACTCCAAAACCCAGCACCAACCAACAACCCTCTCCTACAGCTCACCCACCAACCCAGAACTGTCATCCTCTCATTTATACTTTCAGACACCCAGACGCTCAGCCAATCATCACACAACATTCTTCAACATTCCAACCCATGTACTCTCCCCTCTCACCCAGTCTACTTACCACATATACTCTAATAAACCTGCACTTACCATATTTACAGTATTATATTTACAAGGGCATCATAAACACTAATAGGCAATGGAGAATACCTTTGTGAGTGTTCAATATCTTTATTACAATATGAAATGTAAACAGATGTTGATGCCTATTTTAAAAAAAAAACATTCTCAGAAAGATAGATGAACGATGCTTGTGAAGCATTGGTTTGATTTGTTTGGTTTGCTAAATACTGCAAACATGAAAAAGATTTTGAAGAAACTAGGGTGCCAATAAAACAGCTGCTGGAGGGATATTGTAGAAGGTCAGTGCACATGTTATGTGTGTGCCTGCTTTATAATAAGGTGTGTGGGAAGGAACCAGATGTAAGGGCACCTCATGTTTTCCACAAGGTAATATGTTTATCTTCTCCCATTTGGCCATTGCGTGAAATGCAAAAAAAGTTGATATGCAAATCACTTGTACATCCCTTCATTTGAAACATCCATTCTCTGGTATCTGAATGCTGTAAGACACATCACACTAGCAATGCAAGACTACCCACAGAGTTATATTTGTTCATATAACATCATACACAATCCTGCAAAAAAACTCTATTTGCAATTCATAACCTAATATAAAGAGTTTAAAAATCCCCAGAATAGCAGCCCATGAGTCGCACACAGTGCTTAAAATTGATATCATCCATTTGTCTATCCTGCTTGTGCACATATACATAGCATGTGTAATAATGGTGCAGAATCTGCAGAACTGGACTATCTAGTACAGTACTGTCTACTCAGGGATATCCAAACTGGTGCCCTCTAGCTGTTGTGGACTCGAACTCCCATCTGCCCCACAGCATGGCCATTGGTCAGGGTGATGGGAGTTGTAACCCAATGACCTCTGAAGTGCACTATGTTGGTTACCTCTGGTCTACCTGGATTGGCAACATTTCTCCATTGTTTCAGGCAGGAGTCTTTGGACATCCCAGGGAGTGAACCTGGGACCTTTTCCCTGAAATGTATGTGCTGTACCACTGAGCTATGGTCCTTCCCAATTTTAACGTTTGTTTTTGTTTAAAAGTGGGTGTCATTCCTGGAGATCAGTATAATTTTACATGATTTCTTTCTCTTGTTAGGGTAAAACTGAATACATATTTCAACTGGATGTTGCTGGGAAAGTTGAAGATGTTGTACATGCCCTTCACCAGGTGAGAATACAGTCTGACATGATTGCAGATGGCAATAGTGCATTATTTTGGCCTCTACAAAGGCGCATAAAATAAAATTTTGCAGCCAAATATTTTAAGCAAATAGCTAGAGCGGCTTTAGAATGCAAATAGTTCTCCTTCAGCAAACGGCTTCAGTTCATCCTTGTGCATAAAAGCTCTATGTTTAAAAGCTGCTAGTCAAACACTGGGCACGGTCCTTTAGGGCTGTTTCCTGCGCAAGCCCTATCACAATGCAATGAGAGAAATGAATGCCCACTATTATACTAGTTGGAAGGAGTCATGGGGTTGTCGTTAACACAACGCTAAGCAGATTGTTCTATTGTAAAAGGAGAAATCCTTGAGCTGATGGAACAATCCCCCCATCTCCTTCCCTTGCATGCCCCTGCCATCTGTTTTGGGGATTCCCCCAACCCTCCAGAGCAGATTTGGAGACATCATGGGACCACTCAGGGAGAGGAGGTGGTTCAACAATCAGTCCTTCTTTCCAGGGAACTCTGGGAATTGTAGCTCTGTGAGGGGAATAGGGGTCCCCTAACAACTCTCAGCACCCTTCTATGGGAGTCACCATGACCATTTAAAGTGGTATAATACTGCTTTAAATGTATAGCGCAGATGGGGCCTGAGGTAGTGCAATTACTATTACTTAAGCCCTACTGGTTCATGCTAGCCGGGACAGAAGGTGGATGGAAGTTTGTTCTCTCTCTCTCTCTCTCTCTCTCTCTCTCTCTCTCTCTCTCTCTCTCTCTCGCTCTCTCTCTCGCTCTCGCTCTCGCTCTCGCTCTCGCTCTCTCTCTCTCGCTCTCTCTCTCTCTCTCTCTCTCTCTCTCTCTCTCTCTCTCTCTCTCTCTCTCTCTCTCTCTCTCTCTCTCTCTCCATCCACCCACCTCCCTGGTTTGGTCTTATAATTCTTTCCCCTTCCATTGACCCTCCCCACCTTTCCAGAGGCCCACGGCCCACAGCGGACATGCTCCTAGAAAATCTTGTTTCTGGCCCTATCACTTTTGTAACATTGTCATCAATAGAGCAGCGGTGGATCCACCACACTGGGGAGGGCTCTAGCCATGGAGAGGAAGCTTCACAGCCTCCTAAAGCTGCCCTCCCTTGGCCATCTTTCACACAGGGCAGTGACATGTTGCACTTGTGGTTGTGTAGGCATTCCATGGTGATGAGAGCCTGGAGGTGGAAATGGATCTGGTGCAGGGTGTGCTTCTTCAGATTTTAATCTGTTTGCTTTTATTTTTAAACAGCTGTATAGGGCATCTCACCTGGACAAACTGGGGGACCAGGCTGCTATGGTAAAATATATGCTATGGCTATCATATTAGCGGGAACGAATGTCTTAAGTTAGTGCTGAAAATCTAAAGCAGTGCTCTGTTTATTTTTCAAATTAGATAACTGCTATATTGCAATCACGTTTGGCCAGGACACCATTTGATAAGAACAGGTACGTGTCTAGTATAAATAGCCCTAAAAAAATATATATTTCTCTTAAATTTTGTTTCCTGTAATTAGAAATAGTCTGCATAAAAGGATGTAAGTCAAAAATGTATTAGTAATGGGAGACTATACACTCTGTCTACTTCCTGTAATACTCCCCTCACCAGTTACACCCCAGTATTCTCCCTTCTCTCTATCAAGATTTTTCAAATTCTGTGAATTTCTAGATTACTCGCTGATGAATGCTGGAGTAAAATTACTCCAGCTATTGAGAACAGAAAGAATGTCCAAAGATTCCAAAACATGAAAAATGTGGGCCATCCTTGTTGCTTTGCCTTATCCTGAAATGGGGGTAGGGGACTTCCTTGCCTTCCAATTAGCATTTATGGATTGCTCTAACTTGGTTTGAGTCTTTTTTGTAAAGTTCACAGAGATAGCTGGACCACACATTACAATGTCCAGAGCTGCAGTGTGTTTAGGTTCTTGCAGATTAATAAAGAACAATGTAAAGAAAAAAATATTTGATAATAGAAAAATGAAAGGATGAGGTGCATTTTATCTTTCAGAATATGTATATCTAGATGTGAGGGGTGCTAGCTAATTTTAAGCAGAAGCCTGTATTGAACAAAATAATTGTATGTTTTTTACTCTTCTAGATTTCAAAATGTTTCTGAAATGTTGCATATGGAATGTAAAGCTGAAATGGTCACTCCATTGGTGACAAATCCAGGACATGTATGCATCACTGATGCAAACCTGTATTTCCAGCCTCTTAATGGCTACCCTGTAAGTAACCTGCACTAAAAATTTCCACCCTGCTGTTCTTTGAATCATGAGCAAATTACTATATAAAATGTACCAAAGTGCTTATATGAGGTTTTCCTTTGGAACACATGAGTGAGCATCAGGGGGCTGTCAGCTCTTCACTGAGACAGCAGTGTCTGTGGGGGTGCAGGCAGGGCTGGAGATTCCTTGGTAAGTGCCAGGCCATAAGTCCTCAGCCGGCAGCTTGGCTATAAATCTGCCAGGCTAGCAAGGAGGAAGCAAGATAAGGGCAGAGGCCGTTCAAAGCTTACGTGCCAAGCCAGAAATCCAGAAAAGACGTCAGAGAAGGTCCGGGTCTAGTTTGCCGAGAGATCAGTCCAAGTCAAGGTTCAGGGAATAGGAAGACACACAGTGGCCACGCCTGACGTTGTAGTCAGCAACAAGCTGAAGCCAATGTTTGACTTTTAAGGAGCAGGTTTGTCAGCAGGTGTGAGCCATCAGCGTTTTGGCCTTAAGTGGACAGGCCTGCCCCTCTTCTGCCTGACCTTCTGTTGTCTACATTCTGCAGGTGAGGGGGGAGTATCCTGTTCACTGTCTGCGTCTGGCTGAAGGGCTTCAGCTGTGTCTGGGGTGCTCTGAAGCTGAGGGGGAGAAGGAGCTGGGTTCTCAGGAGTTTCCTCCATTTCTCCTTCTGGGTCTGCTGCTGTTACTCCCGAGTCATCCTCGTCTGATGAGTCCTCTGACGGGGCCATGACAGGGGCAACCTCTGTGGATCCCTAGTTTAATTTCCATGAAAATTTGACACGTTCTCAGTTCTGATTTTTTTTGTGGGGTGTTTTGTTTTTGTTTTTTGTAAGAACTCTGTGTAATTCAAAATTCATGTGTCAGTGCCATGTTTCTCCCATAAAAGATGTCACTGTGGTAATTTTTAATTTCCAGTTGAGGTGGGGAACATACCATGCATGATCGGGGGGGGGGAACCTTTGACCTTCCAGTTCTTGTTGGACTGCACCTCTCATCTATGAGAGGTGCTGACTGGGACTGATGGGGAGTCTTAACAACGTCTGTAGAATCAAAGGTTTTCCACCATGGAAGCAAATGGCACTCTTGTCACGGGTGGCTTCTGGAAATTCTGTTCTTCCTCTTCTCTCCCTCCCCCCCCCAATGAATGTTTTTGTGGTGTGAGAAGGGGAGGTCCTATGCCTATGACTTTTATTGGAGGTGTGATTTGAGTTACTGCCTGTTGAAGTTATGAGGTAGATTTCAGGTTTTACCTTCAAATGTCCAATTTTTGGATGTCCCAGTAATGAGAGTGCCTTCAGCTTTCTGTTTGTCTGTTGTTGATGTTCACTGATTCAGCTGGAATATTAGGGAAGTTGAGAGACTGTTAGTAAACTGTGAAACACCATAAATCCTCATAAATAAGGTATACTGTGGTATCTTGTTTTCAAATTAATATGTGTGGTGAGCTGCTTACTTGTGCCTTTACTAGGTAATTTCTTTTTTTGGTGGGAGATGTTTAGTCTATTAGAGTCAGATTTAGAACATAATCCTTAGTCGCAAATTGGATTTCCCCAGCCAACAAACAGATTATTTATTCAACGATTTCAGATTGGCCTTTCTTGGAATGCACATAGGTGACCTAAGTTTGTTGTTGTGTGCCTTCAAGTCGATTACGACTTATGGCGACCCTATGAATCAGTGACCTCCAATAGCATCTGTCATGAACCACCCTGTTCAGATATAGTAAGTTCAGGTCTGTGGCTTCCTCAGCAATTAGTTACAAATACAACTCCTGTGGAACTAACATGCTCTGTTTAAAAAAAAATGTGTGTAGTTGAGACCGAACAACAGTGGAATCCTAGAAGGAAATTAGAGATCCTTTAAATTGGGGTGGATAATGTCCCTCCTCTAGGATACACACCTTAATGTGGTGAGGGGCTTTGAGAGTGTTGAAGAAGGCGAGAGCAATGCTGTCAGGAGTCTAGACCAAGAGGATAGGCTCCTAGCAGGGACACTCAAGGCAGAATGGTTGAAGCTAAGACACCAGACTAAGATGCATCCAAACTCGGAGGAAGGCAATGGTAAACCACTTCTGAATGCCTCTTACCACAAAAACCCTATGAACAGAGTATCCAAAATGCAACATGAGATAGTGCTGGAAGATGAGACCCCCAGGTCAGAAGGCACTCACCAAGCTACTGGGGAAGAACAACGGATAAGTACAAGTAGCGCTGTGACTAATGACGCAGCTGGGTCAAAGCCAAAAGGAAGCCCAGAGGCCGATGCACACAGATACGAAAGGAGAGTCCGGAGTTGTACGACGCACACAATAGGAACATGGAACGTGAGAAGCATGAACCAGGGAAAGTTAGAAATTATCAAGCAAGAACTGGAACGTATCAACATTACAATACTTGGCGTGAGTGAATTAAAATGGACAGGAATGGGACCATTTTCAATCAGGCAACTACAAAATATTTTATGCAGAAAATGAGAAATTAAGAAGAAATGCGGTTGCTTTAATAGTGAGAAGTGAAGTAGCAAAAGCAATTAGGAGCTATAACACAAGGTCTGAGGGAGTGACGTCAATGAGATGAAACGGCAAACCTATTAACATAACCATCATCCAAGTCTATGCTCCAACAGCAAACACAGAAGAAGAGGAATTGGAGAGATTTTATGCAGAAGTACAGGAAGATATTGATCACACAACAAGACAAGATGTGCTGATAATCATGGGGGACTGGAATGTAAAAGTAGGGAACAGAGAAGAACTAGGAATTGTGGGGAAATGGGGCTTAGGAGACAGAAATGAAGTAGAAGAAAGACATATTGAATTCTGTGAAGCCAATAATTTGTTTCTTGCAAACACATTTTTTGAGCAACCGAAAAGACGACTGTACATGTAGACATCACCAAATGGTCAATATAGAAATCAAATTGATTAT
Organism: Rhineura floridana; assembly: GCF_030035675.1. Lineage (NCBI taxonomy): Eukaryota > Metazoa > Chordata > Lepidosauria > Squamata > Rhineuridae > Rhineura > Rhineura floridana. The sequence continues at coordinate 261,738,990 of NC_084480.1, read as the reverse complement.
ATAATTGGTAGCAGAAGATAGAGAAGTTCCATACTTGCTGTGAAAACATGACCAGGAGCAGACTGCGGTACAGATCATGAACTGGTCGTATCGAAAATCAGAGTAAAGCTAAAGAAGAACAAAGCAATCATAATGCCAACATACAATTTAAATAATATCCCAGAAGAATATAAAGATCAAATAAGGAACAGGTTTGAGGCTTTAAACTTAGTTGACAGAGAACCAGAAGAACTATGGAGTGAAGTCAGAGACATTATCAGGGAAGAATGCAAAAAGGCAATACCTCTAGCTAAAAAGAGAGAAAGACCTCAATGGATGACTGGTTAAAGAGAGAAGGAAAGCAAAACCAAAAGGAGATAGAAACAGTCAGAACCCTAAATGCAACAATACAGCAACTAGTACGTAGGGACAAAGAACTATTACAATAGTTACTGTATAGAAATAGAAGAGGACAACAAAAAGGGAAGAACAAGAGCCTTATTCCAAAAGATTAGAGAAATGAAAGGGAAATTTAAGCCAAGAGTAGGGATGTTGAATAATCAACAGGGGAACAAACTGACTGACCGAGATGATATAAAAGGAAGATGGAAGCAATACACTGAAGAACTCTTTAAAAGAGATGCAAAGATGACAGATTCATTCATGGAGGAACCGTATGATGAAGAACCAGAAATTTTAGAATGTGAAGTGAAAGCTGCTCTTAAAATACTTGGAAGAAACAAATCACCAGGAATAGATGGCATACCAATAGAGTTGCTACAAGCTACTGAGACTGAATCTGCCCAAATTTTGACAAATTTGTCAAGAAATATGGAAAACTAAACCATGGCCCACAGACTGGAAGCGTTCAATATACATCCCAATTCCAAAGAAAAGGGATCCTAAGGGATGCAGTAATTATCGAACTATTGCCTTAATATCCCATGCAAGGAAAGTAATGCTCAAGATGCTACAGCAAAGGCTCTTACCATATGTGGAGCAAGAAATGCCGGGTGTCCAAGCGGGATTTAGAAAGGGAAGAGGCACCAGAGATCATATCGCAAACATACGTTGGATAATGGAACTGAGCAAGAAGCAAATCACCCTGTGCTTTATTGATTACAGCAAAGCCTTTGACTGTGTAGATCATGAAACACTATGGAATGCTTTAAAAGAAATGGGGGTGCCACACCATCTGATTGTCCTGATGCTCAACCTATATGCTGGACAAGAGGCTACTGTAAGGACAGAATATGGAGAAACCGATTGGTTCCCCATCGGAAAGGGTGTGAGACAGGGGTGTATTTTATCACCCTATTTGTTTAATCTATATGCAGAACATATCATGCAGATTGGATCAAGATAAAGGAGGTGTGGAAATTGGAGGGAGAAATATCAATCATTTAAGATATGCAGACGATACCATACTACTAGCAGAAACCAGTAATGATTTGAAACGAATGCTAATGAAAGTTAAAGAGGAAAGCACAAAAGCAGGACTGCAGCTGAACGTCAAAAAGACTAAAGCAATGACAACAGAAGATTTATGTAACTTTAAAGTTGACAATGAGGACACTGAACTTGTCAAGGATTATCAATACCTCAGTACAGTTATTAACCAAAATGGAGACAATAGTCAAGAAATCAGAAGGCAGCTAGGACTGGGGAGGGCAGCTGTGAGAGAACTAGAAAAGGTCCTCAAATGCAAAGATGTATCACTGAACGCTAAAGTCAGGATCATTCAGACCATGGCATTCCTGATCTCTATGTATGGATGTGAAAGCTGAACAGTGAAAAAGGCGGATAAGAGAAAAATCAACTCATTTGAAATGTGGAGTTGGAGGAGAGCTTTGCGGATACCATGGACTGCGAAAAGGACAAATAATTGGTTGTTAGAACAAATTAAACCAGAACTATCACTAGAAGTTAAAATGATGAAGCTGAGGTTAACATATTTTGGACAAGTAATGAGAAGATATTGTCCAGAAAAGGCAATAATGCTGGGGAAAACAGAAGGGAGTAGAAAAAGAGGAAGCCCAAACAAGAGATGGACTGATTCCATAAAGGAAGCTACAGACCTGAACTTACAAGATCAGAACAGGGTGGTTCACAACAGATGCTACTGGAGGTCGCTGATTCATAGGGTCGCCATAAGTTGTAATCGACTGGACGGCACAAAACAACATCAGGCCTGTGGGCCAAATGCAACTCTCCAGGCCTCTCTGTTTGCCCCTTGAGACTCTCTCCAGGTCATCCCCCTCTCCCCAGACCACACCCCTTACCAGACCTGCTTTGCACCCTAATGTTTTTCTGCCTGGCAAGAGTGAGTCGTTTAAGTATGATATTATTTGCTTGGTTTGATGGAGGATATAGACGGGTGTACAGGTGTGTGTAAGAAGTGGCCTATGGTACAAAGGTAAAATTCAAATTGGCTGCCCTGCCCACCACCAGCATGTAGTCCCAGAATGTTGCCTAGGAGGGAATGCAGCCCTGCTGTGAACAATGTGTGGAGGAAATCTGTTGTATTTTTTTTCCTTTTTGGTGTATTTTTCTACAGAAGCCTGTGGTTCAAGTGATGCTACTTAGTGTCAGGCGCATCTATAAAAGAAGGCATGGCTTATTGCCCTTGGTAAGATTAAACTTTACTTTTGTCTCTTGGTGTCAGAAACATTTCATTATTTTAACCTTAGAAGTTGAAATTACAAAAGGAACCCCATTTGCCTCATCCCTCAAACTATGGCTCCAATTCAACAACATTTATGTTGGCTTATCTGTGTTAACTATATGAATGGTGAATTATTATCATTATTGTTATTAATTATTATTATTGTTATTAAATATTGATATATTACCATTCCTCCAACAAACTAAGGGTGGTGTCCATGATCTCCTCGCCGTTTTCTCCTCACAACAACCTTGTGAGATAGGTTAGACAGTGACTAATCCAAGGTCAGCCAGTGAACTTCATGGCTGAGTGGAGATTCGAACCCTGGTCTCTCAGGTCGTAGTCCAACATTCTAACTATTACACCTCACTGGTTCTGGTAGCTGGGTACAATGGCTCTGCCTAGTACTTGGTGGCATAGTAAGCTCTATCATAAGTTAGTTTTATAAAGTATGTGTATTGTATATTTCTATACAATGTATGATCACTGTTGTTTTTTGGGGCCGTGAACAAATTTTGAATGGCAGAGAAAATTTGACACAGAAAAAATTGAAGGCAATAACAGATGGCTTCCTAGTAAAATCATAATGCTATACCTTTCATTGCTGTATAGAAAACAGCTAGTACTCCTCTGCCAATAATGAAACAACAAAATCAGATGCTTGTGCTAGAACTCTGTTGTGGTGCTATCCTGAATTATAGAGCTCTCTGACGAACTTCTACATTTCCATCTCTCTTTAATTTCCAAAGGGTCTCGAAATATTTTGCACTGAAAATGATCTGTGTTCGGACATCTATTTGAAGTTCTACAACACTCAGGACAGAGACAATGTCTATTTCTACGTGGCAACATATTTAGGTTTAAATAACTGTTCTTTCTGGCAAACTGGGATGTGTGAAAAATAGTTTGTCTCCTGGGTTTTTTGTATGGATTTAACCTTGAGGTCAAGTGTATTTTGGAATGAATACCAAGACACAATGAAGTTCACCATAGCGATTTGAAATAGTTATTGGGTTTTTGGTTTTGCTTTGCTTTGTGGAAATCTGTAGAAGGAAACACTCAGCACCACCTTAAAGCCATAATGGTATAGGATAAGGAGGAGAAAGCAGTTGGAAACTTAGAGCTGTTTGAATGCAGAATATCACCTTAGGTTGCAGTGTAAACATCAGTGGTGTGGGTTTTCCGGAAGATTTTTCCAATGCAAATTAAGATAATATGCATCAGAAAATTTTCCAGTGTGAACTGAAAAATGTCCAGTCATATTGCTCTAGAGAATGATCTTATTTAGCATGTTTTTTTTTACTTATGGTTAGTAAACAAAACTAAAAACTTTGAAACTGTCAAGCTTGCCTATTTTATTATTCTTTTTTGCATTTGGCATCCATTCATTGTTAATGAACTTAAGAAATGGGGGGGCATTCTATCTCACATCACTGTCCAACATTTCCCACTCATAGAGCTCCTAACTTGTACAGTATTGTCCTGTGCGAGTGCTGCCAAGGGCTTCTGTTCTTGACTGTTTCCCTTTATTCCTCTCTTCCCTCCTAAGCATTGCCATTTCAGCCTATCTGTATCTACCTTCTCTAGTTGACATTAAAGACTCCTTGAAGCAGTTATAAAAAATAAAGGGGGATCAGCGTCTAACAATATAATGTTCCTGCTGTCATGGGTTTTTTGAGGGGGCGGTATTATCCTTCCTTTTCCATCACTGGATGTGCACTGGGCGCCCTATATACAGGGCAAGAAAGTCTTGCTAGTGAATTTGAGGGGAATAGTTTCATCCACTCCTCTTCTTTGTGGCTAGGGAGCAATTTGTGTCAGTCTACTTTGTCTAATGTGTGATGCCTGAGAACCCTAGATGCCTTGGAAGATGGGATTAAGTGCAGAGAACACTAATAGTGCACCAGTTGTGCCTGTTAGGTATAGAGTAGCATATGAATGAATGCTTTTAGAAGAGTCTAATTGCAAATTGCATTTATTTCTGTGGTCTCTGTTGTATTTCCTGTCTCCTGCTAGAGAATCATGTTACGGAGCACACAGCAGAGAGTTACATGTTACAGTGGCAACGAGGGCATATTTCAAACTACCAGTACCTTCTTCATCTCAACAATCTGGCTGATCGAAGCTGCAATGACCTCTCCCAGTATCCTGTGTTTCCATGGATCATAGCAGATTATTCTAGTTCAGAACTGGGTAAGAATCTTTGTAGAAAAACAAGAGCAATGGATTGAAGAACCTCCAGCTTCTTACTCAAGTGTGAATGCAATGAGATAATACAGATCAGGCTACCTGTGCATTCCGATTCTTGCAATGCCAGAAGCTGCTTATTCTATCCCCTTCATTCATACATTCAGGGTGGAACTAGTGCACAGCAGCTTGATTAAGTAGTAGCTCAGCATTGAGTGGTTTACTGGCATTCACATAAGAAACACATAAGCATGTGTAATGAAATTTGGCAAATGAATCAATAAAAAGGTAGAGGGTCAAATACTAATCACAGAATCATAGAACCATAGTGTTGGAAGGGTCCTATAAAGCTATCCAGACCAACCCCCTGCTCAGTGCAGGAATCCAAATTAAAGCAACCCGACAGGTGGCTGTCCAGCTGCCTCTTGAATGCCTCCAGTATTGGAAAGCCCACCACCTCCCTAGGTCATTGGTTCCATGGTTGTACCACTATATCATCTGAAAATTTAATAAGTGTTCCCTGCACCTCCTCGTCCAAGTCATTAATAAAAATGTTGAAGAGCATTGGGACCAGGACCGAGCCCTGTGGGACCCTGCTTGTTATCTTTTCCCTAGTTTGAGTAGGAACTATTGATAAGCACTCTTTTAGTACGATACTGTACCCATCTGTGGATTGACCTGATAGTTGTTCCATGCAGCCCACATTTAGCTATCTTGTTAATCAGAATATCATGGGGCACTTTGTCAAAAGCTTTGCTGAAGTCAAGATAGATTATGTCCACAGCATTCCCACAGTCTACCAGGGAGATTACCCAATCAAAAACTGAGATAAGATTAGACTGGCAGGATTTGTTCTTGATAAATCCATGTTGGCTTCTAGTAACCACTGCATTGTTTTCAAGGTGCTTACAGATTGACTGCTTTGTAGTCTGTTCCAGAATTTTCCCAGGGATTGATGTCAAGCTGACTTGCCTGTAGTTTCCTGGTTCCTCCTTTTTGCCCTTTTTGAAGATAGGGACAACATTAGCCCTCCTTCAGTCATCTAGCACTTCACCTATCCTCCACGATTTTGCAGAGATAATAGACAGTGGTTCTGAGAGTTCTCCTGCCAGTTCCTTCAATACTCTAGGATGCAGTTCATCGGGCCTTGGAGATTTGAACTCATTCAAAGTGATTAGGCATTCCTTCACCTTTTGTCTATCAATCTCAAGTGGCAATCCTGCCCCTTCTACTTCATGTTTGCCAGGAGAGTCATAGACCCTCGTTAGAGAGAAGACTGAGCCAAAGTAGGAATTGAGCACTTCTGCCTTTTCTTTGTCATCTGTTATCATTGTGCCATCCTCATTGAGTAGCTGTGCCACCATTTATTTTCTCTGTCTTTTACTATGGATATACCTGAAGAAAGTTTTTTTTGTTGCTTTTGGCATCTCTTGCTATCCTCGGCTCATTCTCAGATTTAGCCTTCCTGAAGCCATCCCTGCAATTCCATGCTACCTGTCTGTACTCCTCCTTTGTGGCCTGGCCTTCCCTCCACTTTCTGTATGTGTCCTTTTTTGTTTTCAGGTAATCTCTAAGCTTTCTGTGGAGCCACATTGTCTTCTTCTGCTGTCTTCCCCCTTTTTTCCTTGACGGAATTGTTTTCCATTTTGCCTTTAGAATTTCCTCTTTCAGAAACCCCCACCCATCTTGGGTTCCTTTTCTCATTCGGGTCACTTGCCACGGAACCTTATCATTGTTCTGAGTTTAGTAAAATCAGCTTTCCTGAAGTCCAAGGTTCATGTATGGCAACTCTCAGCTTTTGCTTCCTTTAAAATCAAGAACTCAAGTATAGCATGATCACTCTCCCCCAGAATTCCTGTAACTGCCACTTCATCCACCAAGTCATCTCTGTTGGTTAGAATCAAGTCAAGGATAGCGGATCCTCTGGTTGCTTCCTCCACTTTCTGTAGAAGTTACCTCCAACACCAGCCAGGAATTTCTTGGAAGGGCCATGTTTGGCAGAATTTGTCTCCCAACAGATATCAGGGTAATTTAAGTCCCCCATTACTACTACATCATGCCTCTTTGAAACATTGGCAATTTGCTTTTCAAAAGTTTCATCTTCATCTTCTCCTTGCTTTAGTGGTCAGTAGTAGACTCCAACCACCATGTTCCTTTTATTCCTTGCCCCATTTGTTTTAATCCAGATTATGGAACATAGAAATAAGCAGAATTTGAGTAATCCAATAAGCATTGCTGCATAACTTCTGTTTATTCAGTGAGGCTTGCAGAAAATCCTGTGGAGTTTGCATACTTTTCACCAGTTGGGGCATATCTGCTTATAGAACTCTTAAAGCATGCTTCTTAAGCTAGCTCTACCTCCACCTCAACTTGCGTATCCCAGGAAAAGTAACACTATGGCTGTGAAACCTATTTTGGAGCATTTTAACTTGATTAAGCATGCTACCTTGTACTTGATTAAATAAGTCTGCATATTACCCAATCCTTAATATAAATGCTTTTTTGATAAATTGAAGGAAGCATAAATGAATTTACAATTTAGCAAATAATTCTACTATTTAGAACTAAAACAGCTCAAAAAGTAACATGTGTGTCTTAACTCACTGCCTTACTGATTTTGTAAATTAAGGGCCCAAACTAGATGTTCACGTGTTTGCTAAACCTGCACTCGCTGCTTTGGCTATAAAATGGGGGCATGGAGGGTTCTGCTTTGATCATTAAATGGAGCATGCAGGGGAGGAAAGTGATATCCACCCTCTTTCTCCTCATTCCCCCTTTCTGCAGCTACTCTGCTGTTTCAGTTCTTTTTCTCCCTAGACTGGCTCTGATGCCAGAAGTGAGTCAACTGGGTTTGGGGTGGAGAGTCTTCAAAAGGAAAGTGCAGGAAGCTGAAGTGGGGGAGATGGATGGGTTTCACTCCCATCTGACCGTATTCCTTTTAGTGATAAAAATAGACCCCCGTCCCACTTTATAGCCAAACCAATGAGCCACTGCTTAGCAAACACATACATGTCTTGTTTAGCCCTAATTCCTGACAGGCAACATTTGCAGTCATTTGGTTTAAAAAGATTTAAGGGTCAATATGAGAAATTTGGCAATTGGTTAAGATTTGTCATGGTAGTACTTGCCCACGTGCACTGGAAAGGGAAAAAGTATTCTTGTACTATTGTTGTGCAGCAGGCATTGCTAATTATATGTTGTAATATGCAAATTAATTATTTCAAACTCTTTTTGTAGACTTGACAAAGCCTGAAACTTTTCGAGACCTCAGTAAGCCAGTAGGTGCACTAAACAAAGAGAGGCTGGAAAGACTATTGGTATGCCAAACATAACCTCTTGCAAGTTTTTTTTCTGTGTGAATTTATATTTTTTTAGGTTTATCCCAATCCTGTGGAGTTGTCATCTAGTATACTTCTAAATATGGGCAGTTACAATGTAAGTGATTAGGAATGTTTTATGATTCAGAGTGGTTCACTATAATTCCTGTTGAACTTCAACTTAGTATATAGAATAATTTGACTTCTTGTTTCCTTCTATCATCTCCCCAAAGTAATTAACCACCTGTTCTATCAAACTGCAAAATCTGGAACAGTGTTAACACTAGTTAAGCTTAACAAGTATTGATATTTACCCACAAAGATTGATTCTTATTTCGGATTGGGTTTTTATACTATGAATGTATTTGGTTACATTAATATTCACTGTATGTATTTTATTTATTTATTTATACCCCGCCTTATGGCCAAAAGTCCCTCAAGGCGGCTTACAAGAAAAACACATCAATAAAACAATACAGTTTACAAAATTAAATAACAATAACATTATTGTTAAAAAAACAGAGATTATCACACATACACAACAGGGTGTAGAAACAGGGTAAAATAGATGGTTCTGCTCTTCTCCAGAGATGTTCTAGGCATGAACATTGAACAATGCAATTCCCTGCAGACAAAAAAACTTAAGGCTTGGGATCCTGATGCTGCTATTTCAATCCAAATTTAAGCCGGGTCATTTCAGCTAAGAGAGAGCAATCTCCACTAAGATTAGCAGCTTGAATCTCTGAACAAGCTAAATGCTTGACATTATTGAACCAGTCCACATGTGCACGGCAGTGATCAGAGGCGTGTATAAGTTCATGTGTAACCATTCAGTTCATATGAGGCTGATTATGAATATTGTTTTGGCATAGAACAATCTGTGATGTTGAAGAATCAAATCCTCCACTGACACACCCATCACACTCTTCACACGAGAAGTGCCGATCTTTGAAAACGGTGCAACCAGAATTCTTCATAGCATCAAGTAGCAGTGTAGCATATGGACTGGTGTCTAGGGCGATCTTCAGCATCACCTGGCACTTATGGTTGAAGGTGAAAAGACTGTTATACAACAAGGACTTCGATTTTTTCCCTTCTCCTCTATGTCAGTCTGGAAACAGGCCGTACTTGAAATCATCCTTGTCTCCGCCGGAGCTGCAACTCCCTGGCTCCTGTGGCTGTTCTGGAGACATCGGGGCATCTCTTTCACTCATGTAGTGAACAGGTTTTTCCCCATTTGCTTAAATAAAGATACAGAGTTGCAGAAATTGCCAAACAGCATCACCTTTAAAGGCCATTGTCCTGAGTTCCTTAGTCTAGGGTGGGATGGGAGACTGATGACAATGGGTGATGACATGCTGATGACAAGCAAATGCAACAATAGGGGCTTCAATTTTGTTTTGGATCAGAAGAAAATAGAATGTTGTTGGCTGATCTGTGAGAAGGATAGCATCTCATCCTATTTTAGCAAGCAACAAGCTACAGGAGCAGCAGAGTTTTATGATGTATCAGTTGCTGGACCGTGTCACTTGGACTGCATGTAACAGATTGGATATTGTGGAATTTGTATTGTAAAAAACCCTCCTCCTTTCTTCTAAATGTGTTTAGGATCAGGCCACAAATCTACCAAACAAAAAGAACAGTTCTTTCAGCTAATCTCAAAGTATGTGCCTCTATATTCAGATGCAATATATTGCTGCAGTAGAGTTGATTTTTGAACTGTAAGCTGTGATCGTTCTTTCACTGAGCTAGGAGAAATGTGGGACAACATAAACTGAAATAAAATACTGGCTATCTCTATATTAGGTACAGAAGGATATTGTCACTGAGCAGTCTGTCTCTTTCCCTTGCATTGACAGGCACGTTATCGGGAAATGCCAGAACCAAAGTTCATGTATGGCAGTCACTATTCTTCACCGGGTTATGTTCTGTTTTATCTTGTCAGAGTTGGTAAGATACCTGTACATGTTCTCCTGAAGTTGTGGCAGTGGAGTTTGATTAAGCTGGTGTGATAGCTGAGCTCTCTTGCTTCCACAGCACCAGAATACATGCTTTGCTTGCAAAATGGAAAATTTGATCATCCCGACAGAATGTTCAACAGGTTTGTCTTGAATCTTGCTACTCGTTCTATTGTATTTTAGCATCTTTTAATAAGTGTCTATGTTACTATGTATTAGGGAGGTTTTATAGCTCAGTGGTAGAGCACCCACTTTACATGCAGAAGGTCCCTGGTCCAGTCCCTGGCAACTTCAGATCAGGATGGGAAAGGCTCCTGTCTGAATATGCTGGAAAGTCATAGCCAGTCTGTGTAAACAGTACTGAACTAGTTTGACCCAAGGGAGCTTTTTATGTCCTATGTTCCTAAGCATTATTTTAAAGTCAGCATTATTTTAATTTCTACTCTAATTTACCCTAATGGGTTTATTGTAATCCTTTTAATCTATTGTTGGTTTTTGTGCTGATATTTGATCTAATTTTATTGTGTTTGATTTGCGTTTTGATTTTCTGGACTAAATTATTGTATGTTGCATAAAAGATGAGATTATTAGTTTACTAATAAGATAAATAAATGGCATATTCTGTTGATACAAAAATCTTGATCGGAAAACTTCTAATTTTTGTTTTATTATCTCACTATTCTTACCTAGTATTGCAGAAACCTGGAAGAACTGTTTAGATGGGGCAACAGACTTCAAAGAGGTAAAGAGTCTGCTTGCACTTCAGCCAATATTAACTGGCTGCTGTTCTGCTGCCTACTGAGGGTTTGCAGAATTCCATTTTGATACAGAGTCCAAAAGCCGATTTACGTCAAGCAAGTCCAGGGACTTAGGGGAACCTTATTGGAACCATTGGGAAGGGGCCACAGCTCAGTGGTAGACCGCATGCTTTGCATATAGAATGTCCCAGATTCAATTCTCAGCATCTCTAGTTAGACGGATCAGATAATATGGGACTTCTTCATGTAAAGCCAGAGATCTGCAATCAGCCAGACAACAATACTGGACTACATAGACAAATAGTCTGACCTGGTAGAAAGAAGGCAGATGCTTATATTCTAAATCTGACAGAGTGCCTTCATGATCCGGGTGGTTTCTTTTGACTTTGTGTATGTATACTGCAGTTTATGATAAGCCCTGTGGACTACTTGAATCTGTTAAATTCTGCTGGTTCACTAACCAACCAAGCAGGTAATATAGAATCCCTTTTAAGGTTCTGAACACACTTCCAGAATCTAGGTTAGGAGTCTGTGTATGTCCAGCTACATCTAGAGCACAACTCGGCAGTAACCGACGTCTTGCATAAAATAGTATCTCCATGTCAAATTTTCTTCAGTAATGTGTAGCAGTACTTATCCATACTGCGACATCTCATTGCACTATCCCCACCAGCCAATGAAGTATAGTAGGAACCCTGCACAATGTGTCATCGATAAGTGTTCCTAAATGTTGCAGAGGATAAGGGATGAAGTTGCCAGGGATGCTATCTTTGGCAGTGTTGTCAGTTTGCCCACAACTTGCAGTTCCCATCTATGATTACAGTGAGAATAAGGCAACCTTTCTGTAGAATGAGACTTGTATAGGTTTTGGATAATGGCCAACACTAATCTTGGTTTGCACTGTGGTATCTTAAGTGAGCTGACCTATCCAGTTCTGCTAAATGCATTCACCTGAAAATATGTTCCATTTATTTCAGCTGAACAAACTTCCAGATATTTGTGTACTTAGCCAAAAGTGCAATCCTATCTTCCATTGACAGCTGTAGGTAAATGTTAGAACAAGTCAAGCATTGAGATACCTTTTGTAACACTGAAGTCTATGGTGTGATCATATCTAATATGAATCCTTGATAATACTTCCCCCCCCCGCTGTGCTAGGTTTGGAAGCATTGGTAATTATTTTATATTTTATATTGCAACACTTACAAAACTATAAACACAGTCCTGTTTCCATACTCACACAATTCTCTACACACTTATTTGTTCCAGTTGATTCCTGAATTCTATGAAAATGATTCCAGTTTCCTACTGAATAGTCTGAAATTGGACTTGGGGAAGACCCAAGGAGGAAAGATGGTGGACAATGTAGAACTTCCCCCTTGGGCATCAGGTAAATAAAATTCTGGATGCATTTTATCATCTTGCTTCTGCATTAGAGATTTGCTTTCATTTTTCTTGGAATCTTGGGGAATAGCCAGTGTCTTTTTCCTGTTTGTTCCCCCATGCCTCCAATAGTTCTTTTCACTGCTCTTTTCCTAATTTAAATAAATGAGTGGAATAGAGTTGGTCCCCTTTTGCTCAGATGGTGCCTTTTTGGCTTTGATCCAGCGGATGACTCTACTAACAGAAGAGAGGCAATCTTTGAGGGCAGGTGGGAATATGGGAAAAGTTGCCTCCCCTTCTCATCCAAGAGCCAAGGTGTCCACTGGCTCAAAAGCTGTTCCATAAGTGCAAGGCTACCAGTGTGATTCTACCTTGTACTTTTAGCAGGAATAAACTTCAGTAAGTGTTGTTGTATCCTAAAAAAATGACTTTTTAAATGCTTCTGAAGTGCTGGCTAGTATTTTCCAAAACTCTGACTGGGTTCCTTCTCCAGTGACTTAAAAAAAAAGCAGAGGGGGAGAAGGGAGCGGAGGTTTTGTTTTCGCTTAACAAGCAAACACTGGCACCATCTCCTTCAGATGCTGATGATTTCCTCCAGAAGAGCCAAGATGCTTTAGAAAGCCCGTACGTGTCGGAACATCTCCATGAATGGATTGACTTAGTGTTTGGCTACAAGCAGAGGGGAAATGAAGCTATTGCAGCTCAGAATGGTGAATTCTAAACTTCTTTTTTAAAAAAGCTAATGGATGCTTCTAAATAAATGTTGAATTCTTTGGTGATAATTTCGGTTTTCTTTCAAAAATAAACACCAGTTTTGAGTGTAGCACATCTCATATAGTAATTCTTCCATTTACATTATAAATTATAGGCATAACAAAGCCATATGTGTGTGTTCAAAAATGTTCAGTCTAGTTTAAATTTACTACATATGAGATGACTCAACATGTTGTGAGAGAATTGCACAGTGCTGTAGTATTATTTTGTTGATCCAGAGTCCTGCAGTAATCTAAAACTTCTTCACCATGTGTCCCCCCCCACACTTTTTTTTAGTATTTCATCCGTTAACCTATGAAGGAGGAGTAGATTTGAACAGGTAACTAAGTATCAGTAAAGGAGGGGTGGGCAACTTACTGCTATCTTTAGTTAAGAGTATGGTGTTCCTTTGCTTCCAGAATAAAATGTTTTTATGCCAGTTTTTTGTTGTAAGCTTTTATGCATGTATTGAGAGAATGGGACTGTTTGATGTCATTCATGTATGCTACTAGCAAACTCCTGACAGTGGCTCCTTAAATATAGCCAAAACATCACAATCCATGTATAAAAGGGAGAAATAAGCAGGCTTGAGCAAACCTCAAGGTTTGCAGAAGTTAAAAACAATAACCATCACCACCAGCAGCCTGGGGAAAAACCTTCCTCCCCCCACAACAGCCCAGTAACGACTGAGCACACCCAGTCGCCACAGACTGCTGAATGACTCTGAGTGTAAAACCTGAGAGGAGAGTGAATGGAATAGAGTATCATGGAAGAAGGCATGGCTAGCTAGTTTGAATTGCAAACAGAGGCACTCCACGCTGCAACATTTTGTTGCAGATCCCATTTGTAATTCCTGTTTGTAGTTGCAAGCACTTGGTGAGATGCCCGATACCATGGACCTGGTAACATCTAAGTTTTGCCTGTATTGCAGATGTGAGAATCTGGTTTCTCAGAGCTCACAAAGAGAAGTTGGAAAGCTGTAAGTTTCTTGCTTTTATAGTTAGAAATGCACTGAGTAAGTTTGGGTATAGTTCTGGTTTATGGCGCCAGAAATGAGCACTGGACCCACACACTCCTCCATTACCCTCCTCATATCCACTTCAGCATGGAGATCTTGATTGGTTTCAACCAAAGCTCCCTGTTAATCTCCAGAATAGGAACCTCTGCTTTGAATAGCCAGGATCTCCACACCAAATCTGGTACTGTGGAAATGTTTATGAAACTGGGAATGTCGTATCCAACAAATCCATTACAAGTATAATTTATTTCTCTTGCTAAGGCCTTACAGTGTATTTATCATGAAGTAGCGTGGCTGGCTACTTTGAACAATTTATACTGTGGTTTAAGGTCCATAAATTTGATAAGCACTGCAAGCAGAAGGGTATTTATTGCATGCATGTATATGTATGCAGGCATAACATAACTGAGGACTTAAAACTTGTTTGTGTGCACAAGCCAGGGAAATGAGCAGTTTATGCTTGTAACTGCAGCAACATCTAAACTGGAGGTAAAAATACTGTAAGTGCCTGTCCTAGATGGTTGATTTGATATAACACAAGTTCATATTCATGTTTCTCTTGCCTTTTCTCCTAAAGTATTATGGACCCAAATGAACGAGTAGCTCTGCTGACACAAATCTTAGAATTTGGGCAGACTCCAAAACAGTTGTTTACAATCCCTCATCCTCGGAGGATTATCCCGAAGTTCAAAAGTTTGTCTCGAACATCTAGTCACAGCCTTTCTATGACCGAGTCTCCAGGTAAATTTAGTAGAGTCATAGATATTGGTGGTAGTGCCATGTATTTCATATTTCAGCTGATTTTACTCTAATGGTGTTGCTGTGTCCAGCAAGGTCAATATAAAGCTTTAAATGTCTTAGGCCAGCATGACATAAAGCATAGTACACAATTTTCTGGAAAATAGTGGTTTATCAGTTTACAAAAATTCCCCCGTCAGAGTGGGGAGGGGAGATGTTGCATGCTGTTATCTCCTAGGAAGTTTCAGTTCTGGAAAAAATACGTAGTGCTAGCAATTGGCTGTTCCTTGTTGGGAAACAGACCAATTTTCTAATTTGATATCTCACATTTTCAGCTTCCCGTTAGCTTTGGTGGTGTTTTAGCATTATATCTTGGTGTGGCCTAACACTGTCTCAATCATGGCTGCATACACACCATACATTTAAAGCACATGACTTCCCTTAAAGAATCCTGGGAACTGTAGCTTGTCAATTGTAGCTGGGAATTGTAGGTCTAGAATGGATAAACTACAGTTCCCAGGATTCTTTGGGGGAAGTCATGTGCTTTAAATGTATGGTGTGTACATAGCCCACATCTCACACCCCATACTTCACATTGTTTGGACTGGTAAGATGTCATCAAATGCTCTTCAAGGAACAACATAAGGATAGAAGGGAACATGAGAGGCTGAATTTTCAGTTTCATAAACTGTAGTTAGCTTGCCATATGAACTGTATAATGTCTCTTTTTTGGCAGGAGGATATTTTTAGTTCACATATTTTCTTGTTTGTCAGTCTCTCCAGGTGAAGAATCTTTTGAAGATCTAACAGAAGAAAGTATCATGCTTGCTTGGAACCACATGACCAAATTAAAGCCAGATGGGCAACACAAGATTCACAGAGGGTAAACATCGCAGCATACAGGAGGACAGGTGTACACAATGGGACAGTAAAATGCTTTAGAACTAGTAGTAACAGTGCAGCCTAGTTATGAGAAGAAAAAGGAATGTTTTGGGTGAGGGGGGAATTTGTAGGAACTGGAGTCAAATGTGTATACCCATGGAAAGATCAGGCTAAATAATAATATGCATATTGCTGTTAGTAGGGGTTGGTTGTTGCATTTTTTAAAAATTCCTGCCTTTCTACAGACTAGTCAGAACAGCAAACAAATATACAAAAATTAAAGCAGTTCATATTCAAAAACAAACTATATTCTATTAGAAGATTATTATTTTTTTAATACAAAAGCAGCAACAGCCAAAAGATCTGTTTCAAAAGGTGATGCCTGAAAACTCCTGCTGGGAAAGAGAAGTCTTGTGGGTATCTTAAAATACTCAAGTCACAAGCAGTTTAGGGCTTTAAAAGCCCAAACCAAGACTTTTGAAGTGAGCCTGGAAACAGATGGGTCACCAGCATAGCTGATTAACATAATTGTTGCAGTAGCAGCACTAGCTAGCCACCATCAGGAAGACAACTACCAGGAAGATAACATAGTCGCACAGATGACTACTACCAATTTGACAGCAGAATATCCTACTTGCCTCTATGGGGGTGTCTTGAGCAACAGAGGGCCCTAAAACTACTGCTGGAATTTTGTGATGTTTGCCAATTTGGATTTTTGTAAATATACATTGAGGACTTTTAGGTAAGTTAGCACACGTACCTGAAAGTAAGATTTACTTCTTAGTAGACTTGATTAGGATCATACTGCTGGATAATAATTGGTTCCTCGCTGTGTTTTGAACAGGGCAGTCACTGGAATAGCTGTGCCTTACAGTTCCAACTGGTCTTCTATTTTTACTACATCTCAAGGTGGGTAGTGTTGTATGTTTGCCTGCCTTCAAGCCTCAGTAATATGAATATGACAACACCACCCTCTCCAATGCTTAGCGTAGAATGCCTTTTTAAATGGGCTCAACATAGGCCTGTGATATGTAACCCTAACCCTAGGAGCTTGAGTCAGGGTTGTGCCTTGTGCACAGCAATTCTGTGGGAATGGAGAAAAAACACAGAGCATGGCAAAGGTTCAGAAGCTGGCTTTTTAAAAGATCTTGGAATTCACTCAAAAAACACCCTTAAAGTTTCTATGCCTGATGATAGTGTGGGCAGTGTATACACATTGTCTACTGATATTTCAGAAGCTAGCTTGGTTGGGGTGAGACTTGAGTATCCTGCATTGTTTATCCCCCCTTTCATGACAGGAAAAAACAGAATAATTACAGATTAAATTATGCAAAACAAGATAAATTATGCAAATTTGCATGAGCATATACTAGTAGCTGAACTTAGTCTCTGAGTGCTGAAATTTATGTAGCTAAAAACAGCAACTCCTTTCTGTGCTGCTTAGGAGGA
This sequence comes from Rhineura floridana, assembly GCF_030035675.1. NCBI lineage: Eukaryota > Metazoa > Chordata > Lepidosauria > Squamata > Rhineuridae > Rhineura > Rhineura floridana. The sequence continues at coordinate 261,721,903 of NC_084480.1, read as the reverse complement.
TGGCTGGCCAGGAAAGGACGCTGATGCCAACCAATCCCTTCCTGAGTAGTGTCTCCTTGCTCTGGGCAGCCTCCTCACCTGCCAAGGAGAAGCTTTGAAAGTACAGATGGCTGACCTGATTTGCAACGTAGGGAGTCAAGTCAAGAGAGCTAGCAGGGGAGAATCCAGAGGACAGAATTGCCTCCCCCCCCCCCCAACAAGCCATTTGTGGATGGGAGGGGTTTTTACATATTTATACTCTGGCTGGGCAGAATATCCACCCCCTCCTCTTTGCAGGCTCACCCACTCCCACAAAAGTGGAGAATGGCAATTATCTGGGTGGAGGTGGGGAAATGCAATACCTTTTAGATGGCTACCTTATCTTTAAAGACAAGTCGATCTGCTAAGGTTTGTTTTTATGGGTTTATCTAACAGAAGGAAAAGCTGCTTCAAGTGGCTATTTGGCTCCCTGTAGCAGCCCTCTGGTGTTCTTTTTGTAAGTGCGTCCCAGGGGAATGATGCTACATTCCTTGTGCAAAGGAAAAGAAAAGCCTAATACAAAGATTTTGTCCTGCACATGCAAGCACTTCTGCATGCTGCAATGTCTATGTTTTTGTTGCCCAGCACATGACTCGGGTTTTGAATCCTGTTGGTTTGACCAAACAAACTGGAGACTATTGACTTCTTTAACTGCAGTGCTGCTTTTCATTCTTTTCTCAAAATCGGCATTAGATTCAACCTTGAAGATGTTTTCTGCGGAATCAAAAATGCTGCAGAGGAGTGTGTCCTTTTCAAACATGGTGAGTGTTTCCAAGCCTCTATAATGGTAATTTCACAGATGAACTTGTAGATTGTCTCTGTAATGCAATACTTCATATTTTCCCCTGGATTAATTACTAGATTAATTCCAGTGTTTGTGACTGCTTTTTGCTTCTTACATGTCTAGAGGGCACTTTCAACTCTTAGCAGACAATGTGCAGTAATCCTGTAACTCACAGGTGGGCATCCAGTTGCCTCCTTGCCACTGAAATAACCACAACTGCAGTCAATCTTGCTGCTGCCACCACGCAGCCATTAGTGTTTTCCCTACCCATTTGCTGTTCTTTTCAGTGCTCTGGCAGCAGCTTTCCAAGGGCCAACCGGGAAATGCATGTGGTAGAGTACATACAGCAGGGACATGGACCCGGTGGCCCTCCAGATGTTGTTGGACTCCCAACTCTTATCAGCCCCAGTCAGCGTAGCCAGAGGTCCAAGAAGATGGGAGTCCAAAAATATTTGTTGGCCCACGGGCTCTCCATCTTTGGTCTGCTGGGCAATTTGTATTGCATGCTCTGTTGTTGGGCACTACAACTGATGCACTGAGTCCTTGAATGCAATCCAGACCATTGCTGATGCTCTGCCATTTGATCTGGAAGCAGGGGACAATGATAATGGCAGGATGCAGCATTGGGGGAGGGGGAATGAGTGGCAAGTATTTAACTTGGATATACCAGCTGGAGCTGTTGCAGTAAAATCTCTGTTGAATGCAGAGACTGTTTTTCTTTTCTTTTTGGCCATTATGTGTCCAGGGAAAGCAGGTGCCTCCTTCTTCTCATACCTCCACTGGATGAAACAGTGGCTGGGCAATCTCTGTTAATGCACATTCTCTTTCTAACTTGGGAGCACAGAAAAGCATCACTCAGGAGTCATATGTGGCAGAGTGGGGCAGAGGCTTGTGTGTGAGAGAAAGGTGCATGTGTTTGTGTGGAGCCCCTGACCCAGTGCCCACCACCATGCACAGAGTGTAAAAGGTTGCCCACCCCTGTTGTAACCTAATTGCTACTTTACAGGCCTGCTAAATGGGACTCAAGCAATAGGACTGTAGCCGTTGGCTGAGATGGCTGTTCTTAAGCTGCTGGAACAGTTGATATAAAATCCCCAAGAGCTTGTTATAATGCCATCATTAAGGCAAAGTACACATTTCACTTAAGGCTCCAGGCTTCTCAGCATAAACCCAGCACTGTCTGTCAACCAACTAATTAAGCTTCCTCCTTGACTCAGGAAGATCATATTATCTAGATAACCTGTCATTACTTTAGGTTAGCTTTTCATTGTCTTGGTAGTCTTAGAGCTTTACCCATGGACACAAAACAAATCAGAGTACAGAGTAAAACACATACTTTTCTACTGTTATAAGCTTCTGATAAGGAGTGAGTATCTGAGCATCTGGGTGCTTGCTGCTTGCTCCTTTGGGCTGCTGTGTTTTGAGACAGCTGAAGTCCCTGGTAAGTGCTGCAAGGAGTGGGACCCCCTGCCTGACCCTGGCTCCAGAGAGAGGCTGAAGTTAATTGCGCAGCCTCTTGCAGCAGCTCCTACCTGGGTCAGGAGGCATAAAAGCCCAGCTGCCCTTGGGCGGCATGTTTGCTGCCGGCAGAGTTGCCACAAGAGGGGTGACACCAAAGAGGATTGTCCCTTGGGGAGCCCCTTAGGGAGTCCCAAGGGCAAGGGTACGGGCACTACCCTCTTCTATTTCTTCCTTTTGTTTTGCTAACCAATCTGGAGGAGACTGGGTAGTGGCGAGGGCGTGTGGCTCATGAGTAGTTCCTGCGCAGGGTGAGAGCCTGTGCAGTGAACTGAATGATAGGAGAAAGTCGCCAGATGCCTTCAGAGTGAGAGTCTGTAATAGGCAGAAGGCTGGTCCTCCCTGAGTGTGAGACAGAGGGAGTAGATGTGCCCTGTGTGAAAAATATTGAGTGAGCCTTACTGTTCTTAATTCTCTCAGAGGCCTACTGGGATAATTGGCTCAGATAGGTTTTGTTGGTGGGCTCTTGTTAGGTCCATATCAGGTGTTTAGGAGGAGTCTTAAGGAGGGACATGAGTGATGCCACCCCAATTTCGGTGATCATGGGTAGAAGGAAGTATAACCATGGGGAGGTGGTGAATTAATATGGAAGACGAGGGCAAGGCTATCTATGCCTTGTTTCTTGCTGCCACTCCTCTCATGGATGGGTTCCTTGTTGCTCATCTGCTGTGCCCACTGGCCTGTGTGTGTTGTTGTTTAACACCAGATTGGTACATGATAAGACCACACTCATCCATGATTTGGTCATGGATGAAGGTGCCGATTTGGTGTGTATTACCGAGACCTGGATGGGTGAGCTGGGAGGAGTTGATCTGACCCAACTTTGTCCACCTGGATACTCGGTGCAGCACCAGCAAAGGCTGCAGGGGGGGGGAGGAGTTGCTGTGGTCTACAGAGCTTCCATCTCTGTCACCAGGAAACCACTCTGTCTTGGAGCTGGCTGTGAGGGCCTGCACCTGGTGTTGGGCCGAGGAGACAGCAAACTAGGGTTGCAGCTGGTGTACCATCCACCCTGCTGCCCAGCAGCTTCTCTGACTGAGCTGGCGGAGGCCATCTCAGCTGTGGTTTTGAAGAGCCCAGAAGTATAATGCTGGGTGATTTCAATGTCACGCTGAGGCTTCCTCAGGACTTCATGGTCTCCATGACGACCATGGGGCTGTCTCAAGTTGTCACTGGCCCAACGCAAAGGGCAGGGCACACCCTTGACTTGGTTTTTTCTTCAGATGGAGGAGGGGGTGGTCTGGAGATGGGGGGTGGATATCAACCCATTGTCATGATCACACCACTTCCTAGTGAAGTTTAGACTTATGGCTCCGATCGTTCCCTGTAGAGGTGGTGGACAGATCAAGATGGTCTGCCCGCAGAGACGAATGGAAACCACTGGATTCCTGAATGCCCTAGGGGAGTTCCCAGTAGATAGAGCAGGTGATCCTGTTCAAGCCCTTCCTATGGAACAGCAAGGCGCGTCAGGCTCTTCACACGGTTGCCCCCGAGCGCCCTCTCCAGCATTGTGAAGCCTAGTTTGCTGGACACAGTCCTAGGCTGGACAACAGCTAGAGCACAAGTGGTGAAAGACGTGCTGTGAGGCTGATCAGGCATGAGTTAAACATCATAACCGTGCCTTCTGTGTGACAGTGAGGGCAGCGAAGGAGGCCCACTTCTCTGCTTTCATCGCAATCTCAAGAAACCTCCCAGTGGAGCTTTTCCATATTGTCAGGGGTCTGTTGACATCAGCTCCAGGAAATTGAGTTTTAGACCCTTCGGAGGCCCACTGTGAATTGTTTGCATGGCACTTTGTTGCTCGCCTCCATAGCAGTCTTGATGCCCCATCCACATCTACTGTAGTCTCCAATGAGGTGTCCAGTGCAACGTCTGCTGCAACTTCTTGGGAACGGTTTCAGTTGATGCAGCCTGATGACATGGACAATGAAATGATGCAGCCAGCAACATGTCCTCTTGACCCTTGCACTTCTTGGCTTATTAAAGCTTGCCGAGGGGGTTGACCGAGTGGATCCAGGGTGTGGTCAAGGTATCATTGCGGGAGGGAGTGGTTCCAGACACCCTGAAAGAGGCGGTGATCCGACTGCTCCTGAAAAAGCCCACCCTAGACCCACTGGTCTGTGACAGTTACTGACAGGTTGCAAATACCCCCTTTTTAGGGAAGGTGATTGAGAAGGTTGTGGCACAGCAATTGCAAGTACACGTGGATGAAACAGATTATCTTGACTCATTCCAGTCTGGGTTCAGGCCTGGTTACGGGACTGAATCGGCCTTGGTTGCCCTGATGAATGACTTTTATTGGGAGAAGGACAGGGGGAGTGCAACCCTGTTACTATTACTTGATCTTTCAGTGGCTTTTGATACCATTCACCATGGTATCCTTCTGGGCTGACTTGGTGAGATGGCTATTGGAGGCACTGTTTTATAGTGGTTCCGATCCTATCTCCAGGGTCATTTTCAGTTGGTGCAACGAGCTGCAGCCAGAATGTTAACTGGGGCTGGTTACAGGGACCATACCACTCCCCTGCTGCAACAGCTCCACTGGCTGCCAGTCTGTTTCCGGACACAATTCAAAGTGCTTGTTATGACCTATAAAGCCCTATACGGCTTAGGTCCAGGCTATTTGTCAGACCGTATCTCCCTATATGAACCTGCCCAGGCCCTGAGATCTTCAGGAGAGACCCTTCTCACAATCCCAACACCTTCACAAGTGCGACTGGTGGGAACACGAGATAGGGCCTTTTCGGTGGCTGCCCCTAGGCTCTGGAACTCCCTCCCTAGGGAGGCAAGAATGGCTTCCTCTGTGCAGTCTTTCCGCCGACAGCTAAAGACTTTTTTCTTCCGGCAGGCCTTTGGAACTGAAGGTTTTAAGGGTAGTGACTGAAGAGGATGCTGTATGTTGTTTTACTTGTATGCTCCTAAACTGGGTTGCAGTATGTTAAGAGTAATTGGTTTTAACATCTTAATAGTTTAATCCTGTTTTAATGCTGATTTTATATGTTTATACGTTTTATATTTTTATAGGTTCTTAATGATATGTACTTATTTTTATCTGGAAGCCGCCTTGAGTTCCAGTTTGGAAAAAGGGCGGGGTATAAATAAAGATGATGATGATGATGATGATGATAATAATAATATCATTGGATGATTGTATTTTGGCCCCCTGGCAATTGTGCTGTGGGGTGCCACAGGGTACCATCTTGTCCCCCATGCTAACATCTATATGAAGCCCTTGGGAGCAGTCATCAGGAGATTTGGAGCGAGGTGTCAGCAGTATGCTGATGATACCCAGCTCTATTTCTCTGTAACATCTGAATCGGGACGGCCGTGCAAGCCCTTCACCGCTGCCTGGACTTGGAGGTGGGCTGGATGAGGGCCAATAAACTGAGTCTGAATCCTAGCAAGACGGAGGCACTGTGGGTTGGTGGTTCCCGAGTTCAGATAATTGATCAGATAATTGCCTGCTTTGGATGGGGCTGTACTCCCACTGAAAGAGCAGGTCCGTAGTCTGGGGGTGCTCCTGGATCCATCTTTGTCGCTAGAGGCCCAGGTGACCTCAGGTAAGATAGTTGCAGCCATTTCTGAACAGGGATAGCCTGACTACTGTTGTCCATGCACTGGTAACCTCTAGGCTGGATTACTGTAATGTGCTCTATGTTGGGCTGCCCTTGAGGTTGGTCCAGAAGCTGCAGCTGGTGCAAAATGCTCACTGGGGCAGGGTATCGCCAGCATGTCATCCCACTGCTGAAAGAATTGCACTGGCTGCCCATTTTTTACTGGGCCAAGTTCAATGTTCTAGTCTTGGTGTACAAAGCCCTATACAGCTTGGGACCAGGATACCTGAAAGACTGTCTTACCCTTGTATACCCAGTCAATCACTGTGCTCTGCAGGTGAGGGCCTCCTGCAGATACCATCTTATCAGGAAGTTCGTTCTGCACAACATAGGAAACAGACCTTTAGTGTAGTGGCACCTACCCTGTGGAATTCCCTCCCCTTGAATATTAGACAGGCACCATCTCTATTACCTTTTTGGCGCCTATTGAAGACCTTCCTCTTTCATACAAGCCTTTTAAGTTGAGACCTTATCCCAGTCTGCATCTTTGTTGGAATTGCTTTTTAATATGTTTTTAAATCTTTTTTTAAACAGTATGTTTTTAACCTTTTTTTTAAGATGTCTTGAAAGAGTTTTAAAAAATATTTTAAATATGTTTTGTTTTAATGTATTGTAAAGTCATTTTTATGATGTTTTAAAGTGTTTTTAGTGCTTTTGTTTGCCACCCTGGGCTCCTGCTGGGAGGAAGGGCGGGATATAAATCAAATAATGGGGATCATTTTTTTTTCAGTACATACAATTTTATTTTGCTCAACCTGTGTTTCTTTTCTTTCTTTTTTTGCAGTAGCAAAATCAGTTTGATTTTATAGCTACCCAATTAAATCATGAGCTCCTAGGATGCAAGTATTGCTTGCAATGAGGCTGGCTCAGAATGTACTAATGTGTTCTTCCAAGTCTGTAATGAAACTGAATATTGCCATCTTTTTGTCATAGGCTTTGTCATCTTGTTTAATCCTACCGGGTGATACTACTGCTGTATGTTCTTCCTGGGACAACAATATGTATGTGATTTTTACGCGTGTCTGATTGTTTGTTACCATTTAGTAACTGCTTTATATTTCTATATTAAGAAGATACAAATGAATATATTTCCTCTGTTATCTGCCTTACTTGGGAGGAGACTTCCATTATTGGGAGCCTACAACCAAAAAGGCTTTTTTATACTGGACTCATTAAAATAATAATTAAATAAACTGAACTTAAACTAATAAAATATGCTGTCTGAAACATGACTACTGTCTAGCATATTTACATCATTATATATCATTTTTTATCGTTCCTATTAGCTATTTCTATTCAATAGCCTTTGGAAGGCGGCAGGATACCTTAATGGGCCATGATGATGCTGTCAGCAAGATCTGTTGGCACAATGATCGCTTATATTCTGCGTCTTGGGATTCAACTGTAAAAGTATGTAGCATTCTCCACTTGGTATGAATTTTTTGTGATGAAAGCAATGGAGCAAGTAAATTATAGTGGTTTTTATAGCTTTTAATATTTTATATATTTTTAAGCAAGAATATTACCAGTGTATCTGAAATTTTCAGAAATGACTCTGGTTATGTATGTAAGCCATTGTTTGCAGTGACAAAACTGACTACCCATCTATTTGAAAGCAAAGAGAAAAATGCCCTGCGTCTCTCATTACTTTGCTTGCAGATATAATACTGCAAATCTGTACTATGTTGTCTTGAGTGGGTTGAGTAAGGGCCATTTTACACCATAGACTGCTTCATGGAAACCATTTTAAAATCCCTATATGGTGGCTCCTTCCTGTAGTGTCTGTTGGGTAGTTGGTCACATGAATTGCCTCCATTTTTCCATGCCACTCCCAAACATTCCTGGAGAGTAGCATGGTAATGTTCCATATGCTGGGGGATGAATTCATGTGTTAATTAATGTTTTCTGATTGTGATGGAGTGCAAAAAGCTTCAACTGCCCATGTATGATTTATGTACTGGTACTGAATATGTACTGAGTCTTTGAAACAGGGTGGGGAATCTGTGGCCTTCCAGAGGTGGTTGTTGAACATTATTCCTGACATGCTGTTTGGCACTGATGGAAGTTGGGAGTGCAACAACATCTGGACGGCCGCAAATTCTCCATGCCAATCACTGCTAAGTAGGTTTTACTTCTACATTATCTAAACTGACATGAGTGGCCAATCTCATCTCAGTATGTGTTTAGATCAACCCAAATATTTGTGTTCTAGGTGTGGCAGTGCATTCCTGCAGAATTGTTGGGCACTAAGAAGCATTTTGAATTGCTCGCTGAATTGGAACATGATGTTAGTGTGAGTATGAAGATACATGTGCGCATGCACCTATATTTTGTTTCAATTCAAAATTGAAGATTTATTTTAGGCATATTATGTATAACATAAAACACAAAACAAAATTGTTGGAACCAATAATAAAGGATGTGTGTATAAGTTACAATTTATAACTGCAAAACACTCAAACTGTTCATAAGTACAAAAAAAGCAAAACACTGATAAATGTGAAACAAACAATGTGTAAATACAAAACAGATAAATAAAAAGTGAAACAGGACTCTGAAGTATATCGGTAACAAGCTCTCTAAGATTGCCAGCTTGCTTTGCACTTTTCTTTGGGTTTTTTGGTTGTATCATTGGGAACCTCTCCTTTATTTCTTGTGTAAAGGTTATGCATAGTCATAACTTGGAAGGTCATATAACTGGTAACATCAGTATGCAAACATAACAAGTGATGTTTTCTTCATAACCCAGTGATTCTTTAGTTGTAAGTTTGAGAAACCATTGAAAGTAGAAAGGAGCAAACCCTTTCTCTTGTCTTAAAGTAAAACGTTGATCAGAGTTTTCCACTTGTAATGAATGATCTGTCTGGTTTTTTAATATAGTGCCACCTATATACATGTGCATTACAGAGAAGGAGCCCCAAGGGGCTTACAGTCTCTAGAAATAAGTAACAGTAAAAGCATTATTTGGCATGGTTATGTTGGCTGTGCTTGCATATTTATACTAGTTTGATAGATAAAACATGCTTATCAAGATTAGTTTTTTCCATGAAGATACACTGCTGTGTTATTTTAATATAAAAGCTTTAAAATCTTTTTACATGTTGAAGGACTAAACTTTGCAAATGCGTTATTTGTGTCTTGCCTTAACAAATTATGGCTGGATTACTGAAATATAGATGTGTAATCCTAAAGGGGGGATTATACTCCCCTTAATCATTGCCAGAAAGGACTGTGTAGAAGACTTTGTTTGCTTGTTTTTGATTTATTAGCAGCTCACTACAAGAGTCTTTAAGTAACTTATAAAACTTAAGAGCCAAAGACATAGCATAAAGCAAACAAAAATACATTATAATAATACAGTGACCCATAAACAGGCCCTGCAAAACTCCAGTAGCAGAAATCTGTCAAATGCCTTGGAGAGATTTTTTTTACATAATACCAAAAGAATGTTAACAGTGGTGCCAGGTGGTCCTCACTGGGGAGAGCATTCCACAAGTGGGGAGCCACATATGAAAAAGGCCTTTTCTTTCTCCTCTCTGAATCTCCCTCAGAGGATGCACACAGAGACAGGTGTTAGATGAAGACCAACGGGTCTGGGTAGGTCCATAGCAGCAGCCAAACATTTTGCTAGTTTGTAGAAAGCAATGAAATAACTGCAGGAATAATTTGGCTATTTAGGCACATGTCACTAGTGTGATATTCAATACAAGGTGAAAGAAATGGGCCTATCCTGCTACTCCTGAATTCTACTACTTAGGCTGCTGGAGCAGTTTGTTTTGCTATATTAAACACTTTTGTATAGGTTAGCATGGCTAATCTAAGTCAGGAAAGTGAAAATTCTGCTTTATTAGACAGAATCAGTATTTGGACTGTCTTAAAATGTCTTTCTGCTAACAGCTTTGGCTTGGATCCTGAGTTGCCCTTCTAATCACAGAAAGGCTCCTTTTGTTCACAGAAGGAATTCCAATCTAACAGAGGTCCCCACTAACAGAAGGGGGGAGGTGACCTCCTTTATTCTTCTGCAACTTCCAGTGCCGCTTCGCTATACTCTTCCAGAGGGTCTCCCAAACCTCCAAAGCAGATTTTCAGCGGGGGATGAGAAATTGCAACAAGAAGGGGGTCAGCAGAAAAATGCCTTCAAGCACACCCCTTTCACCAACAGGAGCATCTAATGAGGGGTGGTCTGCTGTGGGATCTTGGAATCCAAGCCGTTATACATATTGCCTTGAATGTTTAAGTCCTCTAAGTAGAAGTATAAAAAAGGAATTTTCATGCAGAAATCACTGGCTCTCTCTTATATTTATTTAATCTTAGATGCTTGCTTGCTCCATGGTGCTTGTAAAGTAATAAGATATGCTTTAATTATTTAGGTAAATACAATCAACTTGAATGCCACACATACCCTGCTAGCATCAGGAACAAAAGAAGGAATCATTAGTATCTGGGATGTTACTACTGCCTCTGTCTTGCATCAACTTGCATGTCATTCGGGCATGGTCTCTGATGCTGCTTTTAGTCCTGGTATGTTATGTGTTAAAGCTCCCTTCTAAGATATAGGTATTGTGATGGAAAATAGTTCAGTCTGCCACTGGGTAATTCAAAGCCACCATCTGAATCTTAATCTGGGATCTGAAATCATACAGCCCCAGTGCAATCCTATGCATGCTTATTCAGAACTAAGTTCCATTGTGTTTGGTTGGGCTCACTCCTGGTCAGGGTTGATAAAAATCTATGATTTTTTTTTTAAATAGGATTTTTAATATTTAAATTGGATTTTTAAAATTTAAATCAGATTTCAACATTTTCTTAAAACAATTAGTAAACAAAGAGCCTAGGTCAGAGATATCATGAATACTAATTATATAACCTCTAATTATATTCTGTGAATATGTAAACAGCAATTTATGGAGATAACCTGATCAGTCCTATTCTGCAGGTGGTGTACATGAAGTATGTGCGCTCTCCTCCTCTCTCTCTCTCTCTCAAAGCCTTGCCTCTCTCTAAGTGCAAAGATAGAGAAGGTCAATGAATAGAGAATTTGGGGAGATGGGAGTAGATCTGAACAAGGAGGGGACCACTGAAGTCGTAATCCAGCTCTGAACAGCAGTAGCCTCTTCTGCAGGTGTACAGATAATTTTTTCTTCCTTTAGACTAATTAATCCTAAATTGAAAAATAGGCCTACAATCCAATGCATACTTACCTGGGAGTAAGTCCCATTGAACCCAATGGAGCTTACATCTGAGTCAACATGTACTGGATTGCAACCTTAGTTGGGAACTGAAAAAGCAGGAGAGTTTGTCTTGTCCGTTGTCTGGAAAAGAAAAAGGTGAAGAAAACGAAGACTGAGTTAACCGTACCACCCGATATTTTAAGTTTCTTTTGTTGACGTGGTTGAAATTGCCTAAATTTTATTTTTAAAGAGCTTTACATTTATCTAAAACTGAAATAGTTAACCATTCAAAAATCCATGTGCATATTTTGTTAATGTTGGATGTTGGAAAAGAAAATTAACTAGAAGAATAAACAATCATTAGTACAATTTTAAAGCCTGTTTGGTGGTGATGATTCTGCCACATCGTGACAAAAATATCATGATTAATTGAACAGTTGGAGCTGGTTCATCTACTAAATGACTTCACAAGTTCATTCTGCTTTAGTACTAAAGTGACCAAATTATCATCCCATTTTGTAATGAAAATCTGAAAACAATTCAGAATAATTGCTGAGTGTGTGCCTACCTTCTAATGAAACCTATATCTCTGAATATGGATTAAGGTTATATTAAACAATAATGTACTTCTACTAAAAATGATTAAATAGAATCTTCCTCACTAGTGATTTAAACTGTGATTTAAAACATTAAAATTGAGTTCTTCCAAGAAGCGATTTAAATCAAATCAACCCTAACCCTAGTAAGATGGTATGACTGCAACCATTTTATTCCTCTCTGATCAGGGCTTTGTAATCCTAGTGCATATCCGCTCTCACTTAATGTGGTCTTACAATGATTCAAAAACTAACCCATGAAAATCAATACTAGATTGCTTACTGGCACATCTCATTTGTAGCATATTGGTGCCCCAAAACAAAAAGGGGTCCAGCCTATTTTGTTTAAGTTTACAAAACCTTTTCTACTAAATCTGCTACAGGTGTTTGGTGAAGGAAGATACCTACTAAGCCAGGTTGCCTACGGTAAGGGTTTTTAAAAAAACGATCACTCAGCTAGTTCCTGTTTTTTAAAGAGGAATCATGCTCTGATGCTGATTCATTCTTTACTGAAATAGGAACATGATATTTTATGGACAACACATATGGGGTGTTCCCATGTTACATTCAACAAGCATACAATCTGTAACTATAAACAATAGTTGAGCTGTACACTCCTAGTTACATGTGACAATCGTAGAGTCTGTTTTATCTGTGTATTCAAAAGTTGAGCTATACAAATCAACGGGTACATTCAAACACACAAACACTTGTACATGTGTAGCAACAGCACCTACCTGTGTTCCATGTAACGTGAACAAACCACCTGTTGCATCCATGTGAATGAGTTTGGCATTGGTGCCTTGGGTGTAATCCAATAGGATTTACTCACTAGTAAGTATCCATAGAACTTAATGGGGCCTGTTTTAAAAATGCACAGGACTGGGCTGCATATGTTTTGTGAGACAGACAAAAATAAATTAGTTCGATGGAACAATGTGGTTGAATTAAATATCCAGGGCAGTTGTCTTGTTTTATAGATAGCCGGCACCTGCTAAGCACAGGAGAAGATGGCTACTTTAAAGTGACAGATGTACAAACTGGAATGATTATCTCTTCCATCGCCTCAGAGCAGCCCCAAAGGTAATGCTATTGTGTGGAAAGTTTTGAAATGTATTGCTGTTTTATATAGGGGTAGAATTATGTGAGATCAGGGATTGCTAGCATGGTGCCCTCCAGATGTTTGACTTCAACTCCCATGAGACCCAGCCAGCCTGGCCAATCATAAAGGATGGTATGAGTTGTAGTCCAGCAACATCTGGAGGGCACTATGTTGGCTACTCCTGAGTTAAACCACTACTGATCTGAGTGGTTTGGAATCACTTGATAGATTTAGATGGGAGGAAAACATTAAAAACATTTCAGAAAAGGTGTGTGTGTGCATATGCAGGTGCATGCATGAATGTGTTTATGTAAGAATGTACTTTGTGCATAAGACTTCTTGTTAAACACTTGCTCAAAGTGTTTCATGTATATTTTGTTAGCAGTCTTTGCAACAAACGTGTAGTATGGGCCAATAGTAGCAATTCTTTAAAACCATACTGGCTGATAGTGTCTGAGATGAATGCAAGTATTCTTGTTTGGAATCTTTGAATGCTCAAAATCTGACTGGCATTCTTAAATTTAAGTGCAATATATATGGGTTTAATCTCTATAAATGGGCACCTAAAGCTTTATAACTAGGACAGGTTACAAAAATATCACAGTTAAAATAAGTACAATGTACACTGAAATTACACACAAAAACGGCAATAGAGTAATAAAGAAGCAAGAGAACTGCAGTGCACAGCAATGCAGGAAGAGGGAAGACATCCACATAGCCAAACACCTGGGTTAATGAGGTATGTCTTGGCCAACTGTCAAAAAGCATACAGTGATGGTGGAAGCTGTGTATCAAAAGGGAGGACATTGCACAATTTGTGAGCCAAACACAGAGAAGGACTTCTTGTGTGCTACAGTCCCTCAACCCCCCTCCCTCTCTTACCAGCAAGGGTAACCAAAGCAGTTTTGGTGCCATATCCAGGCTTGAACCCAAATTTGAAACAGATCCCAAGGTACATGATTTTGGAAAACATATTTTCATTTTGATTCCAGGTTGCAGCAAAACACTTAGAAATGAAAGTGACAGTGAAGGTTTTGGTTTATATTTATACATGGTACAGAATTTAATTAATCAGTATCTTAAAAATGTTGCCTTACTTGGACACTCACCAAGTGTCTCATGAGGGTTGGTGCCTAACTAGCATGTTACTCAGATACGATCTACTAACTTATGTTTTGCAGATGTTTCAAGTGGGATGGGAACACTGTCTTATCAGGAAGTCAATCAGGAGAATTGTTGGTTTGGGATATTGTTGGAGGAAAAATAGTAGAAAGAATTGCAGGACATACAGGTATTTGTGAAGTTCTCAAACTTTTTAAAAGCAAAACTTCCCGGAGACGCTTTGAAATCTTTCAATGTTGTAGTACTGATATGCTGATCCTAATGCTTACTGAGGCAGAAATAAGTGGTTAGAATATCATGCATTTGTGTGATTAATTCCTGTATTTTGTTTCATAGAACGTATTGGGAAGTATTAAGAACTGAATATGCTGATATTGCTAGTCTGTCAGACTAAAAGCCAGAACTCTTAAAAATACAGGTTTTGTAGCAGTAGACTTAAGAATCTGTGAAAGTTGATTATTGCAGCTAAAGTCTGTTTTTTAAAAAAATAAACCATTTACTACAAAAATGTCTCAAAGCATCTCAATATTATAAAAACATACATAATGCAGAACTTAGAATCATAAAAATGTTTTGACTGAAAGTGCTCATCCTATAGTACGTAAAAAAGACAAATCCTACCCCACCCTACTAAAAGATTAACATCAATACAGACTCTAGTATCATGATACCTTATGACCCTAGCTATGAGCCAAATGCCTGCATGAACAGGAATTGCCCAAAGTTGAAAATGATGGCACTAGCTGCATCTCTCTAAAGAGAGCATTCCACATGTACAGAGCCACTATTGAAAAGGCCCGTTCATGTTACCAAGTAGGTTCATGGGGGGTCCTGAGTCACAGGGTTCATAGGTCAAAACCTGCATTTTGAATTTAGCCTGGAAACTTCAACAGCCAATGTAGTCAGGCCAGGCTCAATGTTAGATGATCAGACCTCCTACTCCCCAAATTGTGCACTTGCTCCTTCAGAGGGAGTGCAACCCCATCCACATATCCAGTTTTGGGAACACTTTAACAGTGCCTCAGTCATATCTGGATTTAGCTTCAATTTACTGGTTCTCATTCAGTCTTTTATCAAGGCCAGACACTAGCTAGTACCTCCACTGCCACACCTGCTGTTAGAGCTGTGTGTCATAGTTGCAACTATATGTGGCTTAACCATCTCTGGTTCAGGGTCTATGGATATACATCTAGTAACTGCAGGAGGGTGTTGAGTGTAGTTATTGATTATGGGTAAGTATAGCAGATATTAAGTGTGTTTGACATACATCTGTCTCTCTCTTAGGTGCTGTGACATGTATGTGGATGAATGAACAATGCAGCAGCATAATCACTGGAGGGGAGGACAGACAAATCATGTTCTGGAAACAGCAGTATTAAGTGCCTTCTTACTCATACATATGGCTATTTTAAACCAAACTTTTAAAAGGACCTTCCACATGTAATCATGCCTGCTGCAGTTCCAAGAGCTTTGATTGCTTCTAGCTTGTTATGTAGCTGAAAGCTCTTAACTATTACAATGTTGAACTACAGTATGCACTTGTATTGAATGTTCTTGCAGCTTTAAATGCTTATCAAAATACTAAGCTGAAAATAAAGACTTATTTTTCTGTAACCAAAGATGTTCTAACTTGCAATCACATTAATCAACTGAGTAGCGTTTGTGTATATTTTCCACATGGTGAACCTCAGGCCTTAGCCATAATACTGTCTTTAAAATGGACCATTGGTCTCACCTGAAGGGTGATTTTCATATAAGTACGGCCATCACTGCGGGTTATAGCTCCACCTATCGTGCGAAGGCAAGAATGTTTTTTGAAGTCAAGACTAGGGACGTCAGGCCCCTCCCACTCTCCAGTTCATTCGCAGCGAGTCTAAAGAGAAATATCTAAAAGTACAAGAAAAAGGCCAACAGGCCCGCCAGCAGGAAAATAACACAATAATAACAGTCATAATAACGTGACTCCAACATAGCGAGATAACAGAACTAGCAGTCTTGACTTCACTAGAAAATTTAAATATAATAGCGTAACAGTAATATATAACACATTATAAAACAATCTAGTCATCCTCCAACTGGGAGGGTCGTGATGGCTGTACTCATATGAAAATCACCCTTCAGGTGAGACCAATGGTCCATTTTCCATATGAGTCCGGCCATCACTGCGGGATGTACCAAAGCAGCCCATACAGGGAGGGACCACCCACATGCTAATCCTCATTAAGAACCTGTTGCAACACTCGTCTGCCAAAAGAGGCGTCAGCAGAGGCATAGCGATCTATTTTATAATGCCTTATAAACGAGTGTGGGGTAGACCAAACGGCAGCCCTGCAAATATCAGCAACGGGAGCGTTGGTAGCAAAAGCAGCCGTAGTAGCCGCTGACCTGGTTGAATGAGCAGTTATGCTAGCTGGCACTGGAAGCTTAAGAGATTCGTAAGCTAAGGCAATACATGCCCGCAACCAGCGGGATAAGGTGGAATTAGCTACTTTATGCCCCATAGAACGTGGATTAAAGGATACAAATAGAGACTCAGTTCGTCGTATATCCTGGGTCCGAGACAGGTAGGTCTTGAGAGCCCTCCGAACATCCAACGAATGCCAAGCCTTCTCGAGAGGATGGGAAGGATTCGGACAAAATGAAGGAAGAACAATGTCCTGGTTGCAGTGGAAAACTGAATCGACCTTGGGACAGAAGGAAGGATCAGTCTTCAGTACAACAGAGTCCTTGTGGAAGACACAGAGATGGCGAGCAGAAGACAATGCGCCCAGTTCCGAAACTCTTCTCGCAGAGGTGATTGCGATCAGGAACAGGACCTTGAAGGACAGCAGACGTAAAGGCACAGTCCTGATAGGTTCAAACGGATGACATTGCAAAGCCTGCAGAACCTTTGACAAACTCCATGAGGGAAACCGATGGACAACAGCCGGGGATCGTAGAGCAACACCCCTCAGAAAGCGTTTGATGAACGGATGTGAGGCAATAGTCGCACCAGAAGAAGACACTGAAAGAATAGACGACAAAGTCGAGGCATGTCGACGTAAGGTGTTAGGTCTAAGTCCCATCATAAAGCCACTATGGAGATATTGCACCTGTTGCATGGTGGCCTGGGAAGGATCGTGGTGGTGGGACTGGCACCACTTAGAGAAAGCTACCCAAGTATGTTGATAAATATGAGTGGTAGATGGTCTTCTCGAGGCCAAGATAATATCAATAACAGCGTCAGACAGGCCAGCCGACCTCAAATGTCCCCGTTCAAAAGCCACGCTGTTAGATTGAGCCAAGTGGGGTCCTGATGCCATATTGGACCCTGGGATAGGTCTGGCCTGACTGGTAGTGGCCAAGGATCCATCACTGACATTGCAAGAAGATCCGAGAACCACAGTTGGCGTGGCCAATATGGTGCTATCAGAACCAGCCGTGCCCTCTCGCTCTGCACCTTCCTCAAGGTTTTGGCTAACAGTGGTATTGGAGGGAAGGCGTATAAAAGACCGTCTGGCCACGGTATTGACAGAGCATCCGCTGCTTCCGCTGTTGTGTCCAGGTATCGGGCAAAGTACCTGGGAAGCTGGCAATTGCGACTGGAAGCAAACAGGTCGATTGAGAAGGCGCCGAACCGACACTGAAGACGATGGAAAACGGTTGGATGAAGCTTCCATTCTCCCGGAAAAACCTGTTGTCTGCTGAGCCAGTCTGCTGTCACATTCCAAATCCCTCTGAGATGTTCTGCTTTCAGGGATTGTAGATGTTGTTCTGCCCAGACGAAGATGAGGAAGGCTAGGTCCTGCAGAGGGCGGGACCTGGTGCCCCCGTCTGTTCAAATGTGATTTTACACACGTGTTGTCCGTTCGAATGAGAACATGGTCCAAAGGGAACAGAAACTGAAAATGAAGTAGAGCTAAGTGGACAGCCTTTAGCTCCAGCCAATTGATGCTCTGAGTCTGCTGTGCGGTGGACCAAACCCCCTGAATATACTGGGAGTTGCAGTGGGCTCCCCAGCCGATGAGACTGGCATCTGTGGTGACAACAGTTCTGCGGGGTTCTCTGAACGGAGTGCCCTTGGAAAGATGTTGGACCCTCGTCCACCAGCGGAATGAAAGGCGCAGTGCGGAGCTCAAGGGAACTTTGCGATGATTGGAGCTGGCAATGTCCTGTTGAAAAGGCAACAAAGCCCACTGAAGGTGACGAGTGTGGGCTCGAGCCCATGGCACAATATGGATGGTAGAGATGAACATTCCGAGTGCCCTGGCTAGAAGCATGACATCTGTGAATGTTTGTTGCATCAAGGACCTTGCGATGTTTGTGATGGCAGTGATGCGATCTGGAGACAGGAACACCATTGACTGCAGGGTGTCCAATGTTGCCCCTAGATGTAGTAGGCATTGGGTTGGGTGAAGATGGCTTTTGTCGAAGTTGACAAGCCAGCCGTAGGCCTGCAAGACATTGAGGGTGAGCGTTATATGACGATGAGCCAGCTCCTCAGAACTTGCCCGTATTAACAGATCGTCCAGATATGGGTAGAGATGGACCCCCTGGATCCGGAGATAAGCCACTAAGATGAGTAGCACTTTGGTAAATACTCTCGGGGCAGAGGAGAGGCCGAACGTCATCGCTCTATATTGGAAGTGCTGGAGGCCAAAAGCAAACCGAAGGAATTTTCTGTGGGCTATGCAAATGGGCACATGGAGATACGCTTCCTTTAGGTTGATAGAAGCCAGGAAGTCTCCTTCATGCAGGCTTTCCGTAATGGAGTGGAGGGATTCCATTTTGAACCTGCGATATGTTACAAAACAGTTGACGAACTTGAGGTCCAATACCGCCCTCCATGACAAATCTTGTTTTGGCACAGCAAATAGGAGGGAGTACACCCCTTCCGACCTCTCTGTTGTAGGGACTGGCTCTATCGCTGCTATGTCCAAGAGGTGATGTATAGCTGTCTGCATGATGCCGTGCCTGTCTGGCGCCCTGGGACAGGGAGAGGGATGGAACTTGCCTGGTGGGGTCGCCCAAAACTCTATTGCATAGCCGTAACAACAAAGGTCCCTGATCCAGGCGACCTTAGTCAGACGCAGCCAATGGTCTCCAAACATAAGCAGTCTGCCCCCAACCGGTAGTACATTAGAACTGTTTGTTCTGGCGAGACCCTCCCTTATATGAGGATGATGAGGTACCTCTGCGCCCTTGGTACTGACCTCTGCCCTGGAAACGTCTGTTCCAGGCTCCCCGGAAGGGACGGGCGTTATAGGATCGGAAGTCGCGGTCTCGTCCTCCTGGCCGCGTTCCTCGAAAGGGCTGGTTCGTGCAGAAAGAGGGGAAGCGCCTGAAAGGCCAGTGCTCAACATTTTTGACAGTGGCCAAAACCGGTTTTCGAGCGTCCTTCGGATCGACAAGCACTGCCTTTAGGGCATCGTCGCCGAAGAGTAAAAATCCAGAGTAAGGTGCCCTGGAGAGATTGACTCTGGCTGTGGAATCAGCTTGCCAGTGATGAAGCCAAAGGGTTTGCCGAGCGACTATCTGAGCCGTCATGGCTCGTGCTCCCAGTTGATTGGCGTCCAAGGTGACATCAGCTACAAACGCCGCTGTCTTGCGCAACTTTATTAGTGACCTTCTCATCGATGCAGGATCAGGATTAGGATCCTCTAGAAGATCATCCAGCCACATCTTTGCTGCCCTGGAGAAAATAGAAGCCGATGCGGAGGCACGCATGGAGAAAGCGGTGGTCTCATGATTCTTGCGTAGAGCGAAGTCTAACCTCCGCTCAGTAGCATCCTTTAGTTGGGATTCCCCTTCCCGTGGCAAAAGAGAGCGAGAAACAAGACTAGCAATAGACTTGTCTATGCTGGGAACGGCCAGTTTGTTGGTAAAGTCAGGAGCCAGAGAGTAAAGCTTGTCCGCAAGGTTCTTGAAGCGGCGAGCTTGCAAGGGATGAGCCCATTCGTCGGCGGCCAGTTTTGCAATGGGATCTGGCACCGGGAGGTAATGTTCTACTGGTGCAGGTGATTTCAGAACCCTGGCCCCTTTAATAGCTGGAGTGGTAGCTGCAGGTGGAATAGCTTGGAGACCAAGGGTGCTAACTACCCTGCGAACAAGAGGCTGATAGTCGGAGGCATTGAACAAGCGGTACGAGGTATCCTCCTCATGTTCCGAATAATCGCTCCATTCGTCACCTTCGGCTTGTTCAACGAAGGGTGACTCCGCCCCACACGAGAAGTCATCAATACCTCTGCCTCTGGCAGTATCATAAGGATTTGGGGAGCAAGATGAATTTGCCTCATTATATACATATTGGTTCGTACTGTGCTGAGGTATGGCAGGGACCTGTGGTGACTGCGTTTGTAAAAATGACAACATGCCTTGTAACTGTGAAAGGAACTCATGAGACAGCTGCAGCCCCGGTGCCGCAGATGGAGGCGCTTGAGTAGGTGGCGCAGTGGACTGTGACATCGGATAAGCCCTGGGCGGCAACATTGGAGGAGGCTGGCTAGTTGTTGGCTGTGCAGGAAAACCCGCAAATTCCTCTTCGTCAGAGGAAGCAGCAGGAGAATGAAATACGTCTGTTAACTGTTCCTGGACTGCTCTAGTGTGGGTCGGAGCAGAGGCATAGTGTGGGCGTTTGGGTTTGCTGTGGCTGGAAGGTTGTTTAGTCTTGGCTGCAGTTTTGACATGCTTAGTCTTAGTTGTCTTAGATGGTTGTAGCTTGGCTGTCTGAGGCATCTCTGGCTGTTCCGCCATCTTATATTCTCTATGGGTTTCAGTACACGGCCACAGAGGGGGCAGAATGTAAAGACCCGAACAGGCTCAGTACACCACCACAGCGGGGGTAGAATGCACTGGCAGATGGCTGAGTACACGGCCACAGAGGGGGCAGAATGTACCGGAGGGCAGAACGTACAATATTAACAGCCTTGCAGTATTAGCAGCTTGGTACAAGGCCACAGAGGGGGCAGAATGTACTGTTTATACAGTCCTGGTACACGGCCACAGAGGGGGCAGAATGTACTGTTTATACAGTCCTGGTACACGGCCACAGAGGGGGCAGAATGTACAGATCAAAGAACTCATGCACAATCTCAGCAGTCTTGGTGCATGGGCGGATGAATGTATAAATCAAAAAGTCTATTGCCCAGCCACAGCCTTGATGATCCGGACGCAAACGTGCAGCATCCGAGAGAAACAGGAGCAGTAGTTGCGGAGACTAGCGCATGTAGAACTGTGGATTCTTATCTGCAGCACACATACAGGGCTAGACTCACTTTTATTATTAGTACTGAGGTGAACAGAAAGAGCGGGAAAAAGTTGGTTAAAATGGCGCCCGCAATGAGCGGGTAAACAATGCAATCAAAAATGGCGGCTACAACGAAGGAGCAATGGCGGCTCTGAGGGTCTGAAAAGCGTGCTGCAGCCGCCAGGAAAAAAGTCGCGGCTGGAAAAGGCAGACAGGCGAGACTTGGTCAGGGGAGCAGAGCGGCCGGGGAAGGACCGTAGCGGCTGAGGGGGTAATAGGGAATAAGCTACAGCTGCTGACTGAAAACCCGTAGCGGCAAGGCTTTAAAGCCGCGGAGCGAGGCAGGGAGGTCGAGTAGCCCAGAGGGGGGGGGAGCCGCAGCTGCAGGCTCCCGGCCGAAAAGGGGCAGAGAAGGGAAAAAAATGCTGCCGATCGAGGCGGGCAGCAACGCAGCCGGTTTGGGACTAAAAGATAGCCACTAAGCAGGCTCCTGAAAGACGGGCAGGGAGCTGCCGCCGCAAGCTCCCGCCGGAAAAAACGAAAGAGCCGCAGCCGCGGTCTTCACAGAGCCAAGTCGAGAATCTGGAAAAAATAACTTGTCCCGTGCAAGGCAGAGAGCAGAGAGCTGCAGCCGCAAGGTCTCGCCGGAAAAAGGTAAAAAACCGCAGCCGCGGTCTGTTAAAGAGCCGTAAGGCTCCAACCTGGGGAAAAAGAAATTGGCCCGGGAAGGGAGAGCCCCCGCAAGGAAATCCCCCAGGGATAAGGACAAAGACAATGTTAAACACGAGACAGAGGGGAGGAAAGAACATGGGAAACACACATAAACAGACCTCCACACCCTGTCAGACAGTACACAGAAAAAGTACAAAAACTTAGCTAGAGGCTACACTATCTAAATTTGAAACTTGTTCGTACAAAGGCAAGAATGAACTGGAGAGTGGGAGGGGCCTGACGTCCCTAGTCTTGACTTCAAAAAACATTCTTGCCTTCGCACGATAGGTGGAGCTACAACCCGCAGTGATGGCCGGACTCATATGGAAAATAGGCTAGTTTTATCTTTTCCCCGAGTTTATTCTTACTCATGAATTATAATGCCTCTCTGCTCAGTCTTCTGCTCTACTAGACACACTCACTGCAGACAATGCACTTACCCTTGCTGACTGATAGCTTTCCTGTTTTTGAAAGCTTGTTGTGAATCTCTACTCCTCCAGTTGTTGTACTACAACGTCCATCATCCATGCTTGGCTGGGGCTGAAACTGTTGGTGGTGTAATCCAATACCTGGAGGGCTACAATTTCTCCATCCCTGCTCAAATGCTCCTTTAAAAGCCTAAATCTTGACTTATGCAGTGAACCAATTTCTAATGGAAAGAAGCATGAATACCAGTAAAAACAGGGCTTAAGCCTTCTCATTATCTTGTACAGTTCTTAACGCCCACGTTCCAAAAGATTCCTAATGAGACTGAAAAGAGATAGGCAGTGGAGTAGCTTCAACAGTTAAGAGAAAGCCGTCTTTTGGGGGAAGTTTTGCCTATTAGTGAATTTGCCTGCTTTTTAATCTGGGAGGTAAGAAATTCTTCCAAGCTACACAGGAAGTGGATTGGACTGTGAAAGACCAACCCAAATGGTGTTTGCATTTTGACCAATTTGTAGGGCAGTCCAGTATCTCAGAGAGGTCAGGTCTCCTGCTCCCCTGGTGCATTCACTATAGCTGCCCAATTTACCTGCTTTTTAAGGTTTGATGGAAGTATCTGTGGGCTATAGGTATGTTCTTAAACAGCAACTTTTTTGCCTATTAGTGATTTTAACTATCATTATCTCTAATCAATTCAGCCAAAGAAATTAATTTTATGAAGATAAATCTGCTATAGTATCATGCAACCCAATCATTTGCTTGTTTACTCATAAGCAAGCCCCACTGTGATCAGTGAAGCTTACTCCCAAGTAAACCAAGTTAGCTTTAACATGCTGGTGTTGCTGCCTTCCTAGCTGAGAAAATTGCATTCTCGTTCCCTCCCACAGCAGCAGCATCCATTCCTCATAGGGAACAGATTAAGGCTGCAATCCATTACATGTATACTCAGAAGTAAGCTCCATTGGGTTCTATGGACCTTACTCCCAGGCAAGTATTGGATTGCATCCTAAATTTGTTAATGTAAGAATTTGTCTCAGAAGAGTTTGACATAGAAGGGAAGACACTGCTTTGAATAATCTGTTGCTCTTATAACAAACCAAGGCAACAAGCACCCATTTTCCTTCAGCATTTGCAAATTATAATATTTTGCATTAGGAATACTTTCAGATGCATGGAGGGGAAGGGAATCGGAGGTGGGGGAGGTGGGAAGATCTCACAAACTTCTAAAGCCTCGTTGAGAGAAAGGGCACAGCTCTTCATCCCTTTTGAAAGCTTTGCAACTAATGTGCCACTCCTCCTCTTCTGAAACCTGAACTGATCCATCACCTCTGGCAGGGGACAAAAAAACTAAGAAACAACCACAACATCCAATTTTTTCCTAGGCTGGGTGATTTGAAGTCAAAATAGTCATTCCTGGAGTCACAACTGCCGTCCACCCTCCCCGTGTAAACTCCTCCTCTCCTCCTCCATCCTTGCCTTTGTTCTCCCAGGTACAGAGTCCTTTCACACCACTTCCCTCAAATATACACACACACTGTGCCACTACAGATCTGCCCCACACACACACTACCATGGAGGAGGCAGGAGGCCTCCCCGGCACATCCATACAGTGGCACTGCAGCAATATCCTCCCCAGGCGTGCTAGCCCAGGAAGGAACAAGAGGAAGAGCCACACTACATGGCAACAGACAGGCTGGGGTGGGCAAGTATCTGCTTAATTCTGACCCCCCCCAATTTAGAAGATTTTTCACCTGCTTCTGCTAGCAGCCTGTCTCTTGCTCTGTGGTGTTGTACCTCCCCTTCCTTTTCCTCCTCTGCAGAAGCCTCTGCTGTATGGTTTGGCTAGGAGCCCCCTCTCCTCCTCCCTGGTGTGTGTGTGTGAGTGAGTGGGTGGCAGATTGGAGGGGGCCAGCTACAGAAAAAGTAACAAGATGAAGTCATGACACGCTCACTCTCCAAAACACACCTTATAAGCTAATTTTAATGTACAAGTCATGGAACTATGGTAACTTGGTCTTAGTGATTCCCTCTCCCCAAACAAAAGAAGGGATGACCTTACTGAAGTTAGGTATGTTACTTGGCCTCATGGTTTCCTAGCTCAGGGCCCATATCTAAACCTGAAAGGCAATACACTTACTCCAGCCAACCATGCCTTTTGCACTACTCCATTATGTTAGCAGTGAAGGAAATTTTGGGGGCATTCATAAGTGCAATATATACCATTAGAAAATGAAAAACTGTTTTTGAAGCTTTATTTCTGATTAAAATGACTAAGGCAACATAATTAAACACATTAGAATGACTGGAAAAGAGAGTAAGACAAGAAACCTAAATGCTCAGCTGTACTATTTAAAATGTCTATGGAATGATAAATACTAGCTATGCTCAGTTTAACTGGCATGCGTTTTGTGAACAAGATTACTGGTATCAGCAGTTAACTAGCACTACAGTCATAATTGTAAATATGTTTACTAACAGAAGGTAGTAGAAAAACTATTTTGTCTGAAAAAGTACGAAGGGCAGCAATGTGCTTAGATCACAGATACCAAAAAACCCCCCACACAACATCAGTTTTCTTCATTCCAATGGCTTATAGAAAGTGCTGAACTACACAGTATAACCCTGTGAAAAAGCATTTATACAGGTTTTTGTCAAACAAGTACAAGGCTACAAAATTCATAGTGTGAGCAAGGTAATAATATGTTGGATTGTAACATTCTCAGCCATAACATTGTAAATATTCAATGCAGCATATCTCCTTTTGGCTTAAAGGAAGGCTCATGTGCAGAACATAAATGTTGCAGAGTAAATAGCCCATATATAGCGGAGTTCTCATTACAGATTCATCCAAAACAGATTTTTAGACTTCAGGGATAGTGTGATCCATCAGACTTTTCATAATGCTTGAAGCCATCCTGAAAATAAAGAAATTCTTAATGTGTAAGAAGCAAATTAATCCAAAGCTGTAAGAGTACCAAAGAAAGGAGAGCAAAACAAAGTCATCCATTACAATGCACAAGACGACATTTTTAGACTACCAATGCTGAAGGCAGGCTTACTGATAAAGCTTGCAGCAGCTTATCCATGTACTGCCAATAAAAAACAGAGTATGTCACTCTTAGAAAGTGCCTTAATTAAACATGGCTACAGTCCAGCCAAAGTTTAAATCTTACTAAAATCAATAGCAGCATTAGGCATTTCTGTTTTACTGAAATATGCCTATTTGTTTTGAAATTTCTTGCTAAACTATTTTAATAGTTAGACTTCCAGATTCAAGTTTTCTGCAAATTTTGTTAAGCACATTTCTATTTTAATATTGCATAAAGTTGTTAGATTAAAGTTTAATACATTATATTTGTTGGTATTTACACTGGAAATGAAACAGTCAAAGTACGCTCAGTCTGTTTCATATTCTTTCAAAAGATTGTTGGTATTTCTCACATACCTCTTTATTATGTGTTCAAAAATCTCAGACGGCATGATAGTGATGGTCACTACATTTCCAGCTGTTACCAAAATGTCTGCAATTTGGGCATCCTATTAAGGAAGATAGAAAGTCATGAATTGAGTTGTGAACCATAGTATCTACAGCAGTGGTTGTGGACTGAGCTTCATTATTGAAATTAATTGTTGTTAGCTATCTTGAGCGCTACTGAGGTGGGATATAAATGCTTTACACATAATACAGGAGCAGGATTAGGGAACCTGTGATCCTCCCACTGTCACTAGATGACAATTCCGACCATCCCTGACATTAGCCATGTGGGCTGGGCCAAATTGGAGCCCATCATCAGCTGCCCTGAGGCAGAGGCTCATTTCAACAGCCCCTCTCATAAAAATCTTCCCAGAAGAGAGAGAGCATGGAAGGTGGCTGAAGAGACATTGTATAAAAGGCAGAAACCTGCTTTGCTTCTACCACAAAGATGTTTGTGTTAAAAGCTGGAAAGCATATGCGTCTCTAGAATTCAATAAATATTGTCCTAAATCTAGTCGTCTGGCATAATAAATTTCCTTCATCTCTCGCATCCAAATTGTGCTGTGAAATCTAAACATAGCAACATGTAAAAGGCTCACAGGGTTCCTGACCACTGGCCACACTAATCAGATTAAAAACAGAAAAAGCACTGATAAGTAACCTGCCAAGTCATCCCTTGATAGTAACTCACACTGCAATTCTAAGGGGTGGGGGTGGGGAGAAGTGAGTGAGTAAGAGAACCAAAGGCAGCTGAACTACTTCATTCAACTCCTTGCAATTCTGTTGCCAGCAGAACAGAACTACTCTTGTGCTCCTTCATCCTTTCCCAGTTTTTCTCCCTTTTAACAATTTCTCTCCCAAATGGTAGAGAAATTATTTATGCCAGTTATAAGCCTGGTGTAGTGTTTCCCCTGATATGAAGGTGTGGCAGGGGGCTTGGAAGACTATAGATCCAGAACTTTCCCCATTCTGCCCCATTTCAGCCCTACTGATACCAGAGCTCTTGATGCTGGTATGGGAAGGGCTACCAAGGGGCCATCCAGCATTGCTTCTTTGTCTCTAGCTACAGAGAAGAAACTCAGATACTTCCTATGGCCCGTGAGGTGCACTCCCAGGGACCATAGGATTTCAGGGCCTGAAATCTTTGTTTTCTATGAACTAAGGGAAATTTATTTGGACATGCTTTTGCATATGCCTTCTGGCAGTTTAGTAGAATATAACCAGAAAACATTAGCACTGCTGAACTGACAAAACACATTACTCACCTTCAGGCCAATTACATTTTGACCATTAATTTCACAAATGTTGTGTTCTGTCAGAAGTCCATTTCTAGCAGCAGAACTGTCTTTTACTATTGAGGTTATCTTTCCATTTTTAAATATAAAGCCAACATGTCCAGTACTGTCCTTGTGCATAGTAATAGTTCGCTCAAAAGGTCTGTAAGAAAAATGTTTACAGCTCATTGTATTATATTCAGTAAATATTTTAGACGTTACCAAACAGTAAAACAATATCCAAATGTATTAGTCCCACACCTTGCTAGGCACATTAGGAGGCTGAGGTTTGAAGAAAATAGAAACAAAGCACACTGAACTTATAGACACTCCTTTATCAACTTTTCTTTACAACCCCAAAGAAATCATAAAGCAGATTCATATTATTTCTGGACGCTTTACCTGTCACGGATGATCATTGAAATTCTCTCTCCAGGTGCCTGCTTCAGAATTTTGTGTGCTTTATCAGAGCTCCATCCTGCACAGTTTTCGCCACTGATTTGCAGAACCTGGTCCCCAAACCGTAGGCCAGCCAGTGATGATGGAGAGTTTGCCTGAACCAACTGGACAAATATACCCTAAATACAAAGACACATCTACATATGAAGATAAGCTAAACATGTGGTATCTATCCAATGCATTTAGATAGAGAAAAAACATTCAAGAAAAATGCAGTGAAGAACACAACATGTGCACCACATGGGCATTTGCATACAGCTACTATATGTTTTGAGAGAGTTAAAAAAATTTCGTTTAAACATTCACACATATCTAATTTTATTCTAGGAATATAATTAATCAATAAACAATGTGTTCAGGCAGTATTAGCCCTTGCTATTAGTAGAGACTCCAGTGTAGTCTATTTTATTTTCCTTGAAAGAACTGCATTTAAGAATGCTAACCGCATATTTCAACTCCTCATAGATAAAGTACAATCATTTTTAAAAGTTGCTTCCCATCTCCTTTCCAGTACAGTAGAACCTCACTATAATGTGGGGGTCGGGGGACAAAAAATGCACCTGTGGTATAGGGCTTCCATGATATAATGAAATGTGCACTGCAAGGGTTAAAGTCAGCAAGAACTGGAGTACTGCCTCCTAGAGAGGCAAATAATAATAATAATCCTGAAGAACTGAGCAGGAAGGAAGAAGCAGAGAGGGAAAACAAGTTAAAGAATATATAAAACTCCACAGACAGTAATGTAAGAACTTGATGAAGGCTCGAGAGATAGGCATCCCTTAGGGGGAAAAAAGTCAGGAAGGAAAAGGGCAGGTAGGAGAGGGATGTCAGTAAATAAGATATTTAAAAGAAACACTGAGAGAGAGAAAAATTAAGAAACACCCAGGGGACTCAGCAAGGACAAGGAGCACAAGGACGAAAAAAGGGTATGCAGTATTTTACTCAGGGCCATGGTTAGACCCACGGTTTATCCGATTCCACAGTACATTGAGACATGTTACAGTGAGGTTCTATTGTACCGAAAAGTTAAAGCATTCCATGTTTAAATAAACATGCTAGGTGATATATAATCATAACGCTCTGTTAATAGTATATTATATTAAAAGGGCCCAAGGGATCTGAGGGATCACTTTGTGCCCTATGCCCCTGCCAGATTTCTGCAGCCAGTTGTGAAGGCCCTCCCTACTGTAACCTATGCACCAGAGATTCCTTCTATAGTGGACAGGTCTAGTGTAATAGACCAGCCCTATGGAAGACATTTCCAGAGATTAGACAGACTCCAATACTCTATACCAGGGGTTCCCAAACTTGTTTTTTCCTCATGGACCATTTGAAAATTACAAAGAGTCTTGCTGGATTTACTGATTTTTCTCCCTGTTTTAGTAATTGTAATGCCATATGATTCTGAATTGTATTTTTACAGATCACCTAAATGAAGCTTGCAGACCACAGCTTGGGAACCTCTGCTCTATATATTTTGCTGGATTCTTAAAACTTCTTTTTTCCTACAGGATTATCCCAACAGATGAATACTTGCATAGATTGCATTTTGTGTTTTGAGGTTTTTATAGGAAACAGTGCTTTGTTTTATTAATTTTTTCTTGTACACAATATTTTATATGATTAGCAGTTTATAAATGACAAAATAAAAATAAACAGAACATTTTGTGAAACACAAAATTGAGCCACAAAAGCACACATCTGCATCTGCAATTCTATGGCATCTTGACCATTTTAAGCTCTAGACACACACATATTTATCATACATACATTGTCCACTGATTTAAGACGAAGTCCAATTTTTCCATCCTGATCTTTACACAAGATTATTTCACGAATCCCTTGTTTAATTTCTGCTCGGCGAACTCCAACATCATTTCCAGTTACTGGAGCCACCATGTAATTCACTGCAGAAGGGCTTGCAACAAGCTGAGAATTAGAAGACATATGTAAGTAGGCTTTAAAAATTGGCAGGATCAAGCCTCATGTACAGGCCTTTGATTTAAATGGGACAGACCCATTCAAATGATTTCTGAACAACAGTTTTCTCTGGATGAAAGTGGAATCCAGTGAGCTGGGCTAGCAAACTCACCTGATGCCACACAGCCTAGATAAATGTGCAGATTGGATATGGGGCATACTTCTCAATTGCACATCGCTTTAACTCTTCCAGACTGCAGTACAAGACAAGTCTGTGGCTGCCACTTAGTATCTTGTTTTTATTTTAAAAAGGTATTTCCAGCAACCTAGGTGAGCAGCTAGCTAGTGTGCAGGGTTCTTGAAGAATACAGCAATGCTCCCTGGGAAGGACAGAACTAGATGACAAGCCATCGCTCTCACGGGGAAAAAATGGATCTCCCATTACTCCCAGTAGATAGCTATGTTCTTTTCAATATGTGCAGTGGAAGAAGTCCTGCACACTAGCTAGCCACTTGTCTAGGAGCCTGAAGAACCTTATTAATTAGAGGCAGCTCTCAGACTATCTTGTAAGTACTACTAACACACATACTTTGCCCAAGACCATTCCATTATGTTTTTCTAAGTGGATTTTTTCTTTTTTAAACAACTGCACAGAACTAGGATGGGATAAACTTCATTTCAATGTCACACAGAACCACGACAGAATGAACCTCGGATGATGCATCCATCTCTAGACATAGTACCAGAGTAGTTTCAATCAAGGCATATATATCCATTGCTTTAATAGAGCAATTTGTAGGTGAAGCTACATAGCTACATAGAGGTGTATTTCGTAGAGGTTGTACAGTGACACACAACATCTGCTCTGCATCTATACATTTTGGAAGCAGCCCAGTCAGTTTCAGATCTGCTCTATCATTTTAATTTGATTAGTAATTCGGATCTGAATCTCATCTGTTAAATCGGAAGCTCTGTTCTGCCCCACTGATTATAAGGGACAATCTAAAACATAGCTCAACCTTTTTCTCCTTTCACGTAAGTGGATGAACTCTGCAGTCATATGAGCCCCTCCAGATCCTGCCAAATTTCATGCATATCTAGGAGTTTTCATGCAGGGAACATTAAACTATTTTTTTTCAAGTCTCAACTTTATTTTCTGCCAGAATCAGATGCAAATTGCAAACACATTCGCACCCTTTTCGGGAGGATGAAATTTGCCTATTTTTAGAAAGATAAGTGCAGTAGTTCTCCCACAAGGGCAGACTTTACAGTATGTGGGGTAGGAAACAAGAAATCATATTCCCTTGCTTAGTTTTAAATGGAAGTGCCCCTGGGAAAGAGACCTGCCAAAGTTCAAACAAATCAGTTCAAGGATTATTGTGCTAGGTAATTTTACCTAATTATATAAAAAAACTGCAAAAGCTGCAATTTTTTTCTCTCCCCACCTGTCAAGTACTCTTAACCAAAAAAAGGGGGGGCTATTATTTTTAATTGTTTGTTCGGGAAAACAACTGGGAAAGAAGGAGGCTACCCTAAGTCTGACTTCACCACTTACCTGTTCTCAGCCAGAACTCAGAGTACGATGGTTCACATGAAGAACAACTCTGTTTACTTCAACTGGCCTGTGTGTGCTGCTGTTTAATGCCAGACAGGTATACAATAATATCACACTCATCCACGATTTGATCACAGATGAGGGTGCCGATTTGGTGTGCATTACTGGGACCTGGGTAGGTGAGCTGGAAGGAGTTAATCTGACCCAGCTTTGTCCACCTGGATACTTGGTGCAACACCAACACAGGCTGCAGGGACGGGGGGGGGGAAGGGGTTGCTGTGATCCACAGAACTTCCATCTCTGTCACCAGGAAACCACTCTGTCTTGGAGCTGACTGTGAGGGCCTGCACCTGGCGTTGGGCAAAGGAGACAGGAAATGGGTTGCAGCTGGTGTACCATCCACCCTGCCAGCCAGCAGCTTCTCTAACTGAGCAGGCGGAGGCCATCTCAGCTGTGGTATTGGAGGAGCCCAGAATGGTAGTCCTGGGTAATTTTAATGTCCATGCTGAGGCTGCTGCTAGCATTCCACCTTGGAACTTCATGGTCTCCATGACAACCATAGATCTGTCTCAAGTTGTCACTGGCCCGACACATAGGGCAGGGTACATCCTCGATTTGGTTTTTGCTCCAGATGGAAAAGGGGTGGTCTGGAGATTGGGGGGGTGGACGTTACCCCATTGCCATGGTCAGACCACTTCCTGGTGAAGTTTAGGCTTACGGCTCTGATCCTCCCCTGTAGGGATGAAGGTTAAGATGGTCCACCTCCAGAGACTAATGGAATCCACTGGATTCCTGAATGCCCTGGGGGAGTTCCCAGTAGATAGAGCAGGTGACCGTTGAAGCCCTTCTCACACTTTGGAACAACGAGGCACATCGGGCGCTTGACACAGATGCTTCTGAGCGCCCTCTCCATCATTGTGGAGCCCAGTTTACACCTTGGTACACCAGTGAACTAAGGGCAATGAAACAGGCTGGACAACCGCTAGAATGCAAGTGGCAAAAGACGTGCCCGATCAGCCTCACAGCACAAGTAAAATATCATAACCATGCCCACTTCTCTGCCACCATCGCATCCCAAGTAGCCGTCCAGTAGCACTTTTCCATATTGTCAGGAGTCTCTTGACATCAACTCCAGGAAATGGAGTCTTAGACCCTTCCAAGGCCCACTGAATTGTTTGCAAGGTACTTTGAGGATAGCATTGCTCGCCTCCATAGCAATCTTCATGCCCCATCCACATCTACTGTAGGCCCCAGTGAGATGTCCAGTATAACACCTGCTGCAACTTCTTGGGATTGGTTTCAGTTGATGCAGACTAATGATGTGGACAAGGTGATTGCGACGATGCAGCCAGCAACATGTCTTCTCCACCCTGGCCTTTCTTGGCTTATTAAAGCTTGCTGAGGGAGGTTGACTGAGTGGATCCAGGGTGTAGTCATGGCGTTGCGGGAGGGAGTGGTTCCAATCGTCCTGAAAGAGGTGGCATTCTGACTGCTCCTGAAAAAGCCCACACTGGATCCATTGGTTTGTGATAACTACCACCTGTTTGCAAATACCCCCTTTTTAGGGAAAATGATAGAGAAGGCTGTGGTGAAGCAATTTCAACTACTCTTGGATGAAACAGATTATCTTGCCCCATTCCAGTCTGGGTCCAGGCCTGGTTCTGGAACTAAATCGGCCTTGGTTGCCCTGATGGATGACCTTTATTGAGAGAAGGACAGGGAGTGCAACTCTGTAATTCTTACTTGATGTCTTGGTGGCTTTTGATACTATTGACCATGATATCCTTCTGAGCTGATTTGGCGAGATGGATATCAGACGCATTGTTTTACAGTGGTTCCAATCCTACCTCCAGGGTCGTTTTCAGAGAATAGCATTGGGTGATTGCCTTTCGGCCCCCTGGCAGTTTATTTATTTATTATTTGATTTATATCCCGCCCTTCCCCCCAGCAGGAGCCCAGGGCAGCAAACAAAAGTGCTAAATACACATCAAAACATCATAAAAACAGACCTTAAAATACACCAAAACAAAACAACTTTAAAAACATTTTTTTAAAAAGCAGTTGGTCGGGTGCTGCAGGGTACCATCTTGTCCCCCGTACTGTTTAACATCTATATGAAGCCTTAGGAGCGGTCATCAGGCGATTTGGGGCAAGGTATCAGCAGTACGCTGACGATACCCAGCTCTATTTCTCTGTAACATCTGAATTGGGAGAGGCCGTGCAAACCCTGGAATGGTGTCTGGACTCGATGGTGGGCTAGATGAGGGCTAATAAACTAAGTCTGAATCCTAGCAAGATGGAGGTGCTGTGGGTTGGTGGTTCCCAAGTTCGGATAACTGGTCAGTTGCCTGCTTTGGATGGGGTTGTACTCCCTCTGAAAGAGCAGGTCTGTAATCCAGGGGTGCTCCTGGATCCCTCTTTGTCATTAGAGGCCCAGGTGACCTCAGTGGCTAGGAGCGCCTTTTACCAGCTTCAGCTGTTAAGACAGCTGCAGCTGTTTTTCTGGACCGGGATAGCCTGACCACTGTAGCCTTCAGGTTGGATTACTATAATGTGCTCTATGTGGGGCTGCCATTGAGGTTGGTCCAGAAGCTGCAGCTTGTGTAAAATGCAGCGGCATGTCTGCTCACTGAGGCAGGGTATCACCAACACGTCACCCCACTGCTGAAAGAATTGCACTAGCTGCCCATTAGCTACCAGGCTAAGTTCAACGTTCTGGTTTTGGTGTACAAAGCCCTACTCAGCCTGGACCAAGATACCTAAAATATAGTCTTACCCTTTATATACCCAGTCAATCACTATGCTCTGCAGGTGAGGGCCTCCTGTCACCTGCAGATACCATCTCAT
Source organism: Rhineura floridana (assembly GCF_030035675.1). NCBI lineage: Eukaryota > Metazoa > Chordata > Lepidosauria > Squamata > Rhineuridae > Rhineura > Rhineura floridana. The sequence continues at coordinate 261,688,089 of NC_084480.1, read as the reverse complement.
CAGGAGGTCCATTCTGCACAACACAGCAAGCCGGCATTTAGTGTTAGTGGCACCTACCCTTTCAAATTCCTTCCTTTTAAATATTAGACATGCACCATCTCTTTTATTTTTTTGGCACCTACTGAAGACTTTCCACTTTCAACAAACCTTTTAAGTAGAGACCTAATCCCAGTCTGCATCTTTGTTGGAATTGCTTTTAAAGATGTTTTAAAGCTTTTTAAAAAGATATTTTTAAAGATGTTTTGTTTTAATACATTTTTAAGGATGCTTTGTTTTCATATATTCTGTCTATTTTTATGATGTTTTAGGGTGTTTTAGTGTTTTTGTTTGCCGGCCTGGGCTCCTACTGGAAGGAAGGGCGGGATATAAATGTAAATAATAATAATCCCTCTTCCATCAGCTTGTTTTAGTTTCTCAGAAAAAAGGAAGGTCTGTGTACCTTCCATAAAAACTGTTTTAACAGGCTTACTTTAAAGACTGGAGACTCCCAGACATGTCTCATTAATGGCACAATCAGATTCAGGAACAAAAGATCACGACCCGAATCACCTCAATTCTCATCATTATTCAGGGTACACAAGAGCTGACACAACCCCTATTATTTCTACTCTTCCTTTTTTAATATCCTAAATAAGGAAATGCTGAAAGAAAAAATACAAAGTACACATCTTGCCAAGAACAGCTCTTAAAACTAAAGAAAAATAATTAAATTCTGCCAACTGGATTGATACTTACCCCCTGAGAATTTATAGCAGGAACCACTGCCAAGTTTCTCTGTATCTCTTCTTCATTCAGGCTTAGACCCATATACTGGGAAAGTTCGGGATACAGTTTGGGATACCAGTCTATAGATGGAAAATAAAAATAGTGAAAAACTACTACAAATAATAATAATAATAATAGTATTTAGGACTTGTTGAGAAGATTTCTGTCTTTCCTCCTGTGAAATCAAGAGAAAATCTCATGCTGGAGCAATCCCATTTCTTCCTTAGAACACGTTGAAAGTTGTGACCAACTAAGAGCCACTGCATTTACTTATCTGAAATCTATTCAGATCCCTGACCAGCAACTCTTTTTATACCAATTTGCTCTCTACAGTACAGAAACCTGGTTCATATTAGAAAGTTGCAGGAATACTTGAAGAGTTTGTTAGGTCTGTATTCCAAAGTGAATTTATCTGATTTGCACCTCACATACTAATGTGTGAATCAGAAAGAAGTCCTTTGGAATCAACACCCCATGAATTTTACAAGGCAGTCCAAGGTCTGCCTTTTTTTTTTTTAAGGCAATAGCTGCTCCAAGTAGTCAAAAAGCACAGCTGCTGCCACATATGTTGAAAATAGGGCTGCACAGTCCCTGAGTGCTAAAACATATTGGGGGGAAATATGACTGCTGCCTCATCACTTCCCTTTGTTTCCCAGAATATCTGGACCCCATTTTCCAACATGTGCAGCAGCACCACCCACTAAGCTTTCTAGCCACTTGGAGAAGCTATTACCTGTGTTGTTGTTGTTTAACTCATAAATAGTTTTTAAAATAATATTGTCCAGATTTTGAAAATAATCACACATTTCATGCGGAAACAGGATGAAACTGACATCCTTGTGAACACATGCAGAAGTAACTTGAACTAGATTTACACATCCATCCATCCCTATAAGCATTCAACTTTTTAATTCACGTTACAGTAAGTATATTTATATAGCTCTTTCCTACAATTCTCAAAGTAAAAAGAACCATTCTCACATTTTTATGCAACAAATGTCCTACTATAATATATTGTAAAGAAAAATAATGAAATTGAAAATGAGACTACACTGATCGTGTCATTTTGAAAAACATCTTAACACCTACACAGGCCTTTTATTTCTGAAATATTGTAACTAGAACACCATTTAACAATTATCCCAACCAGCCTAATACATGGGTCTTTGTGAAACAGGTATAAATTGGGATGTTTAAATAAAAAGGCAAGATTGCAGTAAATAAACAGGAATTATGCATATGACCGCAATTGCTCAGAACATTCAGGCACTGAAATTTATCCATGGTGTCAAACACTTTTCTAATTAGTTTTGCTTGAATGTGTTTTGTGTCTTTTGACTGAACCTCTAGCCTTTACATGTCTTGTCTGTTTATTTTGAAGCTAAATTGTGCCTATTTAGCTTCCACCACCATTTTCTTCACACTATAGTAACTTACTTCCACCTTGAAAGATGGGTGCTGAGGCTTCAGATAAAATTGCTAGATTGGCTGGATTTGAAGCAAAAGATGTCTGGGCCTGCACATGAAGAAAAAACACACTTTGAAGTTGAAGTATGAAGTAATTCCATAATACAAGAGGCATGTGGGTTGCATAGACAAAAATTCTGAATGATGCCTTATGTTACATTTTTAAAAAATATATTTTATTCATTTTCTGAATAAAGTACATATGAAAACAATCAAACAACAAAAGTGAATGTCAATCTTTCTGACTTATACATCTCAAGTTTCTGAAATTACAGGTAAGTCATTCATTATGAAATTATCAATTTTAAAGTAACCATCCTCCCTCCAAACAATCCCCCTACCCCTAACAAGGTGGTGTTGCTTAAAAAAAGGGGGGGGTTAATGAAGACATGCTCCATCTTTTTGTTGGCAATTGCGGTAACATTAATCTTTTCAAATTTTGATATAATGAGACAGAGTTGGATTTTGCCCAAAGTTACTGTTCAAACAAAGTGAATTTCAAAAGCAATTTGTGACATGGAGTTTCGGCAGTGGGAGAGAAGATTATAAGTATTAACTCAAAAGTTCCTGCACGCATACACGTAGCCCTGGAAAAGCCCAAGCTGTCAAGAACCCTGCACTTAGTATAATTATTGCAACAGCAAAATTTAAGTTACACACATAATTAAAGGTAGAGTTTATACAATAATATATTTCTCTTTCTGTAGATTCTAGACCATAAGAGGCTTGTTTCAGAAATGGAATTCTCAACTAGTATTGTCTTTACTTTCAACAAAAATGTATTTTCCCCATAAAACATACTGTGACATACCTGAATTACTTTGTCCACCTTCAGATCTTCGAGAGAAGGATACAGTGACATTTTCACAGAATTTTACTGGAAGAAAAATATAAAATAGTATTAAAATGAGCAAATAAGTATGCCTTTTGGGGGCATGAGAACAGTGCCCCACAGAGCTGGCTAGCACAGTTCAGTTTAGAACTAGACCTTTTAATTTCTCAAGTTATAGCATACTCCTAAGCATGTTTACTCAAAATAAGTTCAACTGTATCCCACTGGGCTTACTACCAATTAAGCATCCATATGACTGCAGTTACCTATGGTCCACAGCACAAGTAACTTGCATGGCACACAGAAGACAGGCTAGATCAGGATAGGGAAAAGCACAGTTTCCCCATTCTTTGCAGTGCCCCCTTATTTATTTATTATTTAATTTAATTTATATACCGCCCTAAGCCCGAAGGCTCTCTGGGCGGTGTACATAAAAGATAAAACAAGCACAGCGTATAAATACAATAAATACAATAAATACAATAAATCAAGAACCAAAAACAAACAAACAATAAAAGAACCAAACAACATCCAGAATACAAGATAATAGTGAAATACTGTTAAAATACACTTTAAAATGCCTGGGAGTATAAAAAGGTTTTCACCTGGCGCCGAAAAGATAGTAGCGTTGGCGCCAGGCGCACCTCATCAGGCAGACTGTTCCACAGTTCGGGGGCCACCACTGAAAAGGCCCCAGTTCTAGTCACCACCCTCCGAGCTTCTCGATGGGATGGCACTCTGTTGAGCGCAGTGTACGGGTAGGTTCATATTGGGAGAGGCGTTCCACCAGGTATTGCGGTCCCATGCCGTGTACGGCTTTATAGGTCAAAACCAGCACTTTGAATCTAGCCCGGAAACAAATAGGAAGCCAGTGCAGATGGGCCAGAACAGGTGTTATATGAGTGGACCTTCTGGTCCGCATCAGCAATCTGGCCGCTGCATTCTGGACTAGCTGTAGTTTCCAAACAGTCTTCAAGGGCAGCCCAACGTAGAGCGCATTGCAGTAGTCCAATCTAGAAGTTACCAGAGCGTGAACAACTGAGGCGAGGTCGTCACTGTCCAGATAGGGACGTAGCTGGGCTACCAATCGAAGATGGTAAAAAGCATTCCGTGCCACCGAGGCCACCTGGGCCTTAAGAGACAAGGAAGGATCGAAAAGAACTCCCAAGCTACGAACCTGTTCCTTCAAGGGGAGTGTAACCCCATCAAGAACAGGATGAACATCCACCATCTGGGCAGAGAAGGCACTCACCAACAGCGTCTCAGTCTTGTCTGGATTGAGTTTCAGTCTGTTAGCTCCCATCCAGTCCATTATCGTGGCCAGGCAACGGTTTAGCACATTAACAGCCTCACCTGAAGAAAATGAAAAGGAGAAATAGAGCTGCGTGTCATCAGCGTACTGATGACAACGCACCCCAAAACTCCTGATGACCGCACCCAGCGGCTTCATGTAGATGTTAAAAAGCATGGGGGACAGTACCGATCCCTGCGGGACTCCACAATGGAGAGTCCAGGGTATCGAGCAATGTTCCCCAAGCACTACCTTCTGGTGACGACCCACCAAGTAGGAGCGGAGCCACTGCCAAGCAGTACCCCCAACTCCGTGAGTCTTCCCAGAAGGATACCATGGTCGATGGTATCAAAAGCAGCTGAGAGATTAAGGAGAATCAACAGAGTCACACTCCCCCTGTCCCTCTCCCGACAAAGGTCATCATACAGGGCGACCAAGGCTGTTTCAGTGCCAAAACCGGGCCTAAAACCGGATTGAAATGGATCAAGATAATCAGTGTCATCCAAGAGCCCCTGGAGCTGGCCGGCCACCACCCGTTCCAGCACCTTGCCCAAGAACGGAACATTCGCCACAGGTCTATAGTTGTTCAGGTTATCTGGGTCCAAAGAGGGTTTCTTCAGGAGCGGTTTCACTACCGCCTCTTTTAGGCAGTCAGGGACCACTCCCTCTCTCAAAGAGGCGTTTATTATCTCCTTGGCCCAGCCGGCGGTTCCGGTCCTGCCAGCTTTCACCAGCCAAGAGGGGCAAGGGTCCAGCACAGATGTGGTCGCCCGCACCAGTCCAAAGATCTTGTCAACATCCTCAAGCTGCACAGACTGAAACTCATCCAATAAATAAGGACAAGACCGCGTTCTGGATGCTTCATTAGATCCCACTGCCATAATATTGGAGTCTAAGTCCCGGCGAATGCATGCGATCTTATCCTGGAAGTGCCTCGCGAACTCATCACAGCGGGCTACAGATGAATCTATAGTATCCCGAGGGCCAGAATGTAAAAGCCCTCGTACAATTTTAAAGAGCTCCGCTGGGCGGGAGAGAGATGCCTTAATTGTGGCAGCAAAATATCTCTTTTTTGCTGCCCTCGCCGCTACTATGTACCGCTTAGAACAGGCACTCACCAAGGCATAATTGCATTCGTCGGGAGTTCGCCTCCATCTGCACTCAAGCCTCCTCCTCTCTTGCTTCATCACTCTCAGCTCCGAGGTATACCATGGAGCTGTATGAGCTCTACATTGGAGGAGGCGCATGGGAGCGATCGTGTCAACCGCCCGGGTCATCTCCGTATTCCACAATTCAACCAGGGCTTCGACAGGAGCGCCAGTCTTCTCAGTCGGAAAATCCCCCAGAGCCCTTTGGAAACCCTCAGGATCCATTAGTCTCCGGGGGCGGACCAATTTAGTAGGTCCCCCACCCTTGCAGACGGAAAGGGTCGCTGTGAGCCTAAACTTCAGCAAGCGGTGATCTGTCCATGACAATGGGGTAGATGAAAAAACCCCAACCACCAGATCACCATCTCCATGCCCAGTGGCGAAGATCAAATCAAGAGTATGTCCCGACACATGCGTTGGGCCAGTAACAACCTGAGACAGCCCCATGGTTGTCATGGAGGCCATGAAGTCCTGAGCCGCCCCAGATAAAGCTGTCTTATGTTGCCTCTATGCACACTTATGTGTTCACATTGATGGAGGCATGGAGAAAAGAAGGCTCTATTGCATCCAGTGGTAGTCCTTCACATGCGTGCACTATGTATGCACTTGAACTGCATTAAGCCCCAGATGTTTAGCTTAATAAGATTTTTAAAAGTGGTAGCTGGAAAGCTATCCTATCTGAATATCTGTATCACCTGAAAACTTGTCCCTAAAAGTTACAAACTTTCCATAATAATATCCGATGCAACCTGCAGACACTGGGTAGCAAGGAGAAATCAGATTTTTGGGGTGCTTGCCCATATTTGTATGCACAAATCTTGCAGAACTCTTACAGCTGATGCTCCTGCTATGCAAGTCGTATAGATATAGCATCAGTAGAGAAATAGTACTAGGGAGACTGAAATTCATTCTCTGGAACTGTTTTATAGTATCTCTTCCCACTCACCCAATTAGAGAGGAATATTTTCTTGCATCTTGGAATCCTCACTACTCTGAACTACAGACCAGTCCACATTTTTGCTAGGTTAATTTTTCAGATTTTCACTCCCTACCTTTTCATCTGCTTGCACTGGGAATCAGAGTGAGCGTATAATATAGCTGAACTAATAATTCAAAACCCTTCTCTTCTATTCCTTTCTGGATAACAAGTTCTCAAATAGCTTATTGGAAAAAAATCCCATCCAGCTTCTCTGTAGGACTGGAGCAGAGACTTTCAGCATCCCCTAAAAGATTCATCTGATCAGCAGTCCACAAATATTGGCTTGGCTTACTGACTGTTTATCCATGCACGCAACAAAACCTTCCCCTATTCCAATTAATCTAGCATGTGCAGGTGGCTTGGATAAGAGGTGGTGATTTCTCTCACTTGTGCTGGGGTATAGAAGTGGTAAGAAAAAGCAGAACATATCCAACCGCAAGTTTATATATTAACTAGAGAAGAATTTGAAACAGGAATATAGCTACTCAAAAGAACCTTGCTTGTTCACCACATACCCACTTAACCTTATTAGGATTTGATGTTGGGAACGAAACACAATTAAATTCCCACTGAAAGCCAAGGACTTAAAATATTTCAGGATTTGTATGTAACCTAGGAGATGCTTAGCCACCGGCTAGAGCCCTGGGTTCCACAAACACAGGTGCACACAATAGCAAGAAATTTAAGGAGATAATAGTCCTTAAGAACATGCCAATATTTCAGTTCTCTCCATAGTACTACTTGTCAAGGAAAGGAGGACAGTTTCAGCTTCCAATGAAGCCCTAGAAAGTGCATTTGGGGGTGGACCCATTCACATTCTTTGGACCACTTTTGATGGGGAAAAATGCGGCCTTCCGGGCATCTCTGTTCCTCAGGACTCTTCCAAGGCCATTGTCCCTCCCCAAGGGCATACACTCAGACCAAGGACAGCTTTTGAGCAGGATCAAGTGTGTTTGTATGATTGGTATGCGTCCTCCGACTATGTTAACTGCTTGCTTGGATGGGGGATAGAGGTGTAAGTGCATACACAGAAACCTCCATCTTTTATGTGACTGAAACATAATCTACTCTACAAAGCGCACATCCATTGTTCCAGGAGGGGCCATAGCTCAATGCCAGAGTGCCTGCCTTGCATGCAGAAGGTTCCAGAATCGCCATTGCCAGTCAGTGCAGACAGTACTGAGCTACATGGATCAATGGTCTGATTTGGTATATAACAGCTTTCTATGTTCCTATGCTCCACCCACCTTTTCACCAGGCATCATCCACCACTGGCATGTAGCCCCCAGAAAGTAGTTCAGGAAGGAATGCTTCAATGGGCTGAAAAAGGTTCTCCACCCCATCTTAAAGGGTTTCATTATATTGATCAACACTAATTTCATTAGCGCTTGTTAACAAGTATGGATTATCTGCCTAGATTCTCCCAGAATTTGAAACATTGGTTCCAAAACAGAAGTTAGACCCCAGTCTTATATTTCTTGCAGTTAACTTTTAAGAGCTCCTTATATCTATATCTATCTATCTATCTATCTATCTATATATATATATTGTGAATATATGTAATCAAAACAATACAATAGGTGAAAATAAGTTTTCAGAATATTTATCACATAATACAAAGGGACTGACCAGACAAGGGGGTGGTGGAGATCACTGGCGATCTGCTGTTCTTCTTAGTTTCTAGTAAAATGTCTGAACAGCAGGTCTAAATTCCACTGATTTTTTTTTCACAGTTCCTCCTCACCATCTGCCATTTTCAGTTTCTAAAATCCAGTATTACCAGAACTCAATCCCACTTTCACCAGGGATGTCCACTATATACTTGCAGCAAACTGCAAACACAAACTCACCCCAAAAGAGGTTTGGAATACAAACTGTATCAAAACATAACTAATGTGCTTTGGATTAAAATACCATTAGCGCATGACCTCTCCAAATAGCCACATTATGATAATGAAGATGACACTTTTCACAAGGCCTTCAAAGAATTATTTTAAGATTAAGAGTGGCCACGCTGACTGAAGAAACTCTTAAAATGGTTCAAGAGAGAAGGAAAGCAAAAGGAGATAGAAACACCATCAGAACCCTAAATGCAACAATAAAGCGACTAGTACATAGGAACAAAGATAACTATTACAATAGTTATTGTATAGAAACAGAAGAACAACAAAAAGGGAAGAACAAGAGCCCTGTTCCAAAAGATTAGAGAAGTGAAAGGGAAATTTAAACCAAGAGGAGGGATGTTGAATAATCAACAGGAGAACACACTGACTGACCGAGATAAAATAAAAGGAAGATAGAAGCAATACACTGAAGAAATCTATAAAAGAGAAGCCAGGATGACAGATTCATTCACAGAGGAACCATATGATGAAGAACCAGAAATTTTAGAATGTGAGGTGAAAGCTGCACTTAAAATACTTGGAAGAAACAAATCACCAGGAACAGATGGCATACCAATAGAGTTGCTACAAGCTACTGAGACTGAATCTGTCTAAATTTTGACAAAAATTTGTCAAGAAATATGGAATACTAAACAACGGCCCACAGATTGGAAGTGTTCAGATTATATCCCAATTACAAAGAAAGCGGATCCCAGGGAATGCAGTAATTATCGAACTATTGCCTTAATATCTCATGCAAGGAAAGTAATGCTCAAGATTCTACAACAAAGGCTCTTACCATATATGGAGCGAGAAATGCCAGACATCCAAGCTGGATTTAGAACGGGAAGAGGCACCAGAGATCATATCGCAAACATATGTTGGATTATGGAATGGAGCAAGGAATTTCAGAAGAAAATCACCCTGTGCTTTATAGATTACAGCAAAGCCTTGGACTGTGCAGATCATGAAAAACTATGGAATGCTTTAAAAGAAATGGGGGTGCCACAGCATCCGATTGTCCTGATGCGCAACCTATACTCTGGACAAGAGGCTACTGTAAGGACAGAATATGGAGAAACTGATTGGTTCCCCATCGGAAAAGGTGTATCACTGAACACCAAAGTCAGGATCATTCAGACTATGGTATTCCCGAACTCTATGTATGGATGTGAAAGTTGGACAGTGAAAAAAGCAGGTAGGAGAAAAATCAGGGCTGTGGAGTCAGAGTCGTGTAGTCGGAAGCAATTCTGGGTAGAGTCGGAGTCGGTAGAAATGTACTGACTCCGACTTCAAAATAAAATTAATATTTTAATATTAATTTATTAATATTAATATACATTTGCCATTTATGAAGAAGTCAGAGTCGGAGTCAGACAGTAGAAAAAATAATATACATTTGCCATTTATGAACGAGTCAGAGTCAGACAGTAGAAAAATAGAGGAGTCGGAGTCGGACAGTAGAAAAATAGAGAAATCGGAGTCGAAGGTTTGACATACTGACTCCACTGCCCTGAGAAAAATCATTTGAAATGTGGTGTTGGATGAGAGGTTTGCACATACCATGGACTGCGAAAAAGACAAATAATTGGGTGTTAGAACAAATTAAACCAACTATCACTAGAAGCTAAAATGATGAAACTGAGGTTATCATACTTTGGGCACATAAGAAGAAGACATGATTCACTAGAAAAGGCAGTGATGATGAGGGAAAACAGAAGGGAGTAGAAAAAGAGGAAGGCCAAACAGGAGATGGATTGATTCCATAAAGGACGGCACAGACCTGAACTTACAAGGACTGAAGAGGGTGGTTCACAACAGATGCTCTTGGATGTCGCCGATTCATAGGGTCACTGTAAGTCGTAGTTGACTTGAAGGCATATAATATCAACAACAAACGCTGAGGCAGAGTCAAAGTTTCCAAACTTCTGGTAAAACTATTTGATCTTAAAGCAGGGCAGGAAGGATTTCAGACCAATTATTAAATGTTACAAATCATATTTTCTTCAAAATGATTAACTTAAAATGGGCTTTATTACCACCAGAGGGAAAAGACTTAAGATGTTGACTTGTCACACAGATTTATTGTATTTTTAAATGACTACACAAACACAAGTAACTAGTTTTTTTGACCATTAATACTGGGGGGGGGGGGAAATCTGTTGTGACAAGAAAAGTCACCCAAAATTTGTTGTTGTTATATGCCTTCAAGTCAGTTATGACTTATGGTGACCCTATGAATCACCCAAAATATGAAGTGTCGTTTAACTCAAACAGACTGTGTGTGTACTTGTTTCATCTGTTTGTTTGTTTATTAATTATTTGATTTATATCCTCCCCTTCCTCCCAGCAGGAGCCCAAGGCGGCAAACAAAAGCACTAAAAAGCACGAAGTATACATTTGGAACTGACAGCATGGAACCTCTAAGGCTGCAATCCTGAACACTCATACTAGGGAGTTAGCCTCTTTTAAAACAGTGAGACATATACTCATGCATATGATTATATTTGGTTCACTTTTGTGAAGAAAAGTAACTAACAAATTTAATAATAATAATAATAATAATAATAATATAGATAGATAGATAGATAGATAGATAGATAGATAGATAGATAGATAGATAGATAGATAGATAGATAGATAGATAGATAGATAGATAGATAGAATTTAAGACTAAAACAAATCAGCATCATTTTTCCAGAGGGGGTACTTGTGTTAGTCTGCATCAAAGCAACTTAATGGCCTTAAAAACAATTTACGGCATAAAACTTTGGTGGACTATAGACTATTTCTTCATCAGATTCAACGTATCTAATGATGTGGACTATAGCTCTCAAAAATTTATGCCATAACAAATTTGTTAAAAATTTAAATGTCTCAAGACTCCTTTTGTTGTTTTTGCTGCTTTTTAATCTGTGAGTGCGCACACACATAGAGAAAAATAAGGTATATATAAAATAAGCCAAGACTAGCTAGATCCCTCTTGGTTCGCTGTAAAAGTTAGTCAGATCCCGATATTTAAAGCCGATAGCCACAGGAGAGGAAAAGACACTGCGTCACCCACAAGAAAAAGAACTACTTCCTTCTTCCACCTTTCAAGTAAACATTCCACGTAAGGAAACCTAATTAATCCGAGACCTCATTCAGCCACCAACCTCAACCTCACTCTCCAGAGTCAAATCACTGTAGCTCCTTTTCCCATTTTTCCTGAAGATACTAAAGTCCCTCAAGCTCTTTTCTCCCTCCCCGTTTCAGCCTTGTTTGCCACCCAACGCTGGAAGAAGCAAGCCAGAAAACCGAGTTACTGCCCCCACCACCGCCGCCCCCAAATCGATCAAAAGACTGGGAGCCCAGCCAGGTTACTCCCCTCCCTTCCCTGGCTCGCTCGCGAGACTCAAGAAAAGGTGCTCAGCTTCCCTCCCGACTACGTTTCCCACCCCCAGTTAAGGAAGGAGCGAAACGGCCGCACGCTAACCAGGATGTAGCCTTACGGCTTAGCCCCAAAGCCCTTTCAGGCGCACCAAACCGCGATTCTTGCACATACGGAGAGTGCGCTTCTCTCGGCTGTTGAGAGGCTTCACAACCCACCGCCTGAGGGAGATTCCAGCCGAACGGGCGTAGTGGCCAGGCGGGCCTGGGCCTCCGCGCCTCTCTGTTGAGGGAGGAGGATTGCCCCCTCACTCCACCCGGGGCCCCCAAAGAAGGAATGAGGGCCTAACCCGGCCTAGCCCATTTCGGCCCGCCCGCCCCTCTTTCCCTTATTTTCCCAGACCGTCTCCTAAAAGACGAGATGCTCACCGAACGAGACAAGGGCGACGTCTTCAATTCCCGGACCGTTAAGCTCGAGAATGACTCTGAGGCAGAGGCTCTTTCTTCAGGTCCCAGCGCTTTCTCTACGTGATGGAAGGGGCGAAGGCGGAGGACGACTATACACATCCAGTTAGAGGAGCCTCCTACGCGCATGCGCCACCTTCAGAACACTCGCGACGCCGGAATAAGCGGTGTGGGGGGGGTAGTTTCGTGTGAGTCAAGTGGGTTGCTATGTTAAGAAGGGTTGTTTGAACGGTTCGTTTCAACTCAGTGGGACTTTCCCGAAAGTCACATGGGAGACGCTTTCTTGAAATCTGGGACTCACTTTCTTTTGGTTTGTTAACCAGATCCAGGTGCAAAATAGGGGCTCGGGAGCAGAGACAAATACAGAATGGTGGCTCAGGAGAAGATTCTAATTATAAAATTAGGAGAACCTAATTATAAAAACATATACAGTGCCTTGCAAACGTACTCAGACCCCTGACCAATGCTCTCATATTACTGAATTACAAATGGTACACTGTAATTTCTTTCTGTATTATATTTTATTTCGAAACACTGAAACTCAAAATCTATTACTGTAAGGCAGGGGTTCTTAACCTTGTTTGTGCCTTGGACCCCTTTGGCAGTCTGGTGAAGCCTATGGACCCCTTCTCAGAATAATGTTTTTAAATGCATAAAATAAAATACATAGGATTACAAAGGAAACCTGTTGTTGTTATTGTTGTTATGTGCCTTCAAGTCGATTACGACTTATGGCGACGCTATGAATCAGTGACCTCCAATAGAATCTGTCATTAACCACCCTGTTCGGATCTTGTAAGTTCAGGTCTGTAGCTTCCTTTATGGAATCAGTCCATCTCTTGTTTGGTCTTCCTCTGTTTCTACTCCCTGCTGTTTTCCCCCTCATTATTGTCTTTTCTAGTGAATCATGTCTACTCATGATGTGTCCAAAGTATGATAACCTCAGTTTCATCATTTTAGCTTCTAGTGACAGTTCTGGTTTAATTTGTTCTAACACCCAATTATTGGTCTTTTTCGCAGTCCATGGTACGCACAAAGCTTCCTCCAACACCACATTTCAAATGAGTTGATCTTTCTCTTATCTGCTTTTTTAACTGTCCAACTTTCACATCCATATATAGAGATTGGGATTTGAGGACCTTTTCTAGTTCTCCCATAGCTGCCTTCTGATTTCTTGACTATTGTCTCCATTTTGGTTAATGACTATGCCAAGGTATTGATAATCCTTGACAAGTTTAATGTCCTCATTGTCAACTTTAAAGTGACATAAATCTTCTGTTGTCATTGCTTTAGTCTTTTTGACGTTCAGCTGTAGTCCTGCTTTTGTGCTTTCCTCTTTAACTTTCATCAGCATTCATTTCAAATCATTACTGGTTTCTGCTAGTAGTATGGTATCGTCTGCATATCTTAAATTATTGATATTTCTCCCTCCAATTTTCATACCTCCTTTATCTTGGTCCAAACCCACTTTCCGTATGATATGTTCTGCGTATAGATTAAACAAATAGGGTGATAAAATACACCCCTTTCCGATTGGGAACCAATTGGTTTCTCCATATTCTGTCCTTACAGTAGGCTCTTGTCCAGAGTATAGGTTGCGCATCAGGACGATTAGATGCTGTGGCATTTCTTTTATTTATTTTTTTTTTTTCAATAATTTTTATTCAGATTTTCATAAAACATACAAAACAAAATCATAAAACATTCAAAGACAAAAAACAAAATCAAAAATAGTTAAACAAAAAGAAAAAAAGAAAAAAAAAACAAAAATAAAAAATAAAGAGTAAAATATTGACTTCCCATTTGTCAAAGATCAAATCAGTTATAAGTCTATAATATATAACAATCCTGTCTCTTAAGTCATATTATAAAATCACTTTCCTCCAGTAGTTATCTTACTTAATCATCAAATCTCATAAACATTACTTTATTCTTTCCACAAAAAGTCAAAGAGAGGTTTCAATTCTTTAAGAAATATATCTATCAATTTTTTTTTCCAGATAAGCATATCGATTAATCCATCTCATTACTAATTATGATAATCTTATTGTCATAACCATAGTCAAAATAAACATTTCAATTAATCCATCACATCAGAATCTGTTAGGTTCAGTAATTTCAGTAGCCATTGTTCTATTATCTCTATTAGTTCCATTTTCCATCTTCCATCTTCAGTAGTCTTGTTAAGTCCAGTAATTTCAATATCCAATCTTCCATTATCAGTATTCCATAATAATCTTGCTGTCAAAGCCATAGTCATATAGTAAGAGTCTGATGGGAATTACCTCTATCCCAAATATTTTCTTGCCATCCATTCTGAATAGGTTGCTGAAATACTGCTGTAAAATCATATCTCTGTTCTTTTTTTCAAAATACACTGGGTCATCTCTTAAAAGTTTTTCCATTGTCACATGGCTGCAGTTAATTCCATAGATTTTCTCTATATTGGGCTCCATCACATCATTCCAGTCCAGAAGATAATCCATGCCATTGATAACTTTATCTCTAGAATCTTCATTAATTTCTTCAGAGATAACATTGAGTTCCAAACAATAGATTTTATTTCTAAAGTCCATAGACTCCAAATCTTGTTCCTGTTCCACGTTTGTTCCAATCTCCGGGATCTCCTCTCTCACAGGGACCCCTATTCCAGTCTCCAGGGTCTCCTCTCTCACAGGGACCCCTGTTCCAATCTCCGGGGTCTCCTCTCTCACAGGGACCCCTTCCAGGGTCACCTCTCTCACAGGGACCCTTATGTCTTTAATCTCCTGCTTCATTTTACTCAATTCAATTTTCGTTATCTCAATCTCATCCATTATTTTCTGAAACATAGTTATTTCCAGATTCTCAGCCACTTTCTTAATTGCCATTTTAAAAGAAAAATATAGGAAAACCACTTCTTATTTCAGCAACAATTGGGTTAATACTCCAAACTTGGTGACATCACAGTATAAACAGAGCAGACAGCCTTATCTCTCCAATAGTTAAGTAAACAAAATGCAGTTCCCAGGATCGAAACAATTAATGGCAATCGTCAAGAAACAGATTCGTCAAAATAAAATAGACCAAAAAGAGAGTAGTCTCAAAACAGTATAATATTTTTCAAAATAAAAATCTGGAATAGAAATCCCTCTTCTGTGTATATCTTTAGAATGCAAATCCAGGACAGCTTTTTGCAACAAAAACAGAGATAAGCTATTAATTAGTGCGTAGCAGAGAGAAGTTACGGCTCCCCAGTGAGATGTCAAAAACCGATCAATCTGGCAAATCTCTTTTAAACAGCAACAATTTAAGTCAAGTAAAAGAAAAATATAGAAAGAAGGGTGCTTGCCTGTTAGTGCGTTCTCTCTTAGAAGATAAGATGAACGTTCGCTTTAACAGATAGAGCTTGCTGTTGAAAATCCGTCCCACCTTCGTCGGCTGGACCTCGTCCCATAAATTAATGAGATCTGGTCGTCCCAACAAAAATAGGCTTTGAGGTTAATCTCTTCGTTTCTCCCTACCCGGGAGAAGTTTAATCAGTCAAAAAAAAAAGAAAAAACTGACTGATATATCTGAATAAGCTTCTTTTGAGGCAGGAGCCCGTCTCAAAAGCAGGCACAGGCTAAGTCACCCTTCCCGGAAGTCGCTGTGGCATTTCTTTTAAAGCATTCCATAGTTTTTCATGATCTAAGTACATCTTAAGCATCTTAAGCTACACATCTAAGTAGCCTAAAACAACATTAAAAATAAACAAACACAGAGGTAGTAGAATAATTATTTTTATCCATAAGATAGCAATGGTGGTCTCTCCACTGGTAAGGGAGGTGGGAAGGGAGGCAGAGGCCACTACTGATATCTTTGCACGTCAAACCAAGTGCAACCCCCCCACTCAGCCAGCCAGCATAATCTCTTTCACTTAACCACCTCCTAGACCCTGCCCTGCCACCAACTAAGGGACACTCACCCAAGCAAACATTTTCCCCTGAGATGCAAAGAAGTTAAAATGCAGCACAGTAGCCAGAGAGGGTGGTGGAGGCCACATTGGGTGTCAAGTGCAACCACAGTATTCTCTCTCTCTCCCTCTCTCTCTCTCTCTCTCTCTCTCTGTCTCACTCACTCACTCACTCACACACACACACGTCATATTTCACCTCCACAGTTCTTTATCTCCATTCTGCTGCTGCTGCCTCCTCCTTTATCCATGTTTTTGCCCTCCTGCTCAATTTCCCCTCCATTCTTCACCACTACCATCCATTTTTAAAACAATTGTTTTCTCCACTCCACCCCGTCTCACTCTCCGCCTCCTCCCTCGTCGCCTCCTACCCATCCACAGAGCATGAGGAAAGAGTGACCCTACACAGAAGCCGAGTTTGAGGCACATTATTTTCATCCACAGATCAGAGGAGCAGAAGACTTCCCCTGCTTTCCCCCCAAGTAATGCCCCAAAGTAATGCTGGAAACATTACAATTACTCCACAAAAGTAATAAGATTACTCCTAGTTCTATTACAATCAAAATGTAAAGGAATTACCACTTGTTCCTCAAAAAAGTAATGAATTACAAGTAATTTCTTACTTGTAACGAATTACTTCCAAGCTCTGATGTCTGTGTAAATAGCAATGAGTGATGACGACGTGAGGAGCTTCCTTTTTCACTAAAGTAGCAAAACCAGATGTATTACCAAGCACTGCAGGAGCTTCATCTGTGCAAAGTGTATGCAGCTTTTCTTTCCAGTCAAAGTTTTGTTTGGCAAAAAAACTTTCTACCATTTCCAAAATGTCGACGGCCTTTGTAGTTTCTAAAAGGGACTCACAAAATAAGAATTCTTCTTTGATGGCGTCAGCATGCACATAGCGAACAAAAACAAGGAGCTGCTACATTGGGAGATGTCTGTAGTTTCATCCAGTTGCATACTGAAGGGGAATGGCAAGGCTGCTAATGCCTTGATGACCTGCTTCAAAATGTTAAAAGAAATATTTGGTTTGGTGGCTGAACAACTACTAGGCGCAGAGTTGCCTGATAGTTGGCCAGCTACGTCTGTAGACAGGAAGACTGCGATAATGTGCGATCTAGCGAAGGGTCTAATAACGACCGTAATTTTGAAGTAGTGATGAGCAAAAATGATATTTTGAGATATCTGCAACAACTGTAATGTGACATGAAAATATCTGTGATTTCTATTGGTGATAAAGTCACAGGTACTGCTAATATTACTGTGGTTTGTTGCCTACATTCATTATTGAAGGAAATGCTAAATTTCAGTTAGACTCTAGCTGTTAGAAGTTAGAGAAAATAAAGATGTATTTTTTTCCCCATTCAAGTTCACGGACCCCCTGAAATCTATCCATGGACTCCTTTGGGGTCTGTGGACCCCAGGTTAAGAACCCCGGCTGTAAGGTAACATTGGTTGTACGTTGGGAAATGTTTGTAAGAAACATACAAAACCGAAACATGTTGCTTGCATAAGTATTCAGCCTGCACACAATAATATTTGGTAGAGTCACCTTTTGGTGCAATAACAGCTTTTAGTCTTTTGGGGTAAGTATGTACCAGCTTCACACACAGTGTTGGAGGGATTTTAGCCCATTCTTCTTGGCAGATACGCTCCAGGTCGTTCAGGTTGGTTGGACATGGCTTGTGGACTGCAATTTTCAAAGAGTGCCTAATTTTCAATGGGATTGAGATTAGGACTTTGACTGGGCCACTGTAGACATTCACCTTTTTGTTCTTGAGCCACTCCAATGTTGCTTTGGCCTTGTGCTTAGGATAATTGTCCTGATGAAAAGTGAATTTCCTCCCAAGCTTCAGTTTTTTAGTGGACTGACGCAGGTTCTCTTGCAGTATTTCCCTGTATTTTGCTCCATCCATTCTTCCTTCAATTTTAACAAGATACCCAGTCCCTGCTGATGAGAAGCATCCCCACAGCATGATGCTGGCACTACCATACTTCACTGCAGCGATGGTGTGTCTTGACACAGGGGCAGTGTTAGCACAAATAGCACTTTGAGTTTTGGCCGAAAAGCTCTATCTTGATCTCTTCTGACCACAAAACCTTTTCCCACATTGCAGCTGGGGCACTCTCATGCTTTCTGGCAAACTCCAGACTTGCTTTCAGATAGTACTTTTTGAGAAATGGCTTGTTTCTTGTCACCCTCCCATACAGGTCAGTGCTATGCAGAGCTCTTGATATGGTTGACTGGTGCACCATTACTTTGCTCCCAGCCACTGAACTCTGTAGCTCCTTCAAAGTGATTGTTGGCCTCTCTGTGGCTTCTCTCACAAATCTTCTTGTTCGAGTGCTGAGTTTTGAGGGACGGCCTTTTCTTGGCAGTGCCTGGGTGGTGTAATGCAGCTTCCACTTCTTGATTATTGAGCCAGCTGTGCTCACTGGGATATCCAAACACTTGGATATTATTTTGTACCCTTTTCCTTTGTTGTTGTTATGTGCCTTCAAGTCAATTATGACTTATGGTGACCCTATGAATCAGTGACCTCCAAGAGCATCTGTCATGAACCACCCTGTCCCTTTTCCTAATCTATGCATTTGTATCACATTATCTCTCACTTCTGTAGAATGCTCTTTGGTCTTCATTTTCCTTCAGATCCACAACCTGACCAATGATCCTTCAGCAGCGGGGGTTTTATCCTGACAATGTGACAGCAACTTTAATGGTTCACAGGTGGAGGCCGATGGTAAGGTAATTGTGTCCTCTATAAGGCAGTTTCTTTCATCTGTGCAAACTGGGAGCTTCCACAGCACAGGGGTTGAATACTTATGCAAGCAACATGTTTCAGTTTTTTATGTTCCTTACAAACGTATACCAACATAAAACCGATGTCACCGTACAATAATTGATTTTGAGTGTCAGTGTTTCAAAATAAAATATTATACAGAACAAAATTACAATGTACCATTTGTAATTCAGTAATATGAGAGCATTTGTCAGGGTCTGATTACTTTTGCAAGGCACTGTGTATATATATATATATATATATATATATAATTAATTCCATTTATTAGTAGCATAATAAAATATTTATCTAGCCAACATACAGTACACAACATTAGAACAATGAGCAAAAATGCACCCAACAGCAATTGACAATCAGAATCCTATTGCAGATTGTCCAGAGATCTACCAATAGCACCTGATTTTGCTCACTCTTTCTGAATCATACACTATTCAGACATTTGATCTACTTACATGAATAGTATGACACGTGAAGTCGTCTCACATAGAAAATAGTAGAAGGTGACTAGAAATACCACTAGTCACAGAAGTAGCCATTGTGGTCTTGCATGTGTCCCCACTTTAGGCATTAATGTATGCACTAAAACACAACCTTGCAGATCACTTAGTTCAATGTCCTGCTAGGGTTGGGAGAGAAGTTTGATTCAGTTCGCATTTCAAGGCAAATCTTATCAAATTTGCAGTTTCTGAAACTGCATAAGAACTGAAACACAGCCATCCTTCAAAATTTGCACTTATTTGAATTTTGTGATGCATTTCACCAACCAAACAATGCTTATATATATTATATAAAGTGTGCATAAAAATGTATATGTGTGAAAAATAACATACCAAGGTGCATTATGACAAGAAATTGCTTGTAAAATGTGTACATTAGGAAAAGCTGTCTACAAAAATATGTTTATTAGTAGAAATTTGCACTAAAATGCGGTGGAATTTTCATAGGGATTTTTTAAAAAAGAAATGTCGCAAATTGCTGCAGAAATGTGGAGAACTGAATTTAATATTTAGAAAAATGAGAAACTGAGAGAACTGAAATTGACAGATATTTTCCTGCCTCTACATGTTATCCCCCTCCCCCATTACCAATATACAGTTGCACACCTTGAGCCCATGAAGATGTTACTGTACCTAGATAACCACCCTAACATTGCTCACGTCAGTAGCATCTGTGAGTTGGTTTAAATGTTATTTCACTGCTGATGCATATGCAAGTACTCTACATGCTTAATATGTGACATCTGAAGTAAAATGCATGGCAGAGTACGGCAGCTCCATTATTAGAAAAATCTCAAAGATGAAGCTTTTGTACATAAGTCACAGTTGTAATCTTCCATTTGTCTCCCCCTTCAGCTTTTAATTTATGCACACAAAGCTGAACTTTTAAAAACTATTATCTGCACTGGCTCTGGTGCAGACCCACAGAAACTGCAGCACTAACATCCCTGACCAGGTCTTCAATCTTATGCCTGTCTGCAGGGCCAGCTCCAGGCATGCCGGGTCCCTTGGGCATCAGCTTGCCCTGGGCCCCGGTGTGTGTGTGCTAGCACAAACACGTGTGGCTCACGCGTGGCTCGCACGTGGCCCCCCACGCCCCCCATCTACCTGTCTCTTGTCTTTTACCATTGCCCTTAATGAAGATGGCGGCTGCGGTTTCCCTAAGGGGATGAAGCTTCCGCCGCCATCTTTGTTGATGGCACATGTGCGTGCTACACGCGCACATCTCTGCCATCAGCTAAGATGGCGGCCACGGCTTCAGTACCTTAGGGAAACTGCAGCTGCCATCTTCATTAAGGGCAATGGTAAAAGACAGGAGACAAGTAAGTGATGCAAGGGAATGGCAGGCAGGCGGATGGTGCCGTGGATCGCGGAAGGGGAGCAGAGGGCCCCTCAGGGCCTCCTGCAGCTCAGGGGCCCTCAGGCCAGTGCCCCACTTGGCCGCCCTTTAGAACCGGCCCTGCCTGTCTGTTCAAAAGTACGCCCCACTGAGTTCAACATGTAAAAACAGCAAAAAGTCTTGTACCTTTAAGGCTATCACATGTATTATGGCATAAACTTTCTGCTTCTGATGCAATGGACTATACAAAAGCTTATGACATAAAAAAATAGTCCACAAAGTTGTTTGTTTTCACCACAACATACTAACCAGTTATCCATCTGGAAACTCCTAGGTAAGCCTACTTAGGACTGCAACTTTGAACAATCTTGAGATTCATTTTTTCCCTGATAGCCCTATGATTAGATGTGTGCCCAGATGTTAGTTTATAGATAGTAATCTTTCAAGACGTTCCATCAGCACCTGCTGTCAGAGAACCATGACCAACTGCAGCACCCTGCAGCAAGTCAAATAATTCGAGACCTGGCTCATACATACATGAACACTTAACTTGTCTGCGTCTATACATTTGATGATTGGCAGCATGTTTGCGCTATATCACTGAGGTGATATAAGATGATGTGAAAGATCTATCTGATCGGCGATAGCTCTTTCATACATGCAATTTGTCACTTGATCTTGCAGCCATCAAGTGCTGAACATGTTCCACATAGAGACAGGGTTACTTTACAGATCATGTTTTCTTTATATGGTTTACATGGATATAAAGGAGTGGGGTGGGATCTTGTAGCAATATTGCTCTTTGAATTACTTATCTTACAGCCTTTTGGATAGTATTAATCTTTGACAAGCTTGCTCAATAGAAAAACAGTGTGACTTAATTGCTCTCAGTTCTACAAACCAGTCTCATGACAAACAGCTGTGTTCCTCAAATTTTATGTGTTACACAAATAAAAACTTTCTGATGTGTGAGCAGCTGATTTCTAGATGTCACAGATTTCTAGAAGCAAAATCTAGTGTTGATTCCAACTCCAAAGTATAGTCCTGTTTTAGATAATTCAAATCATCACAGTCCTTTCTCACACATGGAACAAATTTAAAAAATCATACATATAACATTAGATGTCAATTTACTGGATTTCTGTCGATCCATTCAGAATATGGGTCATATTCAATGTTAGTCCTATTCAGATCAGAATATACCCACTGAAGTTAATAGACATGACTAAGGGCACAATCCACCTCATATTTCCACCAGGATTGGGGGAGTTGGATGCAGCGGCCGCCCGGCTGAGCTGGCAGGCTCCTAGCACTGCCAGGCTCTTCCAGCAGAAGCCTTCCCCCTGCCTCAGGTAAACCATGGTGCCACCAGGACCCTGCTGGCACTGCAAGGGGTGTGCCAGGGATGACCAGCCTGGTGGACAAAGAGCCAGCAGAAGACAATGGTAGCTCTGAAAATGGGCCTTTCTGGGAGTGTGGTGGTGGGAGGACCCACCAGGGGGGACTTACCTGACTTGCAAGTCCCCCTCGGAGCACTCCTCCGAGCCCCAATCCCCATGAGAATTCCATCGGTTAATAGGCAGGCTCAGTAAATACATTCCCATGGTGGCCTACAGGGTCTACTTACTCCCAGGTTGGCCTGTTCGTCGCAGCTGGCTCTTCTCATCCAGCTTCTGATGGAGCCTCCATTCAGCTGAGCCGGTGGCTCCCAAGTGGCAAATGGATGCTGCAGAGCTTTCTGCCAGCTCCTCCACCACTGCCTCTCCCCTCCTGCCAGCTACCCATCAGCTGGATTGTACTGTAACTTAGTTTTATTAACTTCAGTGGGTCTACTCTATGTAGAAGTTAGTGGGATACAACCCTATATTTTTCTCAGCCGAATCTGGATTCCCCCCACCCCAAACACAACTCTGGGTTGTATCCAAAAAAATTGTTCTGTTAGCACAAGAAATTCCACTGGTGCAACGGGACTTCCTTTGCCTCTTCTGTCCCCATGCTCCCAATTTGTTCTTGGGGTTCTTCCAACCCTCCAGAGCAGATGTAGGTGTGGCACATGGGGAGAGGAGCAGAAGTCATGTTGTGCAGGTGGAAGTCCTTATGCTAATGGAACGACTTTGTTGGTCTTGTCTTTCGTTATTGGATGAGTTTCAGTTGGTGCAGCTCGAGGAAGTGGACAAGGTGCTTGGAATAGTGCAGGCGACCACGTCTGCTCTAGATCCTTGTCCATCTTGGCTGGTCAAGGCTAGCAGGACTGGTACCACCGGCTGGGCCAAGGAAGTGATAAATGCCTCCTTGAGTGAGGGAGTAGTCCCTAGCAGCCTCAAGGAGGCAGTAGTGAGACCTCTTTTAAGGAAACCTTCCTTGGACCCAGATAACTTGAACAATTATAGACAGGTGGCAAATGTCCCCTTTTTGGGCAAGGTTCTGGAGCGGGTGGTTGCCGGTCAGCTCCAGGTGCTCTTGGATGAGACCGATTATCTGGATCCGTTTCAATCCGGTTTTAGGCCTGGTTTTGGCACTGAAACAGCCTTGGTCGCCCTGTATGATGACCTCTGTCGGGAGAGGGACAGAGGGAGTGTGACTCTGTTGATTCTCCTTGATCTCTCAGCGGCGTTTGATACCATTGACCATGGTATCCTTCTGGGGAGACTCGCGGAGTTGGGAGTTGGAGGCACTGCTTGGCAGTGATTCCGCTCCTACTTGGCGGATCGTCACCAGAAGGTAGTACTTGGGGAACACTGCTCGACACCTTGGACTCTCCATTGTGGAGTCCCTCAAGGGTCGGTTTTGTCCCCCACGCTTTTTAACATCTACATGCAGCCTCTGGGTGCCGTCATCAGTTTTGGAGTGCGTTGCCACCAGTACGCTGATGACACGCAGCTCTATTTCTCCTTCTCATCTTCTACAGGTGAGTCTGTGGATGTGCTGAATCACTGCCTGACCGCGATAATGGACTGGATGAGAGCTAATAAACTGAGACTCAATCCAGACAAGACCGAGACACTGTTGGTGAGTGCCTTCCCTGCTCAGATGGTGGATGTTTACCCTGTTCTAGATGGGGTTACACTCCCCTTGAAGGAACAGGTTCGTAGTCTGGGGGTTCTTTTCGATCCTTCCTTGTCTCTTGAGGTGCAAGTGGCCTCGGTGGCAAGGAATGCGTTCTACCACCTTCGGTTGGTAGCCCAGCTATGCCCCTATCTGGACAGGGATGACCTCGCCTCAGTTGTTCATGCTCTGGTAACTTCTAGGCTGGATTACTGTAATGCGCTCTACGTAGGGCTGCCCTTGAAGACAGTTCGGAAGCTTCAGCTAGTGCAAAACGCAGCAGCCAGACTGCTGACGAGGACCAGCCGGTCAGCGCATATAACACCTGTTCTGGCCCATTTGCACTGGCTACCTATTTGTTTCTGAGCCAGATTCAAGGTGCTGGTTTTGACCTATAAAGCCTTACATGGCGTGGGACCACAATATCTTGTGGAACGCCTCTCCTGCTATGAACCTACCCAGTCACTTCGCTCAGCATCTAAGGCCCTCCTCCGGGTACCAACTCATCGAGAAGCCTGGAGGACAGTTACTCGATCTAGGGCCTTTTCTGTAGTGGCCTCCGAATTGTGGAATAGCCTCCCCGAAGAAGTACGCCTGGCGCCTACGCTCCTATCTTTCCGGCGCCAGGTTAAGACCCGACTATGCTCCCAGGCATTTTAAGCGTTTATGTTATAATTTTTAAAAAAATTCCTTTTCTTTTGTTCCTGCTTGTGTTCATTGTTTGTAGGCTGATTTTATTGTGATTTTGTATTTTAACCTTTTGTACACCGCCCAGAGAGCCATTCGCTATGGGCGGTTTATAAATGAAACAAATAAATAATAAATAAATAAATACAGCACTATATCTTCTAGGCATTTTCCTCACAATCAGCCTACTTGGTGACTCAGTCTGAGAACTTCTTGTGTGCTATGGTGTAGCTCCCTTGCTTTCAGTATTTAAGTCTCTATCTTTAAACATATTTTTTGTCCTTCAGAAACCTCTGGTGCTGTATAGCTCTGACACACTATAATCTGTATTCACCACCATCATCAGGATCAGGATCTGGACTAATCCATTAAGAATTCAAATCTCTGTTTTTGGAACTCAATTTCTCTTTTTGCTGTCATCTCTTTTTCTTTCCATGTCTGATTCTGAAGCTAGTTTTCTTTGCCTGTGAAATTCTCTAACATTTCTGTTTCCATGTCTATTCTTTAATAATGTATTATGTTAAATATTTTACATCACTGGCTTTGCAGCTCGAGTTAACCACAGCCACGTTATTTTACATGGTTTGAATATGTCACCTTTGAACTATTATGCCACCCAAAAAGCAAATTCAGGACACCCCTAGATGGTTTATTTTTAAAAAGCCATTTCAGTAATCCCACAGTGAGAATAAATATTTATTCAGTAATTTTAGCTACATGCATAGTGGGTTATAAAAATATACAGCCACGTTAATACACAAATAACATGCAAAAAAGGCTGGGCAATGAAAGGATAGGGAGAAATTTAAAAAAATCTTTGAGAAGAACTTAAATCAAATCTCAATATGCTTAATCCCAGTTATTTCAACCAGACTGTCAGGTTAGTATCCAGTCTTAAGATGGAAGCACTTACAGAGAAAACAAGCACTAATAGGGCGGAAACAAGAATAGCTGAGTTCCTGTCTACTCTCTGAATGTTAGAGCTGATGCTTTGCATGCAAACAATTTCACATTTACCCTGGCATCTCCAGGATCATGTAATGCAGTCTTCCCCAAGCTGGTGTCCTCAAGATTTTGTTGGGCTCAGGGATGATGGGATATGTAGTCCGAAACATGGTCCTCTTGAGGGGGCCAGTTTAGGGGAGGCAGGTTTAATAGGTGGCAGGAAATATCTGTATTGGAGACCTTGGATTGCTTGCTGCTAGAGTAGATAATACTCGGCTAGATGGATGGGAAAGAGTACGCCTGGAACATTTCTATGTCCCTAGCTCTGCTCACAGAGCAAGACTTTTCCACCTGTTGCAATGTTTAACACTAATCCCGATTACCGTAATACCTCAGTTAACAAATCCTCCAGCAAAAATGCTCCTTTTAACAATGTCTTTTTTGGGTGCAGGGGAGCGTGGGGGGAGGGAAGCGCACACTCAGGGCCAGCACCAGACATGCTGGAGCTCTTGGACACAAGCCTGCCCCAGGCCCTGGCACTCCCTCAATTTGCTGCAAGATCGCTGCTGCGGATCGCATGGCGAGAGCTTCGGAGCCCAAGCCATTCCCTTGCTTCAACCTACCTTTCTCGGCTGTTGTGCAGTTGCATGCACAGCGCTGCCCTTAACCAAGATGGCGGCTGAGGTGAGATGGCGGCTGAAGTTTCCCTAAGGGGCTGAAGCCTCTGCCACCATCTTTGCTCATACAAGAATTATGGGAGCTGTAGTCCAACAATATCTGGAGGGCTATAGGTTCCCTGTTCCTCCTCCTGTACATGTACTTATGGCCACCCTATGAATAGGGTTTTCATGGTAAGCCGTATTCAGAGGGGGTTTACCATTGCCTTCCTCTGAGGTTGAGAGGCAGTGACTGGCCCAAGGTCACCCAGAGAGCTTCATGGCTATGTGGGGATTCGAACCCTGGTCTCCCAGGTCGTAGTCCAACACTCCAAAATTGCAGTCAAATTTTCTTCTTTTTCTTGAGAAACGTGGCCTTTTTTCATTTGCCCTTGTACATTACAATACATTTCATGTAGCTTTCACTTTTTAAAAAATTCAAAGGAACCCCTTAAAACAGCCAAATTTTGCATGTGCTAAAAGAAATTAACAGATGAAATTAACAAGCTGAACGAACCTCATGGTACAGTCATTGTTCTTTCCTTCTTATGTTCTTAATGTACTACAGTAAGGCCCCGCTTTACGGCGTTCCACTTTAAGGCGTTCCGCTGATACAGCAGCTTTCATTTTCCATTTTAAAGGATTTTCCCCCCTTTTGCGACGTTTGGCGCCATTTTTGCATCATTTTCACGCGACGCGGCCCATTAAAGTCAATGGGGTTCTGCTTTACGGCGTTTTCCTCTTTACGGTGGGGGTCCGGAATGGAACCCGCCATATAAGCGGGGCCCTGCTGTAGAACTTTGTCATCCAATGAAAATGATTGGCAGTAGATTCAGGACATACTAAAGAAAGTACTTCTCCACACAATGCTTCATTGATTATTGTGATGACTATTAACTTAGTGGGTTTTAAAAGGGAATTAAATAAACATGAAGGCCTATCGATTGCTTCTAGTTCAGAGGCAGTATGCTACTGAATAATGCAGGTGTCTGGGAAGCAACATCTGAAGAGGGCTATTATCTTCGATTTGTATCTAAGTCATATTCTAGATAGATTTATTGAATCAGTGGGTCTGCTCTGAATGTGACTACTCATTGGATACAACCCTTTTAAGTCTAGGATTCCCAGACACATCTATTTGGCCATTGTGGACAGCAGGACATTGTACTAGATGGATGTTTGGTCTGACCCAACAGTGTTCTTATGTTTTCAAAAAGATGGGATAATGACTTTTTTTTATCCAGAGTGACAAGATGTTAATTTTTATTAAAAGTTGAATACAGTTTACATTACAAAGCAAATACAGTTTTTAAACCAGCACTATAATATTAACACAACATTAACAATACCATATAAACAGCACCAAAAAATAGTTCCCTTAGCTACGCCTGGTAAAAGAGGTACATTCTGTATCTTCTAAAAAGCTTTCCTCAGTTCCACTCTTTATGGAGGAGGTTCAAAATGGTAAAGCTCAAACATTTGACATGAACAGTAAGGCTTTCTAAGAGGAGCTTTTTTGGCAAGTAGGCTCATATAGGAAGATCACGTCTTTAAGGTGTGTGGGCCATAGGCTGTGTAAGCTTGAAGGGTAAAACCAATACATTAAACTGCACCTAGGAGCAAATTGGCAACCAGTGTAACTGCCATAGAACAGTCTGAATATGTGCCAGCCTCCCAACATGTTAAGGACACTCTGTGTGGACAGTACTGTCTATGCTGACCCCATGATTACCCCAGTCTGATATGTGGTCTTCCAGTGTATGGCTGCTGTTTAGCTTGGAGAAAGTGGGTGAATTGAATTCAATTGCACTGTATCCAAAAGCCTGTGGGCTTGTCTTTACAATGGTTGTTCATTTGTACTGTGGCTTTCTCATCAGCCCCAAGGTATTATTTATAAACTCATGAACTGCGACAGGGTGCTTTTTTCCTGCTGCGCAAGCAGCCAGCACACTGCCCATCCCTGAACTAGTCAAGTAATTTGTCCCATAATATACTATTAGCAGGTCTTTTTTTGTGACAGTACTCACCGGTACCAGTGCCTCTTTTTTGGCTGCCCGTACCAACCATTTTGTGCTGGCACCCACAGTACTTTTATCAAAATATGAGTATCATTCAGCACTGACCATTTGTATAGTGTTATGAAGATTTGAAAGGAACCAGTATTTATCTTCATCTATTTCTTTTTATCTTTTCTTGTCTATTTCTTTTTTAGAAACTACCAAGCTCCTTATTAAATCCCATATGCTCAACTGCACAGGGTGTTTTTCCTTTTTGACACTGCACAAAATGTGTCTAGCAGTTGCACATTAGCATAAACCCTGAACTGCAGGTTCCATATGACACACATCAGAGAAAGTACAGCATTTTGAGGAAAGAAAGTGCACAACATGTGGTAACAATGCAGTTGCTGCTGCTTTCTGTATCACTGTGAAAAGAAATAGTCATTTAGACCCTGTCAGAGAATTCAAAGACAGGAAAAGTATATCAGGAAGTGGGTGGAGAGATATTCTTGACTTAACAACCAAAGGAACTATGTTTTTCCTGTAGTGAAAACCTCAAATGGAATTTCACTATAAGATACAGTAACGAGATGATGTAGTAGTTCTTTGCTGTTTCTTAACATGTTTTATTGCGTGTTTGAACTTCATGTTTATTGATTGATAATTTTCTGTCTCATAAATTCAGCCCCCAAAGATGCTCAAAGTGGTGTGATAAAAGACCATAAACTTCTTAAACAATCAATAAAACAAAAATTAGTAATAGGTACAGAACCAGCTTAGCTCCCACTATTAAAACAAAAACGAAACAAAAACTTTCTCTGGAAAAGAGCAGTTATTGCTTATATCTAAAAAGAGAGGAAGAAATGGGCCAACCAAATCTCCCTGGGAGGAAGTTTCATAACTAGGTGTAGAGAAACACTTGCGGTTGTGTTAGCTTAAGTGCATCTCCAGCTGTCTTTGGAAGGTGGAGACACAACGCTAGTAAAACTTCACCCCTTTTTACTCTAAAACCTGGGGAAATGCAGCTCCAGTGCATTTCTCCACGAGATCAATGTCACACAGAAATCAAAACTGTTTGATAGATCAACTTGTTGCCAATCTGTGGTGTGTCCAGTTAAAATACTTTGCTGTAGGTACAGCAGAAACAGTGATTGGCCCAACATTTTGCTGTGGGCGGTCCTAAGAGGTCTGAGATCAGCAGCAGGGAAGGGAGATTTGTCCAGCCAGGGGCAAATGCATTTTCAACACATTTTAAACCGCAGCCAGAGAAAACAGTCTGCCTGCATTTGAAGGAGCTAGTGTGTCTGTAGCCTAGGATTCAACCAGCGACAAGGTTCTGCTCCTGGGAATAGTTACCTTGGCCTCCAATGTACATGCAATATTAAACAGGACCACAAATAATTTGAGCAAGCAGGTAGGTCTGAGGGTATCTGAAAGACCATTTGCTCCCATATTAATGGGATTTCCCCCTAATATACTCATATATAAAATTTTGCCTCATGTACACATTTTTGCCAAGAAATTTCCCCTAAAATAATGCATTTTTGTATGTTATTTTCCACTAATATATGCATTTTTCTGGATGCTTTGCATCAGTAGATGCATTTTTGTACATATTACTGACCTGGAGAACTGCATTACAAAATTTAGAGAAGTACAAATTTTGAAGGATGGCTGTGTTTTGGTTCTCATATTGTTTTGGAAACTAGGTAGGTTCTTCTTTAAATGCAAACATTTGAATCCCCACAACCCGGGCATCCCTAATGAAAACTGAGGTGTACTGTGGAGAAGACGTTATGAATGGTGTTGGAATCCATACAGGAAAAGGGAACAAACATATTCCCTGCTAAAGGAGCACTGAACTATGTAAGTATGAAAAGACATTTGGTATCAACCATTTTCAGCAAAGGAAGCCATTCTACTTTATTCTGAGTTTCTTAGGTATTAAGTCAGGGGTGGGCAACCTGTGGTCCTGCAGATGGTGCTGGCCTACAACTCCCACCATCTCTGATACTGCCCATGCTGACTGCAGCTGATGAAAGCTGGAGTACAATAATATGAACAGGGCCTCAGGTTGCCCATCCACGTAACAAGTGGTCAAGATTTTATTTTTATTTATTATTTATTTATTTTCATTTCTAGACCGCCCATAGCTAATAGCTCTCTGGGCGGTGTACAAAACGAGATTAAAATACAATATAGAATAAAATCAGTAACAAAGAGGAACACATTAAACTAAAACATTAAACATAAAACATTAAACATTAAACATTAAAATGCCTGTATAGCCAGGTCTTAACCTGGCGCCTAAAAGAAAGAACCGTAGGCGCCAGGCGTATTTCCTCCGGTAAGCTGTTCCACAATTCGGGGGCCACCACAGAAAAGGCCCTAGATCTAGTAACAGTCCTCCGGGCATCCTGGTGAGTTGGTACCCGGAGGAGGGCCTTAGATACTGAACGAAGTGAACGGGTAGGTTCATAGCGGGAGAGGCGTTCCACAAGGTATTGCGGTCCCACACCGTGTAAGGCTTTATAGGTCAACACCAGCACCTTGAATCTGGCTCGGAAATAAATAGGTAGCCAGTGCAAGCGAGTCAGGACAGGTGTTATATGCGCGGACCGATTGGTCCTCGTCAACAGCCTGGCTGCCGCATTTTGCACTAATGTTTGCATGTAGATGTTAAAGAGCATGGGGGACAAAACCGACCCCTGAGGGACTCCACAATGGAGAGTCCAGGGTGTCGAGCAATGTTCCCCAAGCACTACCTTCTGGCGACGATCCGCTAAGTAGGAGCAGAGCCACTGCCAAACAGTGCCCCCAACTCCCAACTCCACGAACCTCCCCAGAAGGATACCATGGTCGATGGTATCAAACGCCGCTGAGAGATCAAGGAGAATCAACAGAGTCACACTCCCCCTGTCCCTCTCCCGACAAAGGTCATCATACAGGGCGACCAAGGCTGTTTCAGTGCCAAAATCGGACCTAAAACCGGATTGAAACGGATCCAGATAATCGGTTTCATCCAAGAGCGCCTGGAGCTGGCCAGCGACCACCCGCTCCAAAACCTTGCCCAAAAAAGGGACATTCGCCACCGGTCTATAGTTGTTCAAAACATCTGGGTCCAAAGAAGGTTTTTTTAAAAGAGGTCTTATTACTGCCTCCTTGAGACTGCCAGGGACTACTCCCTCTCTCAAGGAGGCATTTATTACCTCCTTGGCCCAGCCGGTGGTTACAGCCCTGCCAGTCTTCACCAGCCAAGATGGGCAGGGGTCCAGAGCAGACGTGATCGCCCGCACCATTCCAAGCACCTTGTCCACTTCCTCGAGCTGCACCAACTGAAATTCATCCAATAATAAAGGACAAGGCCGCGCTCTGGACACTTCAATGGATTCATCTGTCATAACATCAGAGTCTAAGTCCCGACGGATACATGCAATCTTATCCTGGAAGTGCTCCGCAAATTCATTGCAGCGGGCTTCCGATGTTTCCTTAGTATCATGAGGGCCAGAATGTAGGAGCCCTCGTACCACCCTAAAAAGCTCCGCTGGGCGGCAAAGGGATGATCTAATGGTGGTGGCAAAATAAGACTTTTTCGCCGCCCTAACCGCTTTTATGTACAACTTAGTGGAAGCACTTACCAAGGAATGATTACATCCGTCAGGAGTTCGCCTCCACCTGCACTCTAGCCTCCTTCTCTCTTGCTTCATCACTCTCAGCTCCAGGGTATACCACAGTGCTGTATGAGTTCGGCACCGAAGGGGGTGCGCGGGAGCGATCATGTCAATGGCCCGGGTCATCTCCATATTCCACAGGTCAACCATGGCCTCGACAGGAGCACCAGTGCTATCAGCCGGAAAAACTCCCAGAGCCCTCTGGAAAGCTACAGGATCCATAAGCCTCCGGGAGTGGACCAACTTAATAGGTCCCCCACCTCTGCAGAGGGAAAGGGCTGTTGTGAGTCTAAAACTCAGCAAGCGATGATCTGTCCATGACAATGGAGTAGATGAAAAATACCCCACCCTCAGATCACCATCTCCATGACCAGTGGCGAAGATCAAATCAAGAGTATGTCCCGATACATGTGTTGGGCCAGTAACAATTTGAGACAGCCCCATGGTTGTCATGGAGGCCATGAAGTCCTGAGCCGCCCCGAGCAAGGTAGCCTCGGCATGGATGTTGAAATCCCCCAGTACCACAAGTCTGGGGGACCTCAACAATACCTCCGAGACTATCTCTGTCAGCTCAGCTAGGAAAGCTGTTGGGCAGCAAGGTGGGCGGTACACCAACAGTATTCCCAGTCTGTCTCCTTGGCCCAGCACAAGATGAAGACATTCCAAACCAGTCGCCGTCTGGACAGGGTGCTTGGTGAGAGAGAAAGAACTCCTATAGACCACAGCAACCCCACCTCCCCGGCCCTCAGATCTACCACAGTGCTGCACCGAGTACCCAGTTGGGCAGAGCTGGGAGAGAGCAACTCCTCCCTGCTCGCCCACCCAGGTCTCGGTAATACACACAAGATCGGCACCTTTCTCCACGATCAGATCGTGGATAAGGGGTTTTTTATTAGCAGCCGATCTAGCATTTAAGAGCAGCACCTGGAGATCCAAGAGCTGGCTGACAGTACAACCAACAATCCTGTGGATATGAGGAGAACCGGAACAAGGCACAGACACAACTTGTCTGGGATGAGTTCCCCTTACCTGGCACATTCTCCTCCCAACGCCATACCTCCCATTACCCGTCACTACATTAATTGGGGGCCCCGAAAATCCCCTTGCTAGGGCCAGAGTATGCTCTCCCAGGCACATCTTAAAATAAATCTAATACGACAAACACTAAAACAACAAACAGCACAAATACTCACACACATCCACTCAATCTCATTCACACAACAACCAACCAACAAACAGCAACAATTAAATACAGCCAAAGAACAACAATAAACAACAACATTAAAAGCCCTCCTCCATAACAAGCCTTGTCTACAGGAGATATCGTCAACAGTGCTGGAAAATGTCCCTCATACGTTCTCCTGCCGCCGCCGTCGCCGCCAGCCGGACCACGACGACAACCTGGCCTTTTCCTGCGGTGCTCTCACCACCGCCTGGCCAGGATGTCTATGATAGAACCGTTCCATGTGGCGGTCTCTCGTCGTCGTCACTCCACGCCGGGCTGTCCCAAAACGCGCCCAGAGCCCAACCAGCCTCGTCAGTGCTCTCACCACCAACGGGCTGCTACACGGCCCCTGGGCATTCGTTCGAGCATCCGCGGCGTTCTCCACACCCCGGCCGTCTCGCTCCACCAACGTCACTCCACGCAGCGTCCTCCACTCCCCAGCCGAGTCTCTCTCCGTCTCCCGAGCCGCTCCACGCGACGTCCTCTGCGCTGTGAGCCTGGACCCCTTCCGTGATGCTCTCACCATCACAGGGGCCAGGCTCACCATGATGCCCCAAGCTCTGCGCGCAACGCGCCGAGCCCAGCCGGCTGGTCAGTGCTCTCACCACTGATGACAGGCCGTCGCTCCTCCCAAACCAGCAGGCCCAGCACCCAGAACTCCAACAGCCCGCAGCGGCGGCGGCAGCAGCACAGCAACGATGACACCCTGGTGACACAGCCCGCAGCAAAAACGAACAGGCCAACGGTGGCAACAACACCAGCTGCAATGACGGGCGACAACACAGCTCGTAGCGGCAGACAGGCAAAGGAGAGAACGACCCAGCCACAATGACCCGGCACCCCGCGGAGCAAACAAGACGGTCCACAGCGACAACGACAGCAAACGGGCAACAGCGGATGACAGCAGCCCCAGGTACGCAGCAGCAACCAACCCGTAGCTGACAGATAGGCAGGCAGGCAGATGGAATGATGGTAAGTAATATTTTAAAAGATAAAACGCGGAGCTCCCTGCTGAGCATCCGCCTCAGTCGCCATCTTAGTTGTCTATGACTCATAGAAGGGAAGATGGTAAATGCACATCTTTTTTAAACCATGATTGCTGCAATCTGCTGAACTTTGTTAAAAATCTGCAATCAAATTACTGAGTCAAGTACTCATTAGTCACCCGTTTTGTAAACCTCCTA
Source organism: Rhineura floridana (assembly GCF_030035675.1). Lineage (NCBI taxonomy): Eukaryota > Metazoa > Chordata > Lepidosauria > Squamata > Rhineuridae > Rhineura > Rhineura floridana. The sequence goes on along the minus strand of NC_084480.1, from coordinate 261,653,906 downwards.
ATTTATAACATGAGACAGTATGAACAACAATACTGCCTTTCAAGATCATGCTAAGTTTTATGCAATGTAGCATTCTGTATCCATGAGGGATTAGCCAGATGTCCCTGGGCATCTGGAAAATCACAAGAAATATTTCATGGCAGGCTACAACCAAAATAATTGTATTTCCACAAAACAGGACTCTACTTTCATTTTAATGTTGAATTTCAGAAGACTGGCCATTTTAGTCTGATGTAACATTATGAAACTAAACACTACCATGGGATGTACATTAAAGCTAAATTAGTCCATGAAACTAAAAGTGGAAAAGTGGAGCATAAGTACTTTTTAAACATTTATTGTTTAACATCAACCAAACAAACAACCAAAACATACACACACACACACTACAGGAATTACTAAGACATTACATTCAGGGAATAAAGAAAATGGTAATCAATTAATGCAAGAGACACAAACTGAATTAATGATCTCTAACCCTTCATGCTTTCCATATATCTAAAGCGACTGTAGGTGAAGTTAGGTAATTTTAGATTCTGGACTTAACGGTTCTATTGGAGAAGGGACTCTTAGGTGGTAATGCACATTACTTCACTTATTTCAAAATGTGGCAAGCAAGCCCAGCTGCATTTGAGGGCCCTCCTGCACATCCTTCTGAGTGGGATCCTGAACTTCTGCTCCTAAGTCCTGCCTTGATGACACATGACTGTGCTGGCTGTGGCTGCTGGAAGTTGTAGTCCAAAACATCTGGAGGGTACCAAGTTGGCAAAGGCTGGTGTAAGATTTGCCTCAGCTGTTTGAGTAATTGAGAACTACTCACTTTGCAGATACATTTCTATGCTGTGACATGCCTCCATCAGATGAGTCCTCAGAGGAGGATGAGGAACAGTGGATTGGACAGCAGACCCAGGAGAGGGAAGAAGCAGACTCACCCAAGATGCAGCTCCAGACCTCCCACTGCTGGAAGATGTTCAGGACACAGCTAGAGCTTCTCAGTCAGACTCAAAAAGTGAACAGAAGGTCCCCCTGTCCCCTGCAGAGCAAAAACACCTGCAAGTAGCAGAGCAATGCAGGCATTCTGGCTGTGTAAGGCTACAAGCCCCTTGGAGTCAGAGGGCTGACTGCTAGCACCTGAACCAGGGAGGGGAGCTTAAAAGACAGAGAGGCCTTTTGCAACATCGGATGTCAGCGTCAGAACCTTGCCAGTTGTGCCAGACCCTGTTGAGTCTTGAACCCCGGATTGCCTTGTTAGAATATTGAACCGTTGATTTGCTACTGACCTTGCCTTTGGAAGATGAACTGGTATATGGAACTGAAACCCCTTGACCCCCTCCCCTGTTTATGCACATTCTCTTCAAGCCTTGTCTGCTTTACAGCCAAGCCCTTGCTTAGGCAGCTGCCAGCTAATTGTTTTACAGTTAACCCACAGTTTGTCTTACCAGATGACATAACAAACCATGGTTAAGGGAAAGAAGAAGCTTCTGAAATCCTCTTCCCAGCTGTGTGGGAGGAAGAGATGGGGGGGGTGGAACCCTCAAATACAGTATACTATGATGTTTGAACATGGCCATTGCTAAATAAACATCCCTGTATTGGAACATAGGCTTGTACTAGATTCTCTTTGTTTTTCAGCTTTGAGTCTATAAATTAAAGCTACAGCTCTCTGCTATTTTACAGAGGCAAAGTAATTGTCCATACATAACACTAAAGCCAAAAGCTGTGGGCTCATTTGTTTCTATTAAAAGAAATGGTTAAATCATGCTTTTAAAGGACTGCTTTAGACTTCCTGCTCCATCTGGTGGAGCAAGTGCATTGCACAAATTGTCACATGTTGCAGTAAGCAAAGTTGTAATCATTGTAACTAGAATGTTATGCAACATTAGTATTTTTTATTTTGCACAGTCAATTTCTAATGCTTAATTATTAACTGCTAGAATTTTATTTTTAAATACTTTATTATTAAATTATACAACACTGAAAAGTTTACAAGGCATTCTCTCTAATTTTTACACCCACAGAGATGCAACATCATAATACATCAATACTTTCCAGAGAGGTAGCCATGTTCAGTCTGTTGCAGCAAATCTTGTAATTAGTGAGGAGGAGGGCTTAACTTTGAATACAAGTTCAGATGGCATTGTAAGGCAAACCTTGGATTAGCTTAGTGTGGAGTGGGGATAAAAAAGAGCTGAGAGGAGCAAAGTGACTGCAAACTCCTCTTCAGAAGCCTGTAGGTTCATTTAGACCCGGTAACTCTTAATTTGGCTTACCATGTCATGCTAAATAGGCCAATCTTTATGCCACCTGTCATATCAGAAAACTGTTATTGTTCACCCTAAGCTAGTGGTTCTCATCATATTTATGTGCTGTGACCAGAAAAGGTAAAGCAGTGCACCTCTCATCCCTGTAACACTGTTATTATTCAAATGTGGTGTAGTGGTTAAGGTGTCGGACTACGACCTGGGAGACCAGGGTTTGAATCCCCATACAGCCATGAAGCTCACTGGGTGACCTTGGGCCAGTCACTGCCTCTCAGCCTCAGAGAAAGGCAGTGGTAAACCCCCTCTGAATACAGCTTACCATGAAAACCCTATTCATAGGGTCACCATAAGTCGGAATCGACTTGAAGGCAGTACATTTCACATAGACCACTTCACAGCATAAGGCTGTTTAAATGGTGTACAAGATAAAAACAGAATGAAAAATACAAACACAAGTTCTAAAAACACTAAAATCAATTCAACAAACTCTAGAAACAATAAAATCATCTATTCAAACTCAAAAAACAAAACAATTTCATCAAATATAAAATTGACTGGGTTACACCTCAGAGAAAACGTTCCTAAACAAAAATGTCTTCAGTAGGTGCTTAAACACAAATACACCAGACACTTCTTCAGCTTGTACCTGATTCCAGACATCTGGAGCATGTTATAGAAGGTCCAGATTCCCCAGGATAAAATAAATTCAGATTATATTGCCCCAGGGACCCATCTAAAACATTCTAGCCAACGTTATCATTCTGGGATGTTGAGTTTCAGACACTGAAGTTTCTACTTTATAAAAAATGTACTTTATCATCATGTTGTGTCACCAGAACATCTTTAAGCCTGGTCTGAAAAGATAGTTATGCATTGTTTTTGTATATGTTTAGCCTAAGTCAAATGTAACTAAAATGTAACCTATGAAAATTATATACCCAAGCACAGGTATATGTGTAATATATATATATATCTATGACTCGTGTTATATGACCTCAGATAAACTATAAAGACAATTGCAGTTTGAAAGCAGAAAAATGTTTTAAGTACCAGAGTCAGAGTAGGTCTTTAGCATTTTTCTTCACTATTTCCCTTTTGCTCAAGACTTTATATTTGCACACAGAAAATGCAAACACTACTGTAATAAAGTTAATAATCATGATTGTAAGGAACACTTATGGCTCCCTCTCCTGGAATCCTAAATTTATCTTTTAGTATTATGGTTTATTTGGGAGATTACACTTAGAAGATTACTTCACTTTTTACAATTTACTTACATGCTCTTTGGTGTATATTTGTGTGTATGACCGAGTTATAAATTAAAATCCCAGACTGATTTTTCAGCTCACATGGAGATAATAGTGGTACCTCTTATGTCTGCTCTTTAATCTGCCTGCTACTAAAGAGATTACAGGAGGGGGAACATGTGAATATGGTGTTCAGTGTCGACAGTGGATGTAAATAAAGTTGTGTTTAATTAGGCACCCGTACAAGATTTTTCCTTGGCAGTTTTTATCCTGGATTCTTTGTTAGCCTATATTATCTTTGTACTAAATTTGAGAAGATGGATATACTTCACTTACGTAATGTGAATATTACTACACCAAATATACGGATAAATAATAAAATCCTGTTTAATCAGATGCAAATTCCAAATTCTATATTAATGGAAAAGACCTCCTCTAGGATGCACACCTTAACGTGGTGACGGGATTTGAGAGTGTCGAAAAAGCTGAGAGCAATGCCATCAGGAGTCTAGACCAAGAGGCTAGGCTCCTAGCAGGGGCACCCAAGGCGGAATGGTCAAAGCTGAGACACCAGACTAAGATGCATCCAAAGTCAGAGGAAAGCAATGGTAAACCACCTCTGAATACCTCTTTCAATGAAAACCCTATGAATAGAGTATCCAAAATGCAACATGAGATAGTGCTGGAAGATGAGACCCCCAGGTCAGATGGCACTCATCAAGCTACTTGGGAAGAACAACGGACAAGCATGAGAAGTGACACAACTGAGTCAAAGCCTAAAGGAAGCCCAGAGGCTGATGCGCACAGATACAAAAGGAGAGTCCAGAGTTGTACGACGTACACAATAGGAACATGGAATGTGAGAAGCATGAACCAGGGAAAGTTAGAAATCATCAAGGAAGGAAAGGAATGCATCAACATTACAATGCTTGGCATGAGTGAATTAAAATGCACAGGAATGGGACATTTTCAATCAGACAACTACAAAATATTTTATGCAGGAAGTGAGAAATTAAGAAGAAACGGGGTTGCTTTAATAGTGAAAAGTGATATAGCAAAAGCAATTAGGAGCTATAACGCAAGGTCTGAGCAAATGATATCAATGAGATTTAACAGGAAACCTATTAACATAACCATCATCCAAGTCTATGCTCCAACGGCAAACACAGAAGCAGAGGAATTGGAGAGATTTTACACAGACGTACAGGAAGAGATTGATCTCACACCAAAACAAGGTGTTCTGATCATCATGGGGGACTAGAATGCAAAAATAGGGAACAGAGAAGAACTAGGAATTGTGGGGAAATGGGGCTTAGGAGATAGAAATGAAGCAGGAGAAAGACTTGCAAACACATTTTTTGAGCAACGGAAAAGACGACTGTGCACATGGACATCACCAAATGGTCAATATAGGAATCAAATTGATTATATAATTGGAAGCAGAAGATGGAGAAGTTCCATACTTTCTGTGAAAACAAGACCAGGAGCACACTGTGGGACAGATCATGAACTGGTCATACTGAAAATCAAAGTAAAGCTAAAGAAGAACAACAAAGCAATTATAATGCCAAAATACAATTTAAATAACATCCCAGAAGAATATAAAGATCAAATAAGGAACAGATTTGAGGCTTTAAACTTAGTTGATAGAGAACCAGAAGAACAATGGATTGAAGTCAGAGGCATTATCAGGGAAGAATGCAAAAAGACAATACTTCTAGTTAAAAAGAAGGACCTCAATGGATGACTGAAGAAACTCTTAAAATGGTTAAAGAGAGAAGGAAAGCAAAAGGAGATAGAAACATGGTTAGAACCCTAAATGCAATAATACAGCGACTAGTACATAGGGACAAAGATAACTATTATAATAGTTACTGTATAATAGAAGAAGACAACAAAAAAGATAGGACATGAGCCCTATTCCAAAAGATTAGAGAAATGAGAAAAGGGAAATTCAAACCAAGGGTAGGGATGTTGAATAATCAACAGGAGAACACACTGAATGACCGAGATGAAATTAAAGGAAGACGGAAGCAATACACTGAAGAACTCTATAAAAGAGATGCAAGGACGACAGATTCATTCATAGAGGAACCGTATGATGAAGAACCAGAAATTTTAGAATGTGAGGTGGAAGCTGCTCTTAAAATACTTGGAAGAAACAAATCCCAGGAACAGATGGCATACCAATAGAGTTGCTACAAGTTACTGAGACTGAATCTGTATAAATTTTGACAAAAATTTGTCAAGAAATATGGAAAAGAAAACAATGGCCCACAGACTGGAAGTGTTCAATATATATCCCAGTTCCAAAGAAAAGGGATCCCAGGGAATGCAGTAATTATCAAACTATTGCCTTAATATCCCATGCAAGTAAAGTAAGGCTCAAGATTCTACAACAAAGGCATTTATTTATTTATTTATTGGATTTCTTATATTTACCATATATGGAGAGAGAAGTGCCAGATGTCCAAGCTGGATTTAGAAAAGAAAGAGGTACCAGAGATAATATTGCAAATATACGTCGGATAATGGAACGGACTAAGAAATTTCAGAATAAAATCACCCTGTGCTTTATAGATTACAGCAAACCCTACGTCATGAAACACTATGGAATACTTTAAAAGAAATGGGGGTGCCACAGCATCTGATTTTCCTGATGCGCAACCTATACTCTGGACAAGAGGCTACTATAAGGACAGAATATGGAGAAACTGATTGGTTCCCAACTGGAAAGGATGTGAGGCAGGTGTATTTTATCACCCTATTTGTTTAACCTATATGTAGAACAATCATACGAAAAGCGGGTTGGACCAAGATGAAGGAGATGTGAAAAGTGGAGGTAGAAATATCAATAATTTAAGGTATACAGATGATACCATACTACTGGCAGAAACCAGTAATGATTTGAAATGAAAGTTAAAGAGGAAAGCACAAAAGCAGGACTACAGCTGAATGTCAAGAATGTCAAGAATGTAAATAATGACAACAGAATACTTATGTAACTTTAAAGTTGACAATGAGGACATTGAACTTGTCAAGGATTATCAATACCTTGTCACAGTCATTAACCAAAATGGAGACCAAGGTCAAGAAATCAGAAGAAGGGTAGGACTGGGGAGGGCATAGGAGAACTAGAAAAGGTCCTCAAATCCCAATCTCTATGTATGGATGTGAAAGTTGGACAGTTAAAAAAGCAGATAAGAGAAAGATCAACTCATTTGAAATGTGGTATTGGAGGAAGCTTTGTGCATACCATGGACTGCGAAAAAGACCAATAATTGGGTGTTAGAACAAATTAAACTAGAACTGTCACTAGAAGCTAAAATGATGAAACTGAGGTTATCATACTTTGGACACATCATGAGTAGACATGATTCACTAGAAAAGACAATAATGAGGGGGAAAACAGAAGGGAGTAGAAAAAGAGGAAGACCAAACAAGAGATGGACTGATTCCATAAAGGAAGCTACAGACCTGAACTTACAAGATCTGAACAGGGTGGTTCATGACAGATTCTATTGGAGGTCACTGATTCATAGGGTCGCCATAAGTCGTAATCGACTTGAAGGCACATAACAACAACAACAACAACAATTGGTTTCCTTTGTAATCCTATGTGAGAGAACTAGAAAAGGGTGGTTTACAACAGATGCTATTGGAGGTTGCTGATTCATAGGGTCTCCATAAGATGTAATAAACCTGAAGGTACACAACAACAACAACAACAACAGAAAAGGAATTACAAAATGTAGCAATCATTTTAAAATGACAGTGCACACTTGACAGATGGTGGACGTATTGGGAATTAAGAAATAGACTTCAAGTAATTCCCACCATTGTCAGTCCAAGGGCTCTGGCGATGGTGGGCCTTTGCAGCCATGTTGGGGAAGACCTGGCATGGCTTCAAACCCCATACCTTTTGGCGTGACGCAGCCACGCACGCCTGTTGCATAAGGGGCGGAGCAGGGTGGCTATTTAAGCCCCGCTCCTTCTCCTCCTGGCCTTTTTTTGTCCCATTACACCTAAGATTCTGTTGGGTTTTCATGGTCTTTGGCTGTCCTTATGTAGTTCCAGTTATGAGGCAGCCTTATTTCATGCTGTTCTAGCGTTTTTTGGGGCTTTTCGTATGGGAGAGCTGCTTGCTTCTTCGAGGACTGACAGGTCCGGTCAGGCGATGGAGGTAGGTGATGTGATGTTAGAGGATAGAGGTGTGCAGATTCATCTGCGCAGGTCAAAGACTGACCAGACGGGGTGAGGAGCTTTTATTATGTTGGCCCGTTCCTCGGTAGGTGGACGGTGCCCAGTTCAGACCTTGAGTTTGTTTTTGCAAGTCAGGGGTGAGGCTGGGGGCTTCCTATTTTGTCATCAGGATGGTCTGCCTTTGACTAAGTTCCAGTCCTGGTCCATCACCAGACGGACTTTGTCGTGTTTGGGTTTGGACCCAGGGCTGTTTGGTATGCATTCTTTTAGGATAGGTGCAGCTTCCATAGCAGCTGTTTTGGGATTTGGAAGCACAGCGATTCAGGCAAAAAAACACCCACTTCCTCACTCTTTGTGAGAAGGAAAGTGAGAGAAAAATGCACTAGAAAGTATGGGATAACACTTCCATTGACATGTCATCTAACCTCCCTGCAAACAAATCAGAATGGATGCATGTTAAATAGCCAATGTCACCTAATCTCCCTGCAAACAAATCCAGATGAATGCTCAATAAACAGGTTGTCTGAAAGTGCCATTCATTTCCCAACCATTGGTACCAACAAGAGCAGCTCACCAGAGACAAGCTTGTTGAAAACCATTGAATGTCCATGCAATAAAGCCACTTCCTAAGCTTGTGAAGTCTAAGGAATGGAATGGTAACATTAATTTTCTTATTCACTTCTGAACAACATTTTCCCAAGGATGTAGGGATTTTGGAGAATTGTATCAGAAATGGAAACAAAAGTGGAAATTACCACAATTCACTTTTGCTCAAGGTCAAGAAAAGAAGTCACACGTGAATATGAACTGTGTTTGCTATTTTTAATTCTGTGGACATTACATAATTATATTATTTTGTGCATTGTTTTTGAGGTTACCCTTCCATTTAAAGGCATTGAATTAATTGTATAACTAATTACATGATTGATTCTGTTTGTTTCAGCCTTAGCAGATAGCAAGATGAATAATTTGGAAGCCAAACTGTAGCAGAACGGAAACAGCGCTGATTGTGACAAACACAGGATAGGATGTAAATTGCTGCTTCCTTACCTCCCTGCACATGAGCGAGATGAGCTTCACTTTCACCAAATCTCCAGCAATTTGAGCAGAAAAGTTTAGCTTAACAGGGTAGCACTACCATGGATCCATGAAATTTATTGTTGCTGCATCTAAGGTGGAATCTAGAGATGACTTTGGTATTTCAGTGCCTCATCAGCTCATACTTGGCTCCTTGTACAGTTCATTAGATTCAATCCTGGATCCATGCCAACCTGCCAGTTTTATCCCTAGCCAGTCCTGATTCTAATTCCTGGCACCATATCAATGTTTTTGAAATCAAAACTTGGCAACCTAACAGAGGTGGGGTCATCAGAAGGCCAATTCACTTAAAGCTAAGCTTGAACTATAAACTGTACTTGGTAAATCTATATGATAGATCAAAACACGTCTGAGAGACCTTTAAATTATCAGTTATTAAAGTTCTTTGATTACTTTGGACCTTCACTGATAAGTAATAAACAGCTCAAGGCCACCATCTCAGGTATCTAATCCAATTCTGTCCTGGTCATTACAAAGATTTTGGTTCCACACCAGGCATAGAAATTTTGTCCAGAAATGGTTAATTAATAGCTTGCATGGGTTATTTCAGTTCAATGAAGTGAATAGGTGATACTGCTGAATATAAAAAGTGGCCCTTTAACGTCTTCTGTATCAGTCTCAGGCTTTTGTGTAAACCATTGTTTCATCCTTGAAATTTCATTATAGTTGTCCGAAATGCTGACACTGCTTTTGGCATGGGGAATAATGATGCTCTGTGGTAGTTTCTGGTTTGTTCTGGGAATAAGGAGGAGGTAAGAAGGATTCTTTTCATGCATTATTTGGCAAAGTTTTTTTCTTTAAAATTGTAATACATTAGCACCTGTATTAATTAAAATTAATTACATGCATTATAATTATATGCATTATGTATAATTACATAATACATGTATAATTGCTTGTATTAATTAAACAAATTAAAAACAAATATGCTTAACAAAAAGTCTGGTTTCATTTATTTAATTATTCATTTTCAGATGTACATGCATTGCAAAAAAGGTGCATCTCCCTATTATTTAACTTGGTACAAAATAAATATCAAGAAAAGGAACAAATACACACAGTGTATCAGTGTGCAAGATATTTAATTATATGAACTGAAACTGTGAGAGCCTAATTCATCAGAAGTGACTAGCATTGCAGTTCCTTTGGTTTTAAACAGGATGCTTCTGACTTTTCCTATATCTTCTTCATACTGTTTTAGATGTTTTTGCTTTTGAAATGTATTAGATTAAAAAGAGACAGATAAAAGTTATCTATGTGTACTGTCCACTGAATGATTAGAGGTTTTATTACTAAAATGTAATTTGCCTAAAAAATCCAAATGAAGAAATATATGCAAGGACATAGCAATGCAGCATATTAAATGAAGCTTGTGCTTGCTATTCCTTGCTCCAAATGGCACAGGGAAATGACCACCTTGGTTCAAAGATGAAGCTCCAAATATGAAAGCTGTCAATAATTGGTTTATCTTTCTTTTGTGTGTTTAGATTATTCAGCAACACCTTTGGTTGCCCATGAGATTCAGATTCATGATCAGTAATATTCCATTCTATTGCATTAAGCGTCCCCCACCCGCTGTTTTAATGTGTTTACCATGCTTTCAAAGATTGCTTGAGTTATTGCTGTTAAGATTTGTAGAGAAATATTTTCAGACATAAAATACCTACTCATGCATAATTCCAAGCATCCTGAGCTATAACATTGTTAATTACAATTCCATAAATAAGTTCTTAGGGACGGGTTTTCAGGTTTCCAACAGGGCAAATCATAACTTATACATAATGAGCGATCGACAGCATCATGAGTGGACTTCTGCTTGTGTCATGGGACTTCTTTTTCTCTCCCCTGCATTCTGCAAGCCCCCAAATCTGCTTTGGAGGTTTCCCCAACCCTCAGGAGTAGATTTTGTGGGTGAGTGGGGGCTGTGAGAAGGTGGAACAGACACCATGGGATATCACTCACTAACAATGCCATAAATGTGCCACATCACAGTCCAATTCTAATCATGAACAATTAGTTGTGCATAGGTATTGATTACTTTGGGTGTCAGTGCATCTCTATGCACTTCCAAACATGCAACCAAGTAGTTCAAGGAGGCTTGGATGATCATTGCGCTGTGGATGTGGTGCACATGAACATTGGCAACACATGTGAAAGGCTGCTTTTGCATACAGATCTTCACTGCAAGATTGGAGCAGCAGTGTATATGTGGATTAGTCAACACAGTTAAAGCTGGCAGGCTTGATTTCTACACAGACAGGCACACATCAGCAGTACTAGTAGATACATTGTTCAAAAGAGCAAACAAGATGAGCAGTCAAAGGTTAAACCAACTAGATATTGCACCAAAACAGGTGCCAAATCTGGGCTGAGCAGACTTCCAGAGGTGGCTCCTTTCACTTAGAAAATACAATTTTAAATATATCTATACATCTCAACCCCCCCCCCCAAGCTTTACAGTATTCATTTGGCAATAACATTTACCTGGGTAAACATATTTTTCCATGAACTACGATTTCTATTTAAAATGATAAGATGCAACACCCAAAAGTAAACAAGGTAGAAGTGGTATATTTAAAAGGGAAGGTAAATTTCATTAAATCTGATTTACAGCGTATCTGATGCATTCTCATTATTGGGGCTATAATAAGCTTCTGTATTGTGCTAAAGTCATTATTTGCCAGTTATCTACTACCTTCTTAGTGGATATATGACTCAGAGGAGGGCAATTCCTTCTAGCAACGATGAAAGCTTTGTGTTATAAGTAGTTGCTTGCACAGCAGAACTGAAGGTCAAATCTTAATTTACAGTCCTAATCTACACCATGTATATATTGCCTTTTGCAGACGTCCAAGTGAGCCACCCTTGGAGAATGGGATGCTGCCGTATCTTGGCTGTGCTTTGCAGTTTGGGGCCAATCCTCTCAAATTCCTCAGGGCAAGACAAAAAAAATATGGTCCCATTTTTACTTGCAAATTGGCTGGAAAATATGTTCATTTTCTCACAGACCCCTTTTCATATCATGCAGTGACGCAACAAGGAAGACACTTGGACTGGAAAAAGTTCCACTTTGCAACCTCTGCAAAGGTTAGCCGTTTACAATATTATTCTTTAGTAATAAAGATGATTTATAATATAATGATAATGATAATGATAATAATATATTATTATTATTATTATTTCAATTTATATCCCACCCTTCCTCCTGAAGGAAATCACCCTTCATCTATTCAGGCACCAGGGTGGGGTACAGAGCATTAAACAAAATCAACCAAAGAAATAATAAAGCAAACATCAATACATACTGAAATTGACCATCTGGCATCTAAAAACAACAGAGCAGGCTAAACAATGATCAGCTTAGGATTCAAGATGCTTTACGTAAAAAAGTTTAATAAAAGAAAGGGAGGGGAAAATACCCAATCTAACAACTGTGCCACCCAACACCTAGTTCAAGTTGACATTGCCTGTGCAACATCATATAATCTAGCTAGGTGGTGAGTTCATGTCTGCTTTCTACAGGGGTTGTCTGTTAGATTGGTCATGCAGCCAATCCAGTGGGCTCGAACTCACTGCCCATCAAGCCTGCCTTCTGCAGGAACTGGTAGCATGAAGTGGTTTTTTGAAATGGAGGGGGAAAGCTCTGTTTTAGGCTGTTTCAATGCAAACCACTTTCTGCTATTGAGGCAAGGCATGTTCCCACTGCCCACCAGTGATGGCTCACTTTAAGTTTCCGATTGTTCCTTTGTAGCATGTCAGAAGCTGTGTTACATCTGATGTCAGGTATGGGGTGGGTGGGAATGGTTTGGAGAAAACAGCCTTGAGGGCAAAAGTGGCCAAATATGCCCATGGAGGTTCCTGACCCCTGACATAGATCATAATGTTGCACTTGTGTTCCAGAGATATCTCCTACTTATTTCAAGGCCAATTGGGAAGTGGAGCCCAGGGTTCTCATTAAGCTGTAATTAGTTTCCCGTAGTATATCTCAATAATATCTCTGTACTGGAACTGTTTTATTGTTTTATTGTTATATTGTATTTTATGATGTATTTTATTATGATGTAATGTATTGTTGTTAAATTGTACGTCGCCTAGAGTGGCCATTGGCCAGATAGGCGACCCACAAATTAAATTATTATTATTATTATTATTAATAATAATACAACAATCTCCACTCTGAATCTTAAGTTATTTTCCTTAATATACATAACAATTGATTTTACCTATAGATTTAAATGAATCAATATTGGGGCACTTAAGATAATGATGCTTCAGTCATTATCAGCAAGCCCCATTTAAATCTATAGGCTTTACTACTGAGCAGTATGTGCATAGAATAGTGAACCATAGTTTGCTTGGATAGATATGTTTACTACATAGTTCCTATGAACTGATTTATTGTGATGTTTACATAAATTAATATTTTAATTTTTTAAAAAGTTATATTGATAACAAAAATGTGCAGTTTAACTTTCTAACAGACTAGTGCTACCATGACCAGTCCTAAGGAGTAGATCTAATTGATTCAGTCTTCATCTTATGTATGCTAACCTCAGATTAAGGTCCAATAGGACTTTCTTCAGAGTAAGCAAGCATGGGATTGTGTTCTCAGTGGGAATTGTTTCCAGTCATGTATGCTCAGGATTACTGGCTCAGTATTCAAGCCTGATCTACTTTCTTTCATAAGATTTGGTCTGCTATTATGAAGGCTGACATATATTTCTACAGCTCAGTATTGGTAACAGCAAGTTAGGACAGTAATTGGTTTCAATGTCCTCTACCTCTCTTTAAAACGTAACCCCCTTTGCCAGATGGCTATTAAAATGATCGATTTTGTAATCTGGAAGAAAAGCTTCAGGATTACTGTCAAATGCAGTACTTAATATCATTTTCCCATCCTCCTTGGTAAAATCACAGCTTGCTCCAACTTCTGTTGGAAGTCTTAAATGGACACTGGAGAGGGGTCCTAAAGTGGCCATACTTTATCTGTCAACATCCATCACAAGGCTGCATGCTTAATATTATTATTATTTATTTATTACATTTATTATTATATATTATATTTATTAATCGCCTATCTGGCTGGCCATCAGCCACTCTAGGCGATGTACAAAGCAAAATGATACAGAAATTATACAGAAATGATACAGAAACAACAACAGATCTAAGAAACTAAACAATAAAATAATATCTAACCAGCATTAAGAATAACATAACACAACCAAACAAAACAATATTTTATATTCCTGTTCTAAATTATGGAGAAAATATTTTGCCTCAGATTTTGCTTGTAAATTATTCTTCACTTAGACTGGGATCCACAGCACTGTGGATAGTATTCTGCTTACGCACAGGAGCTTTTAAGTTCTGCCTTCCGGGTGTAGCCTCTTCCCAAAGGCCCTTAGGTTTGGGATGGTTTTAATAAATAATACCCTGGCCTGTGCCAGTGTGCAGAACCACTTTCTCCTTGCATGCTGGCAAGGGGGAAGCAGGAATCGGGAGAAGGGATAATAAAGTTGTGATGGATTGTGATTAACAATCTCTATTTTTTATGCTAGGCATTTGGTCATGGCAGTATTGACCCAAATGATGGAAATACCACTGAGAATATGCAACAGACCTTCACCAGGACTTTGCAGGGCAATGCCTTAACATTTCTCACTGAGGCCATGATGGAAAACCTGCACTATGTCATGGTAGAATCAAATGCACCAAGATTAAACTCCAATGACTGGGTAACTGATAAGCTTTATGAATTCTGCTGTAATGTGATGTTTGAATCTGGGTTTCTAACACTTTTTGGGACAGAGTTTAACATAGGCCATGACAAGAACCTTTCTTCTAACCAAGAATCCCACAAAGCATTTATCCTCAATGCCCTGGAGAACTTCAAGGCATTTGATGAAATCTTTCCAGCCCTTGTAGCAGGCCTACCAATCCACCTGTTCAAAAGCGCCCACAGTGCACGAGAGAAGCTAGCTGATGCTTTGCTCCATGAGACCCTTAAAAAAAGAGAGAACATTTCTGAGCTTATTTCTCTCCGCATGTTCTTGAATGACACTCTCTCAACTTTTGATGAAAAGGAAAAAGCGAAGACCCATCTTGCAGTCCTATGGGCTTCACAAGCTAATACCATACCTGCTACCTTTTGGAGTTCATTCTATCTTCTTAGGTGAGTAGCTACACTGCCATATTACCAAAACAACAAACAAACCCTTGTTCTTTGTTATGCTGTTTCACTTGTTAGTTACCTTAGACAGACTGTCAGAGAATCCAGCTCAGGGGAAGCTGGTGTAAAGGCAGCCAGCACAAGAGGAGCTGGCGGGAATGTCTGTGGCATCCAATTGCTGTTCAGTAGCCTCCAAGTCGGCTGAGCACCAGATCAGCCGTGAACTGCACTCAGGGACCAGAGAGCAAAGGCCGGCTCTCAAGAATACCCTACTGGGGAGTAAGCACTCTCCATTGTCTTCCATTGCAATTATTTTCTTAGACCTTTTCCCCAGAGTCTGGCCTGGATTGGGATCTGCAGGAGTGCTCCATATATGGATGTGGCCTAAGTCCCCCCCGGCACCTCCTCCGACACCCCCCCCAGCATGCCCCTTTTTCAGGCCTTCCACCAACTCCCCTTCTGCAGGGCTGGGCTCCCCAGGCAGACCCCTGGCTGAGTCAGCTGGGTCCCGGCTCAGCTAGCAGTCCGCCATATCCAGCTCCCCTCAGCCCAGCATAAATATCAGTTGGATTGCACCCCTAGGCTTGCTATTTATCAAATGGAACATACCATGGTGAATGTGTTATCGCCAACAAGCTTGGTGATCTGCATGGTCCAACACTGGTGATTTATGGTGCAAGAGTAAGTCTTATTGAATTCAGTGGGGCTTACTCCCAGGTAAGTGGGGCTAGGATTGCAACCTTATTTATTTTTTTGCCTCTGCCTTTGCTTCCCCAGATTTCTGATGAAATCTATGGAGCATAGGTTTATTAACAGTCCCTAATCATGATAAGTAATTGGAGTCTGCATGTTCAGAAGCAATACACATCTAAAATCCAGATTCTGGGGCCAATCAATGATGAAAGATGGCTATTGCCTTCCTCTCCTGCTTGTATGTTTTCCAGGAGTACAGATGGGCAAATCTGACCATTTTTGTTTCTCATTTTTCCAATCTTAAATGCAGTTCATCACATTTCCATGGCAATTTGTGAATTTTGTTAATCTGCATGAAAATTTGCCAGCATTTTACTGTGAATTTCTCACAATCTGCACTTTTTGGTGTGCAGTTTTGGAGTGCAACTTTGACCATTCTAGCCATTTCCCCTAATACTATGCATTTGGATATGTTATTTTCACTAATATATGCCTTTTTATGCATGCTATCCCCAATATATGCATTTTTTACACATTGGTTGGAAAACAGCATCACAACATTTGGAGAAGGACAAATTTCAAAGGGTAATTGTGTTCCAGTTCATGTATTGGTTTGAGAGGGTGAATTATGAAGTCTCATTAAAATGCAAACAAGGTCAAATTTCTCCACCATCCCTGCCCAGGAGGTATCCAGCTATCTGCAGTTCGAAACAGGATACTGGAATAAATGGGACTCTTATTCTGAGCAAGCAGAGCTGTTCTTATGACCAGCTGCAGAAGCATGGTAAAATTCTACTCAATGTTTCGCATGATTTTAAAAATATATTTATTTATTTTAATACATTTCTAGTCCACCCAATAATAAATGTAGCTTATAATAACAGTTTAAAAAAATACACAGATAAAATCATGAAACCATAAAACTGAACACAACCGAAAACCAGAACAAAGGATTAAAATCAACAATAGCAAACTGAGAACAGCACTGGAAATTTCACATATCTTTAAAATATCAATAAATACCTGTAATAACTAAAAGAGGTTTTGAGAATCAAAACATGTAAAGGCCTGGGAGAATAAAACAGTCTTTGCCTGGTGCTGAAAAGACCACAATGTAGGTACCAGGCTGGGGTACAATGTAGGCTCCCTGGGGTTGGAGATCCATAATCAGAGTTCCTTTCTCTAGTGGCTACTTGCTACATTTCATTTGGCAGAGGCACACAGAGAAGGGTGTCAGAAGAAGATCTTATGGTTGTATCCAACAAAGTCAACCTTTTAGTGCAAGGACTTCTGCCTATGTGATGAGATCTCCTCCCCTCCCTTCATGCTCCCCCTCTGTCCCCCAAAATCTGTTCTAGGGGTTCCACAAACCCACTGGAGCAAATTTGGGAGAGCATTCAGGGAGAGGAGAGGGAGAAGACATCCCATTGGGCAGACAAAAGGCCTTGCACTAACAAGACAACTTTGTTGGATACAAGCATTAAGATCCAGGTAAGTATATGTGGGAGGAGGCAATCCTTCAGGTAACCTGGCTCCATGTAATGGAGGGCTTTGATTAAAGGTTGACACCAGTACTTTATACTGGGCTTGGAAATTGTTTGGAAGCCATGGTATAGATGACTAGGTGGCCAAATAGTTGCATGTGTATACCATTGTACAGTATTACTTGGAAAATGATTGCTGTGTACACCCTTTCATTGCAATACTAAGGCATTTTTGAACTTGTTGAGGCTATGATGGAACCTGAAATGATCCCATACAGGAAGGTCTTCTGTAAGGGCTAGTAACTGCATTCTATCGTATTCATGCTTGGATCATAATGTATGTAGTGCCTTTTGCCATTGCTTGCACAGATACAGTCTATGTAAGCATTATCTTGGAGTATGCAGCCACAATATCCATGCCTGTGTTAATGGATACTTTCAGATCCTGAAGAAAGACTTCTAAGTTCCAGAAATGTCATGTTCAGGTGGTGTGAAAGGTAACATTCAGTGCTAGAAGCAGGGTAGCCAGAGCAGCCAATGCTCCAAGCTTCTCTGGTCTCAAGATCTTCTCTGATCTCTGATTGGCTCTCTCAAAGCCCCCAAGATACAGCCTGATGGTTAGATCACCCTTGATAACTATGGCCTTCCTGCAATTCACCTCTGCCTTTGGATGTCCCTGTGGGCAATAACTAACATACAGTATGTACTTTTTCTTGCACAAATTACATGGGTTAGCACTAGCTTATCGTAATAGTTGTATTGTGATTTCAGTATGTCTTTTTTTGTTTCAGAAATCCAAAAGCAATGAAAGCAGCTACTGAAGAGGTGGAAAAGGTGTTAAAAAATGCTGGAGAAAAGATTGACTGGAATATGAAACCTATTCCTTTGAATCGGAAACAGCTGGATCACATGCCTGTATTAGGTATGCTTGCTTAACCTGAACTGAAGTACCTGGAGCATCCTCCACTTTTATATACATTGTTGTTGTTTTATGGTTTTGTTTTTATAGTATGATATATTTATTTTTGTTTTAACATTGTTGTATGTCACTTGGAGACCTTCGGGTATCAAGCAACTAATACATCTAATAAATTATCATCATCATTTCCAATATTTAGGAACCATGTCATTAGAACAAATCAGCTATGTGATGCTCTTAGTTGTGGTCAAATTATATTAAATATATTTCAATGGTTTCTTTCTAACTACAATTGTATTTGATGAAAGCAAATGAAATCCAAGGAATTCCATTCTTTTCTCAGTTGACCTTCTTTTATTTTAGTGGATCACATTACTTTGGACTTTGCTATCTGTGCAGTAGCACACCTGCATATATTATATATAGGTGAAAGGTTTCTTTCTTTCCTACATAGATAGCATTATCAAGGAAGCGATAAGGCTCTCCAGTGCATCTATGACTGTCAGAGTTGCCAAGGAAGATTTCATTTTGCAGTTAGGTAGCGGTGCCTACAATATCCGCAAAGATGATATCATCGCTCTTTATCCCCAGCTGTTGCATTTTGATCCAGAAATCTACTGTGATCCCCTGGTGAGTAATTTACAGATTCAAAACAAAACTGCACACATCAGCAAAGTTACCTTATTGTTAACCAGCAAACCGGTTAATATCAGTACTTTTGTCACTCAAACTGTGGCACACAATCACTTTTTTTTTTTTTGCTAGATGAATTCCAAGATAGATGGGAGCTTTTTACCAGAAAGGGATTTTCCTAATATTCTGGGGTGCAGCAAAAAAGACACACTTAACATCACCAGTTGTATGCCAAACAAGCTGAAACTTTGGTGTTGTTTTTTAAAAAAATTGAAATGGGCAAGAATGCTGTCTATTAAGCTTTCCTATCAAAGGTGAAGGATCTGTAATATATCAGCATTTCCTGACAGCACAGGAACATCTTTGACTCCCTTAGTCAATTATGTTTGTGCTTTTGCCCAGAATGAATGTGAAAATCAAGTCCTTCCCTTTGAAAGGTGATTGTAAAAATACAGTCACCAAAGGCCAGTGAGAACTGAAAAATACATTTGTATCAGCATTCATTAACTTCTGGGCAGTAAAAGCTGACAGCCATTCAGAATTCCTGCTATAAATGCCAAGAACAAACTCCAATATCCATGGAAACTGAGGGGCAACATTAAAGTATTTTAAATGAATGTGCTTAGAACATGCCACATAATCTTTCTTTAGAAAAAGCAGCTAACTAATCCCCACTCCAGATCAGGACCGTGGTGTGAGAGAAGGGGAGTTAACCTCCCCCTTTCCATTTTGCTGTCAAAAGTTGCTCCCTTGGAGTTGCTATTTGTCCTGATAGTGTTATATTTGAAAGTATATTTATACTGAAATGTGAATTTGATATATTCCATAAATTCAGAGAATGTTCACTTTAGGTGAAATTCTTGTGGATTTTCAAATTTCAAACACACAAGAGAATTGATTAATATTTTAATAATTTTAGAACTACTGACTTTTTATTTTATTTTGCATTTCAATGTTTAACTGTGAAGAAAATGTTTTCTTTAATAATATGTTTTTGACCCTTTTTTAAAAAAGATGTTTTTAAAGGTTTTTTTGAAAATGTTTTTAACGTTGTTTTGTTTTAATGTATTTTAAAGTCTTTTTATGATGTTTTAAAGTGTTTTTAGTGTTTCTGTTTGCTGCCCTGGGCTCCTACTGGGCGGGATATAATAATAATAAATAAATAATAAGAATTTATTTCATTATGTATTATCTGTTGAAAAAGAATGGTAGAACATTTGGTAACTGAAATTTTTTTGAGGAACTCCCTGTATACAAATTCAGTTTAAAATATTGACTTCCGGGAAGGGTGACTTAGCCTGTGCCTGCTTTTGAGACGGGCTCCTGCCTCAAAAGAAGCTTATTCAGATATATCAGTCAGTTTTTTCTTTTTTTTTTGACTGATTAAACTTCTCCCGGGTAGGGAGAAACGAAGAGATTAACCTCAAAGCCTATTTTTGTTGGGACGACCAGATCTCATTAATTTATGGGACGAGGTCCAGCCGACGAAGGTGGGACGGATTTTCAACAGCAAGCTCTATCTGTTAAAGCGAACGTTCATCTTATCTTCTAAGAGAGAACGCACTAACAGGCAAGCACCCTTCTTTCTATATTTTTCTTTTACTTGACTTAAATTGTTGCTGTTTAAAAGAGATTTGCCAGATTGATCGGTTTTTGACATCTCACTGGGGAGCCGTAACTTCTCTCTGCTACGCACTAATTAATAGCTTATCTCTGTTTTTGTTGCAAAAAGCTGTCCTGGATTTGCATTCTAAAGATACACACAGAAGAGGGATTTCTATTCCAGATTTTTATTTTGAAAAATATTATACTGTTTTGAGACTACTCTCTTTTTGGTCTATTTTATTTTGACGAATCTGTTTCTTGACGATTGCCATTAATTGCTTCGATCCTGGGAACTGCATTTTGTTTACTTAACTATTGGAGAGATAAGGCTGTCTGCTCTGTTTATACTGTGATGTCACCAAGTTTGGAGTATTAACCCAATTGTTGCTGAAATAAGAAGTGGTTTTCCTATATTTTTCTTTTAAAATGGCAATTAAGAAAGTGGCTGAGAATCTGGAAATAACTATGTTTCAGAGAATAATGAATGAGATTGAGATAACGAAAATTGAATTGAGTAAAATGAAGCAGGAGATTAAAGATATAAGGGTCCCTGTGAGAGAGGTGACCCTGGAAGGGGTCCCTGTGAGAGAGGAGACCCCGGAGATTGGAATAGGGGTCCCTGTGAGAGAGGAGACCCTGGAGACTGGAATAGGGGTCCCTGTGAGAGAGGAGATCCCGGAGATTGGAACAAACGTGGAACAGGAACAAGATTTGGAGTCTATGGACTTTAGAAATAAAATCTATTGTTTGGAACTCAATGTTATCTCTGAAGAAATTAATGAAGATTCTAGAGATAAAGTTATCAATGGCATGGATTATCTTTTGGACTGGAATGATGTGATGGAGCCCAATATAGAGAAAATCTATGGAATTAACTGCAGCCATGTGACAATGGAAAAACTTTTAAGAGATGACCCAGTGTATTTTGAAAAAAAGAACAGAGATATGATTTTACAGCAGTATTTCAGCAACTTATTCAGAATGGATGGCAAGAAAATATTTGGGATAGAGGTAATTCCCATCAGACTCTTATTATATGACTATGGCTTTGACAGCAAGATTATTATGGAATACTGATAATGGAAGATTGGATATTGAAATTACTGGACTTAACAAGACTACTGAAGATGGAAGATGGAAAATGGAACTAATAGAGATAATAGAACAATGGCTACTGAAATTACTGAACCTAACAGATTCTGATGTGATGGATTAATTGAAATGTTTATTTTGACTATGGTTATGACAATAAGATTATTATAATTAGTAATGAGATGGATTAATCGATATGCTTATCTGGAAAAAAAAAATTGATAGATATATTTCTTAAAGAATTGAAACCTCTCTTTGACTTTTTGTGGAAAGAATAAAGTAATGTTTATGAGATTTGATGATTAAGTAAGATAACTACTGGAGGAAAGTGATTTTATAATATGACTTAAGAGACAGGATTGCTATATATTATAGACTTATAACTGATTTGATCTTTGACAAATGGGAAGTCAATATTTTACTCTTTATTTTTTATTTTTGTTTTTTTTTTTTTCTTCTTTTCTTTTTTTCTTTTTGTTTAACTATTTTTGATTTTGTTTTTTGTCTTTGAATGTTTTATGATTTTGTCTTGTATGTTTTATGAAAATCTGAATAAAAATTATTGAAAAAAAAAAAACAAATTCAGTTTAAAATATTCAGGAAAAGGAATACAAATTAATGGTTCATTTGCAAATCTGAAATAATCTTACGCTGCCCTTAAAATGATACTGAGTTTACAACTACATTATTTTGGATTTTGTTACAGACATTCAAGTATGACCGTTATCTTGACGAAAATGGAGAAGAAAAAACCACTTTTTACCGCAATGGTTGCAAATTAAAATATTATTATATGCCATTTGGAACAGGACTTGCAAAATGTCCTGGAAGATTATTTGCAGTTCATGAAATTAAACAATTTTTGACTTCGTTGCTTTCCTATTTTGAAGTGGAATTTGTTGACAAGAATGTGAAATGCCCTTCGTTAGACCAGTCGCGAGCAGGACTTGGTGTTTTACAACCTACAAGTGACATTGATTTCAAATACAGATTAAAACATTTATGAATGTGTAGAAGAAAAATATTTTTACATATATTTGGACCCCAAAGGTTTTATGCAATGATGACAATGCAATGCATTTGGAGGAATAGTTAGGGTTCAGAGAAACCTTTACTGTGGCTTAATATGGTTTCTATGGAAAACTTTTGCTTTTGTGAATATGATCTCAGGACACATTTTTATAGGCTCAGAAATAACAAGAGATAGTCCCATCTACTATATGTGTTACTGTTGTGTTTCCAACAGAGCTTTTGAGTCATGGTTAGGGTAAGGATGAGGAAAGTGTGTATATATGACCAGGTTTGTGAGCTAATGGAGAGAAGGTTATTTCATCTCTTTCTGTAGAAACCAGTTGCATAATGGTGTTTTTTATGTTCTTGTAAACAAAGCTTGCAGACAAGCACACAAAAAAGGAGTTAGGATTTAATGTCATCAGAGCAGTTTGTACAGAACTTCTGCTGATCTTTGGAAAAGTACGGAATGCTTACACAGGCAGGGCTGGTGCTGCCTTCAGGCTTCTGTATGCTGGCATTCAGGATACTTAAAAGTATTGTGCTCCAGTAACATTTTTCCAAATGTGATTTATGTGTGCATGTGTATTGTTTATTTCAGTTCAATATAGATTATATTATTTTCTTCAATAAAATTATTTCAGTCATGTTATATCTAATCAATGTTGTGAAGTAAGTAAGCAAGTAAATAAATAAATAACCAACCCAACAGGGAGGATGGAATGCCTATCCTCATTCTTAGGGAAATTCCCCCAGCTCATACAATTCTCAGTGAGGAATTAATTTATATCCTCAATGCAGGACACCAAAAAGGTGTTGTTGATATGCAAAGTGGAAACTACTTAGCTTTAATAGAATCACACAAAAACGGGGAGCTCCACAGTCACAAAAGTTTCAAATTTGCATGGACAACACTAACACAAATTTAGTACTAGACCTTGCTAAATTGTCCAAGAAACGTAGTGTAGCTGAAGACAGTATATATCTTTAGAAAGCAAAAATACTTGCAGATGCATACACAAAACAATATACAGAAACCTCAAACCACCACTATAAATTCAAATACATGATCAGTAGCATATACCATAACAACTTCAAAAGTATGTTATTAAAATGCTTTCATGGATGCAGTGGTTGCAATGGTCAAACACTACTGTGTTTGAATAATATTTAGGATGTCATCTGTTTAAATAAATCTTACAATGCAATCCTATGCAAATTTACTTAGACATGTCTGACTGTGATTAGGTGGATTGACTCCAAGGTTAGTCTTATCTAAACCTATAAAAGTTTTAAGTGATTGATCAGATAAACTTGAAGGTGGAGATTAACTTTCAGACCATTGATTTAAAATGAAACTTGCCACCCTAGGCTCCTTCTGGGAGGAAGGGCAGGATATAAATCAAATAAAATAAAACTTAAGTAGAACTTTCTCAGGTATGGGGGAAGATATGTGACTTTTTTAAAGTACTGAAATTGTGCAATGTAGCCCTATGCCTGCTTAGACATAAGCCTACTGAACTCAATAGAATGTACCTATTGTAAATGTATATAAGATTGCAGCCTGTAAAACATATAAGTTATGGGTGAAAGCCATCATTTTAATGAACAAAATAAAGGCAAATGAACAAAATAAGGGCAAATGAGTATTTGCCTTTAAATGGCATATTGAATAAAGATCTTGGGGGGGGGTGTCAGAAAAACATGTGGCGTTGTCTAACTTGCCCATAACTAAATCAGGATGCATGCTCAATGAAGAGATTGTCTGGAGCAACTTTAGATATTGTATATTACAAGAAACTGGGCATATTATTACAGCAAAATATTTTATAATCATTTTTCACTTTTATCTAGTGTACAATGTCCTCTCACTAGAATATCAATAGACAATAGTAACCCCACTCTGGCTACTGACCCTTTTCCATGAATGTCAACAGAACCTGACAGTTTGCCTACTCTGAGGAACTGAACTCAATTTGCTTAATTATTTACTTAACCTGTAATAACTTCGGTTTACAAGGCTCTTCTATCCATATTAAGCAAGAACAGATTCACTAATAGACAAAAAACTTGCAGTTTAAGAACATAGCTATAGCCAACAGATATTTCTATCAAACTTTAAAAAGCAGGGAAATGGGGCAGCAATAGTGAATACACCAGGGGAGCAGGAGACCTGACCTCCTCTCTGAGATATTGTACTGCCCTACAAATTTGTAAAAATGGAAACACAATTTGGGTTGGTCTTTCACAGTCCAGTCCACTTCCTGTGTAGCTTGGAAGAATTTGGTAACATGTGCCTCTGAGCATATGGTGAGTGGTGGCAACCCAGAAGAACGGCTGACAATCCCAAGAAGAGGGGCTGACTGTTAAACCACTCCGGGCACTGGGGCTCTGTCAGAGGAATAGGACTCTCCTAACAACTCTCAGCACCCTTCACAAACTACACTTCCCAGAATTCTTTGGGGGAATCAATGACTGTCTGAAATGGAAATGGACTGCCTTCAAGTCGATTCTGACTTATGGCGACCCTATGAATAGGGTTTTCATGGTAAGTGGTATTCAGAGGTGGTTTACCATTGCCTTCCTCTGAGACTGAGAGGCAGTGACTAGCCCAAGGTCACCCAGTGAGCTTCATGGCTGCGTGGGGATTCGAACCCTGGTTTCCCAGGTCATAGTCCAACACTTTAACCACTATGTCTGGTGTGGGTGTGGCCACCTGATTAGCCAAGCCAAACAGCAGTGAGTCTGGCTTTTAGAACACAGTTGGTTCTTACTGAGCGTGTCTGGGCTTATCATTGACTTCAATGCTAAATTTCTTAAATTAATCAAAAATCAACTAGGCATTTTTAAAAAAACTTTTAAACTGCAGAAGATGAAGGTCAGAGTATGGGGCAAGGTCAGTAATAGGATTACAGGTACTCTGTCAACATGGCTGATTTTTAATGAATTTCCACAGATTATGAGAACTCTGAGAGAAAAAAGTCCAAAAGGGCTCTGGGTTTTTTCCCTCTCTTTTTAGACTTTGAACTCTCTATTCTCTCTGAATGTTTTGTGTATTGCCATGAAAATTGAGAGTGTTGTTAAGCAAGAGTTTCTGAGTTCAGGACTATAAGTTTTGTAAGGTTTTGTTTTCAAATGAGCTTATGGGAAGCATCAGAATGGCATGGGGGTATTTTCAATTAAACATTGCGGAATGTGAAAAATCCATGCTGGCTATAGTATACAGCCACTGTTGTGGCTGTGTAATATAGCAACATGATTTCTGTAATTTATTCCATTCTGACTTTCAGTTTAGATATTGCAGGGCATTTCAGCTGAAGCTATTTTGGAAGATTGCTTGGAAAAGTATATATGGTAGAACAAAATCTCTAATCTTGTTAGGAAACATTAACCATAGGGAACAGTTTATGCCAGTTCTTCAAAAACTTTCCTGAGCTTATGAGAAGCAGCAGAATGGCATGGGGGATATTTTCAATTTAACATTGTGGAATGTGAAAAACCCATGCTTGCACAGCCACTATTGCGGTTGTATAATAAAGAATTTTCAGTGTGTCGTAATTCATGAAAAGATGACCCTTCAGTATCAAATTTGGCTTTAAACTTCCAAAGTTGCCACAATAACTTGTTTATTAATTACTGGTCTGTAGATATTTCCTAGCTGCAACTAGACAGCCCATCTGCCATCCCCAATTGTGAAAAGGGATGGAATGAAAATTCCCAAGCCATAGTGAGGTTTGTGTTTCTTATGTCCAATGCTTCTGTGAAACACAGAAACAGGGCATGTACTTGTTTCTCATTTTTTTGAGAACCCTCTCACATTTTTTGCACCTGAGCACCTGTCATTCAAAAGGTACAAATACAACATGTAACAAAATATTGTAGTGTGGAGTGCTCCTGTTCAGGGTTACAATCAATGAAAGATACCCTCTTCTAGGACACTCCTCTTCCATTCCATTCCTCTTCCCATTTTCTCATTCTTTCA
This sequence comes from Rhineura floridana, assembly GCF_030035675.1. Lineage (NCBI taxonomy): Eukaryota > Metazoa > Chordata > Lepidosauria > Squamata > Rhineuridae > Rhineura > Rhineura floridana. The sequence continues at coordinate 261,627,509 of NC_084480.1, read as the reverse complement.
TCCTCAACAGTCAGTCAGCACTCCATACTCACAGAGCATGGTCAGTTCATACTGGGCTGTTTTTAGGTCCCCTTCATCCCCCCCCCTGGTCATTTGTACTTCTGCATACCTTGGGATTCCCCCAAGCCTGATGGCATCTCCCTCTTGTGTGTGGATGGTTCATTCAGTGGAGGCTGGTCCATTAGGGCAAGTGGGGCACTGCCCCTCCAGCCTCGGTTTGCCCTCAGCCAGCCTCCATCTCTCTGTCTTCTAACTTACAACCAGTCCCATTGCAAGGCACCTCTCTACCTTCTAACTGCCTATCAGCTTCCTCCTACTTAAGTCTCAGTGTTAGCGCTTGTACAACTCAGCAGGGAGGAGGATGGGGACAAAACTCGAACTAGATAGCTGGGATTGGCTCTGGCACCACCTACTATTTGGATGTCCTGCCTTCTCCCCTACCAGTTCCAGTGTGCACCAGCCATCTCTCATTCCATTGGGGGTACATAATGAACTCACTATTTAGCTATAGGAGAGTGCCTCTGAATATGCAAGTCCTCTTTAGCTATCATGAATACCAGTTGCCACAGGAGCTGGAGGAGAGCTGTTGTCTACTTGTGGGCTTCCTCAAAATCTTTGGCAGGTCACTTTTGGTAACAGGAGCACTTACTAGATAAACCAGGAGTAGCTAACCCATGACAAAGCCACAGGAAGTGGTCCACCAGCCCTTCTGGCTCTATTACTAAGAAATTCAGTTTGGCTAAAACTCTGCACATGCTCTGAACTACATTTCCATTTTGGCTGGGCTCTGAGCAATGAATGTGGTGTCATTGCAAAGGAACCAAGGAAAGCTACATTGGTTTATGCTGGATCCTCTTCCACAGCAGATGTGCAGGAATTATCTAAAAGTGCCCAGCACTTTAGCCATAACTAATGCAAGCATATAATTGCTGTCCTTGGCTGGGAGGCAGAAGTGTGTGTGGGAAACTCACCAAACTAAACCTGCTGTAGCCTGGAACTGGGTATGTGTAGTGCAGCTGACTGCTGAATGGGACACAGCTATGGGCAATCTGAGGCAGCTCCATCCACCTTGGTGCCTGCCTATAAAAACAAGCCTAGAGGGTGAGACCAGGATGATGTTAGCAATTTCCAGGATCCCTTTTTGTTGTGAGATTTTAGGGGTTACTGTGTTTGGGCCTTGGGTGAGAGCCAGTATGGATGCATGGAGTCCTATGTGAGAGCCAGGAGGCTGAGAGGGCAGGTGTATTAGAAAGAACTGATGTTTTTTTATATTTATTAGTAATTTGTATGAATGTAACATTTGTATATGTAACATTGGTTATTTTTGTAACATTTGTTGTTTAAGTTGTTTCAGTTTTTTTTGTAAACTGCTTCTAAATTTTAGTGTTAAAGTGGCATAAAAGTGCTTTAAAATGTACTGTGTGGATGCAGCCTATCTTCAGAGGATAAAAGGTGCCCAAAGCGATACTTTGTGTACATAGTGTAAGAGACTGGTTCGTGTGTTTGTTTAGAGATGCACTAGCAGATCTGTTAACGCAGTCTTTTACATGATGTCAGAAGATTCTAAAGGCAGAAATACTTTCTAAATTGTAAGTTTTCTTTACAATGCAATCCTATAGAAGTCTGTTCAGAAGTAAAAGCTGTTTACTTCAGTGAGGGCTTATGCCCAGTGCAAGTCAATTTATACTTTACCATTTGAGGACCTTCCTCCCCAAATCAGTTTACAATTTTTAACAAAAACAAATTCCACCTGACAATAAAATATAAAGATTCAGAATACATTGCACACAATAAACCAGCATAAAAACATTAATCAAACAAACGGAGAGAGCCTTCCAGCTATGACCTTCCATTAAGAGCCAAAAAAGGAGGGAGATTTAGGATTGCAACAACCCTTAATTTTCTGTAAAGGAAGTTTTCCATCACCAGATGTTGTTTTGCAGATTAACAGTACAATCCATACACCTTTTAAACTCACGTTTTAAGCCTTGTTAAGCTCAACTGGATGTGTGTGGATATCAAGGGCAATGTTGAGATTCCTTCTATAAGGAAAAGCACAAAGTTCTCTTTGCCTGACCACAGTGAGGACAGTCTAAAATCAAATTAAGTACAATAATCCACAGTCAGTACTTGCTTTTTGGTGCCATGTAACTTACACATATTACTTGAAATCAGTTCTTTGGGCATGTGTGCAGTGAGGAGCACAGTCCCTCCAAATCCTCATGGACTTCAGCACAGTAAACACACTATAAGAACTGGTTTAGAGCCTACACAATTTGAAAACCTGGAACACCTTTTGCTAGTTTGTTCTGTGCCTTGGTAATTAAGCTGTCTTTATCTAAATGCAAACACTTCTTGGCAGGTATGGCCAGGAAACATTAAAGATATCTGCGGACTCCTTGCTTTTTTCAAGAGAACTAGGGCATCTGTATACATTTTCCTGGAGAAATCTGAAAGCAGGAGAGATTAAATAGACTGTCTTTCTCAAGCACTAAAGGGAACTGGAAGTGGTATAACAGGCATAATTACCCTCGGTGTATATAGATTCTTTTGCCCCACTTTTTAAAATGAGTTTTTGAAATTCAACACTAATTTGCAAGAGAAGGAATAGAGGGATGAGTTTATACACCATGGACAGCAATTATGTGATCTTTAGCACACACACACACACCAAAATGGCTGTCTCTATTCCATATTCCTATCTCTCCGTACTCAGGAACCTTGTATATATCTATCCCTCCATGGATATAGTTCTGAAGTTGGAACACTGTATTTCATTTGATTCTATTTCTAGATTGGAACAAGAAACTTAATTCTGAACATTCAAGAGGTTACCTCCAGTCCAGATAGAGTTATGTACACAATGGTATATGCAACCATTTTTTTAAGAGGAAGAATGGATTTATATTTATTTATTTGTTTGTTTATTGCATTTGTATACCGCCCCATAGCTGAAGCTCCCTGGGCAGTTTACAAAAATTAAAAGCATTAAAAACAAATATACAAATTTAAAAACACATTTTTAAAAGCAATTTAAAAACACATGCTAAAATGCCTGGGAAAAGAGGACAGTCTTGACCTGGCGCCGAAAAGGTAACAGTGTTGGTGCCAGGCGCACCTCGTCATGGAGATCATTCCATAATTTGGGGGCCACCACTGAGAAGGCCCACTCTCTTGTTGCCAGACTCCCAGCTTCCCTCGCAGTAGGCACCCAGAGGAGGGCCTTGGATGTTGAGCGTAGTGTATGGGTGGGTTTGTGTTGGGAGAGGTGTTCCATCAGGTATTGTGGTCCTTAGCCGTGTAAGGCTTTATAGGTTAAAACCAGCACCTTGAATAGAGCTCAGAAACATACAGGCCACCAATGCAAGTGGGCCAGGATCGGTTTTATATGTTTGAACCGTCTGGTCCCTGTTACCAATCTGGCTGCTGCATTTTGCACAAGCTGCAGCTTCCGAACCGTCTTCAAAGGCAGCCCCACATAGAGTGCATTGCAGTAATCTACCTTGGAGGTTACCAGAGCATGGACAACTGAAGCCAGGTTATCCCTGTCCAGACAGGGGTGTAGGTGGGCCACCAACCGAAGTTGGTATAAGGCACTCTGTGCCACTGAGGTTCCTGAGCCTCAAGTGACAGAGATGGTTCTAGGAGAACCCCCAAGCTACAAACCGACTCCTTCAGGGGAGTTTGACCCCATCTGGGACAGGTTGGACATCCACTATCTGGTCAGAAGAACCACCCACTAGCAGCATCTCAGTCTTGTCTGGATTGAGCCTCAGTTTATTAGCCCTCATCCAGTCCATTGTTGCAGCCAGGCCCTGGTTCAGCACATTGACAGCCTCACCTGAAGAAGATGAAAAGGAGAAATAGAGCTGCGTGTCATCAGCATACTGATGGCAACGCACTCCAAAGCTCTGGATGACCGGACCAAATGGTTTCATGTAGATGTTGAACAGCATGGGGGACAGAACTGACCCCTGTGGAGCCCCATACTGGAGAGTCCAGGGTGCTGAGCAATGTTCCTCAAGCACCACTTTCTGGAGCTGACCTGCCAAGTAGGAGCAGAACCACCGCAATGCAGTACCTCCCACTCCCAACTCAGCCAGTCTTCCCGGAAGGATGTCATGGTCGATGGTATCGAAAGCCGCTGAGAGATCAAGGAGAATCAACAGAGTCCCACTTCCCCCCCTCTCCTGACAGAGGTCATCATACAGGGCAACCAAGGCTGTTACTGTGCCAAAACCAGATAATTGGTCTCATCTAAGAAGGTCTGGAGCTGGCCTGCCACCACTCGTTCAAGAACTTTGCCCAGGCATGGAATATTTGCTACCGGCCTATAGTTATTAAGATTTTCTGGGTCCAGGGAGGGTCTCTTCAGGAGTGGTCTCACTACTGCCTCTTTCAGGCGGCCAGGGACCACTCCCTCTCACAGAGAGGCATTAATCACTTTCCTGGCCCAGCCAGCTGTTCCATCCCTGCTAGCTTTTATTAGCCAAGAAGGGCAAGGATCCAGCACAAAAGTGGTTGCACGAACCTGTCCAAGCACCTTGTCAACGTCCTCAGGCTGTGCCAGCTGAAACTCATCCAAGAAACTGGGACAAGCCTGTGCTCTGGATACCCTGCTTGATTCACTTGCTATAACACTGGAGTCTAAGTCCTGGCGAGGAACAACAAAAAGGGGTTTTTCAGATATGTTCGAAGCAAGAGAAAGACCAAGGAAACGGTGGGACTGCTGCTCAATGAGGAGGGCAAAATGTTGACAGATAACGAGGAAAAAGCAGAACTGCTCAACACCTATTTTGCCTCCGTTTTCTCCCAAAAAGGGAACAGTGTGCAACCTTGCATCGGTAGCAATCTCAGTAAGGGGTCGGGATTGCAGTTCAAGATTGATAAGGAGATAGTCAGGAAATACTTAGTTAACCTAAATGAGTTCAAATCTCCAGGGCCTGATGAACTGCATCCCAGAGTATTGAAGAAACTTGCGGATGTACTCTCAGAACCTCTTGCCATCATCTTTGAGAAATCGTGGAGAACGGGAGAGGTGCCGGAGGATTGGAGACGGGCAAACGTCGTCCTGCTCTTTAAAAAGGGTAAAAAAGAAGATCCGGGGAATTACAGGCTGGTCAGTCTGACTTCAATACCGGGAAAGATATTAGAACGGATAATAAAAGAGTCCATTGGCAACTATCTAGATGACAATGCTGTGATTAGAAGAAGCCAGCATGGGTTTGTCAAGAAAAAATCCTGTCAAACTAATCTCATCTCTTTTTTTGATCGGGTCACTAGCTTAGTAGATGGTGGAAATGCTGTAGATGTCATCTATCTAGATTTCAGCAAGGCGTTTGACAAAGTCCCCCACGACCTTTTGATTAGCAAACTCGTCAAATGCGGACTACATGGAAATACTGTCAGGTGGATTCACAAATGGTTGGAAAACCGTACTCAAAGAGTGGTCGTCGGTGGCTCTGCTTCGGACTGGAAGGAGGTCTCGAGTGGAGTGCCACAGGGTTCTGTCCTGGGGCTGGTACTCTTCAACATTTTTATCAATGACTTAGATGATGGAGTGGAGGGAAGCCTTATGAAGTTTGCGGATGATACGAAACTGGGAGGGATAGCTAACACAATGGAAGACAAGAATAAAATCCAAAGGGACCTGAATAGACTAGAAAATTGGGCTGAAATTAATAAAATGACATTCAATAAAGACAAATGCAGGATTCTGCATTTAGGCCACAAAAACAAAATGCATGGGTACAGGATGGGAAATACCCGGCTTAGCAGTAGTGCGTGTGAGAAGGACCTTGGAATTGTAGTGGATCGTAAGTTGAACATGACCCAGCAGTGTGATGCTGCAGCAAAAAAGGCAAACGCGGTTTTGGGATGCATAAACAGAGATATTGTTTCCAGGTCGAGAGAAGTAATAGTCCCACTATATTCTGCATTAGTCAGGCCTCATCTGGAATACTGCGTTCAGTTCTGGGCGCCTCATTTTAAGAAAGATATAGACAAGTTAGAGCGGGTTCAGAAGAGGGCGACGAGGATGATAGCCGGTATGGAGAACAAGTCTTATGAGGAAAGGTTGAAGGAAACTTGGCATGTTCAGTCTGGTGAAGAGAAGGCTGAGGGGTGACATGATTGCACTCTTTCAGTACCTGAAGGACTGTCACATAGAGGAGGGTACAGATTTGTTCTCTGCTGCCCCAGAGGGTAGGACTAGGTCTAATGGTTTTAAGTTGCAGGAGCGTAGATTCAGATTGGACATTAGAAGGAACTTCTTGACAGTAAGGGCGGTTCAGCAATGGAACCGACTGCCTAGGGAGGTGGTGGGATCCCCTTCGCTGGATGTCTTCAAGCAGAGGCTGGACGGCTATCTGCGGGAGATGCTCTAGCTGTGGATTTCCTGCTGTGAGCAGGTGGTTGGACTCGATGGCCTACAAGGCCCCTTTCAACTCTATGATTCTATGAATGCTAAAGATTTTATCCTAGAAGTGCCTAGGAAATTCATTACAGTGGGCCTCAGATGGTTCTACCATGTCCTTGGGGCCAGAGTGTAATAGCCCCCGGACAATTCTGAAGAGCTCCGCTTGGCGGCAGATTGATGATTTGATAGTGGCAGCAAAATACTGGTTTTTTGCTGCCCTCACTTCCCCTAAATACAGCTTACCATAGGCACTTACCAGTGTGTAATTACATCCACCATAAGGTCTGTTGTATTGTTCTATGGTCCTATTCTTAATGTTTTAAATTGTCTTAGTATCTTAAGTGTATGTTTCATGGTTTTAATGTCACGAATAGTTTAATTCTATTTTAATTGTATATTTTTGTATGTTTTTTTACCTATGTGTAGTTTTTATTTGTAAGCCGCCCTGAGTTCCAGTTTTGGGAAAAGGGTGGGGTAAAATAAAGATTTATTATTATTATTATTATTATTATTATTATTATTATTATTATTATTATTATTATTATTATCATCATCCACCAGGAGTTCGTCTCCATCTTCATTCAAGCCGTCTCCTACATTGTTTCATCTCTCTCAGCTCTGGGGTATACCATGGAGCTGTACGAGCTCTACACAGAAGAGGCCGCTCAGAAGCAATCATGTCAACTGCCTGGGTCATTTCTGTATTCCACAGTCCAACTAGGTTCGACAGAAGCACCAGTCCTATTAGCTGGAAAACTACCCGCAGCCCTTTGGAAACCATCCGGATCCATTAGTCTCTGGGGGAGGAACAACTTAATAGATCCCCCACCCTTGCAGAGGGGAAAAGCTGCTGTGAGTCTAAACTTCAGCAAGCAGTGATCTGTCCATGACAGAGGGGCTGATGTAAGGCTCGCCACATTCAGATCACCTTCTCCATGTTCAGTTGCAAAAACCAAGTCTAGAGTATGCCCTGCTACATGTGTTGGGCCAATGGCGTATTGGGCAGTCCCATGGTTGTCATGGAGACCATGAAATCCTGAGCCGCCCCGGATAAGGTGGCTTCGGCATGGGTGTTGACATCCCCCAGAACCAACAGTCTGGGGGATCTCAACAGTACACCCGAGACCACCTCCGTCAGCTCTGCTAGGGAGTCTGTTGGGCAGCGGGGTGGGTGGTACACCAACAGAATCCCCAGTCTGTCCCACTGACCCAACACAAGGTGCAAACACTCCAGACCAGTAGTCACATGGACAGGGTGCTTGCAGAGGGAGATGGAGCTCCTATAGACCACAGCAACCCCCCCTCCCCAACCCTCAGGTCTACCCTGATGCTGAACCAGGTACCCTGGTGGACATAGCTGGGAGAGACTGACTCCTCCCTGCTCACCCACCCAGGTCTCAGTTATACATGCCAGATCGGCTGCCTCATCCACAATTAAATTGTGAATGAGGGATATCTTATTATGCACCGATCTGGCATTTAGGAGCAGCATTCGGAGGTCTGAGAGCTGGCTGATAGGGCAACCAACAAACCTGCGGGTGTGGGGAGGACTGGAACAAGGCACAGTCGTTAACTGCCTGGGCTGTGTTCCCCTTACCTGGCAAGTCCTCCTCACAATGCCATATATCCCTTGAGCCATCATTACACTAATTGGGGCCCCCTCAAGATTTCCACTTGGCTCTGAGTCCTCTCTCCCAGGCCCATGACTCAAGACCCACAAAAAGCCAGGCAATCTGCAAAGCAGGAGCCACCTCAGCCAGCCAGCTTATGTATCCCCTCCAGGAAAGGGACAGGTGGATGATATCCAGAACAGCTGGCTGAGTACTGGGGGCCTGGTCCTGCAAGGTGTGACACCTGTAGAGCAGAAATCCAACAGGGAAAGGGAGGCAGTGGTAGCTGAGCAGCAGCAGCAAACGGCCCTCCTTCTTCCCTGGGCGATGGTGGTCCCCCTCCTCCTGCAGGCACTGGCATCCATATGCTAGACATCTTGGAAGGTGCATTCCCATCCAAACTATATCACAGCATAGGATCCCATCTGATGCATACATGCTTAGTTTCCATTCCAAAAAGAGGGTCCAGGCACAGAAGATCTTTGCTGTTACTGTGATTATGACCACAGCCCCCAAAAGAAAATAAAAATAAAAAATGGTTGAAGGTTACAGTACATATCCATAGATAAAAACAACTGTATAGAAGGTAATGTATGTTATATTCTGGCCCATGTTTCATATATATATATTGTAAGATACAGTAAATTTTGATTACTACGTTAAGACAAGATTATATCATTCCCTCTATTTTCCAGCTACATGTGATGAGGGGCAATGCTTAACCACATGAGTTCCAACATACCAGCCATGCAAAAGAGACTTGGCAGAACTCTAGTATTTGCAGAATTTCCCAAAAAATCTTGTTTAAAAATCAACAAACTCCTCCAAGAAAGGGTAAAATATACCTGCACATTATTTATTTATTAATTTATATCCCGCCCTTCCTCCCAGAAGGAGCTCAGGGCAGCAAACAAAACACTAAAAACACTCTAAAACTACTTAAAAAAGACTTTAAAACATCTTAAAACAAAACAGCTTTAAAAACATCTTAAAACAAAACAGCTTTAAAAACATCTTAAAACAAAACATCTTAAAAATATCTTGTTTTAAAAAAGCTTTAAAAACATTTTAAAAAGCAATTACAATACAAGTAGAGACTGGGGTAAGGTCTCTACTTAAAAGGCTTGTTGAAAGAGGAAGGTCTTCAGGAGTCATTGAAAAGATAACAGAGATGATGCCTGTCTAATATTTAAGGGGAGGGAATTCCAAAGGGTAGGTGCCATTACACCAAAGTTCCATTTCCTATGTTGTGCAGAACAGACCTCCTGACAAGATGGTATCTGCAGGAAGCCCTCACCTGCAGAATACAGTGATCGACTGGACATATAAGAAGTAAGACAATCTTTTAGGTATCCTGGTCTCAAGCTGTATAGGGCTTTGTACACTTTGTACATGAGTGCTGTACATGTCTCACTTATCTGGGTGACCTGCCATAAAAAATCTGTTGGAACCAGGGTTCACGTGGCATCCTTCCAAAAACCATTTTGCAGGCTCCTCTCTGAATGTGCTGGGAGAAGGAAGTTGGAGAAGAAAGAGTGGGGGTGTGTGGGAAAGAGATGAAGGAAGAGATGTGAGATGGGGATGGTGCAGAATATCCCTTAGCACTTTGACTCCTAAAGCCCTAAATAACCCCTAAAGCCCCAAATATCTGAGACACTGCTTCCTTCCCTACATACCCTCTTGGGTGTTAAGATCAGTATTGGTAGTTCTGCCCCTCCCCTGAGGTTCAAGAGGCACAGGAGGAGGCATTCTCTGTGGTAGCCCCTAAGTTCTGGAATTGCCTCCCCACAGAGGTGCATCTGGCACCTTCACTATATGCAGTTTTTGGTGAATGCTGAAGATACACCTCTTTATCCTCCTGGCCTTTCACATCTGAGATGTGTGTTCTCAGGACCCACTGTCACTGTAATTTGTTTAAACTGTTTTAAAAACTGAATTTTAAATTGTTGTAACCTGCCCTAGAACCTGCTGGTGAAGGGCTGGTAATAAATTTAACACCAACACTTTCACTTTGCATGCTACTGTCCATACAGGAGACTCAGATAGCATGTCAGAGAAAACAAACCATGGTGTACACTAGCTCTCTCACTGTCTTCGAGGTATACGGACCCTAGATGTATACAAATGACTTATTCTGTACCCAGCTTCTTTCACACGGCCACCACACGCACGCACGTCTACTTGGTAATTTGTTAGCCTTGGCGAAAACAAAAACACCTTTCCCGAAAGCACTGCCTCAGTCAGTAAATTGATGACCAGCTATTTGCATTGGTAAAGGTAAGAGTCATAACACACAGTACCCCTTTTGCACAAGGCACTTGTGGAAATGATCTATCAAAATATAGGCTCCCTATTCAGTTTTGCATACTGTACCCACCTTTGCCTTTTCATTCAGCACCAATGGCTGAGGGGTGTGTACCCAGGCAGTTTCTTAAATGCTCTTGCATTTAAGAGTACCCTGTGTTCTTGTCTTTAGGTCTGTGGTGGGGAACCTCCAACCTGCAGACCAAATTAGGCTTGGCAGGGGTCCTAATTTGACCCTCAAAGCTGTCTTCCCCAAGCCACACCCACCTGTCGCACACCTGATGTCATATCAGTTAAAGATGTGGTTGCAGAGAATAATTGGGAGTCTTAAAGGGCACTTCCAATTGTTCCTTGACAAGCAAGGTTTGCTGTTTGTGCTGACCAGCACCAAATTTAGGAATGGACAAGGTATGTTTTTTTCTTAAAAGATCAGCTGTCATTTGTGTTCTTTAAGAACTCTCTGGTGGATACCATCCAGACCTGGTGCTTTTTAATTTATCAATAAAGCCTAGAACGTCATCTCTTTATCATCGCTATTTGCCTCAGTGATTCAACATCCTACACCTTCCATGGTGAAGATAAATACAAAGAGGTTGCAGAAAGTTATTTCTTTATCAACCTTTAAACACATCTTTAGCTCCACTGCCTCCATTGGTGGTTTTCTGCTTCTGTTGTATTTCTTTTTTAAAAAATGTTGGTCTCAACATTTTTAGTAATATGTTCTTCAAATTCTTACTTACATCTTTCATCGTCTGCTTACAGGGCCAGTTCTAAAGGGTGGCCAGGTGGGGCACTAGCCCGAGGGCCCCAGAGCTACAGGCGCCCCTGAGAGGCCCTCTGCTCTCCTTCCATGAGCCGCCCGAGCCGCCCACCATCCCCCTGCTTCACCTACCTTTCCCTTTTGCTGTCAACCAAGATGGCGGCAGAGGCTTCAGCCCCTTACGGAAACCTCGGCGGCCATCTTGATTGATGGCAACCCTGCGTGCGCAGTTCGTGCAGCCGCAAAAAACAGCAGAGAAAGGTAGGTGAAGCGGGGAAATGGCCGGCGGCTTGGAAGCTCCTGTCCTGGCCGCGGATCGCGAAAGGGGAGCGGAGGGGCCCAGGGCAGGCTGATGCCCGAGGGCCCTGGCATGCCTTGAGCCGGCCATGTCTGCTTACATTTCTTTTGTCAAAGTTTGTGTTCCTTTTTGTTCTCATTTGGATAGGACTTCCATTTTAGGAAGGAAGCTGCCTTGCCTCTGATAGATTCTTTGACTCACCTTGAGGGTAGCCATTTTTTCAGATCACTTTAAGTTATCTTTTTATTTCACCCTTAAGCACTCAACCTGATCTACTTATTATAACAATTGCAGAATAAACAGACTCTTACGTCTTACTCTAGGCAAACCAACATGCTTCTTTATTGCTGGCAGGGAAGAGAACACAAGTGAAACTGAAAAGCAAAGCAAAGTCAAGTCCAAGGGGTGGAGTCTATCTCTAGCCCCAAAGACAAAATCCTAATATTTAACCTTCCAATGGTGATGTACAGGTTATTTTTTCAGGGTACCTTAAGTAATTAAAGGGGATTATAATCATGAAAAATCTATCCTCAGTCAGGGAAGATGGGCAGATAATCAGGGAAGTGAGCAGACTTTGGGGAGCTCTTCCAGAGGAGCCTTTTGTTGTGCCCTCACCCTGCCTTATTCACTGAATTTTTCATAGGGTTCTATTCTTAAATTACTCTTGTTATTACAACAAGCTGTCACTCTTTAAATGGAGGTTGTCATTGTCTGTCATGTCACAAATTAAAAAAGAAGGCAATTTCCACCCAAAATTCAAGGGAGGTAAAGTACAGCTCTAGGGATCATAGTGCCCCCCTTCACACACACCCTGACTACAGGGCTGTTCAGAGATGACTGTACCCAACCGGTTCTCCCCACTCCAACAGGTTTCCCTTATGTTCAATGTTTTGTGTTCTCCCTTAAAACCAAGTACTCTGGTTTTAAAGTTTCTGTTCATGGCTCATTTCACATCATTGGCACAGTTAATACTCTGTCCACTACACCATTATTCAAGCTGAAACCACACTTTTTAAAACTTGGATTGGCTGCAATTTCATAGGCAGCCCAATTTATAAAGCAGAAATGGGGATTGTGGGTGCGGTGTGAGAAACCCTCTTCTTGCTTGCTGCTTATGTTTTTACATTTTAAATTGTTTTAAATTTTTAAATTGTGTTGTAAATTTTTTTTAAAAGATGTGTTTTAAATTTGTATATTTGTTTTAATGTTCTTAGTTACTGTAAACCGCCCAGAGAGCTTCGGCTATGGGGCGGTATATAAATACAATAAATTAATAAAAAATAACAACAACAACAACAATAATAATAATACTCTCTGCAGCCCCTTTTCCTGTGTGTTTTCATCCCAGCTGTGTTCACTTCTGGAATCAGAGGGGAGAAACCTCAGGTGAGGAAGGCTTCATTGCTCTTTTCCCCAACTTAGAGATTCAAATTAAAATACAGATCTGCCACTGCGTCATGTGTAGTTTGAGCCTCAGGCTATCACCATCCCCTTTACAGAAAGACACGTCTTTTACAATACACAAGATAAGGCTTCCTAGGGCTAAGTGACTATTTGATAAGCAGTCAGCCTTGAGAATATGGCCTTGACCAGCGCTAGTCAAGGGCCTTCAGTAGTAACAGGTATCTTTAATCACCAATATAGTAAACGGAACCATCAATTATCCTTGAACCTTTGAACAACAGAAGTGATTTCCATTAAATAATGCCCAGAAATGTTACAGTACAAAACACATTATGTTAACACAGAGAGATATAAGCAACACCTTACAGATATAAAAAGAGCTTTATTATTGAGACACACGCAATATCTAGATGATGGAAACTGAAGAACTCCTGGAATATAATGCTTATGTGATCAATACGTACTTTTTAATGCAATCTGATTACAAAATAATGAGTCCATATACAATGATCCTTATAACTGGAATCAAATAAAAGTACAAGAATGACATATCTATTGGATTTTAAAACATTCAACTTGCGGGAATGTACAACAAGCAAACCAATCGATGACAAAAACATTTTAGTGTCAACAAATAATAGAAATATAAGTAAATAGTAGCCTTGTAACCAGCACTGCTCAGGAATTCTAAGGCTTGTGTCCAACATAGTACTAACTCAAGGTCCCATCAGTGCAAGGATTACCACTAGCGCAACAGAACGTCCCCTGTCATCCCCCCACAGGCTCCCTAAAGTTGTTCTAGAGGTTCCCCCAACCCTCCGGAGCACATTTGGGGAGAGTGTGGGACACACACAGGGAGAGGAGATGGGGGGCGATAATCCTTGTGTTGATGGGACAAGTTAATTGAATACCACCCTGTTGTTGTTGTTATGTGCCTCCAAGTTGACTACAACTTATGGCGACCCTATGAATCAGTGACCTCCAAGAGCATCTGTCATGAACCACCCTGTTCAGATCTTGTAAGTTCAGGTCTGGGGCTTCCTTTATGGAATCAATCCATCTCGTTTGGCTGTCCTCTTTTTCTACTCCCTTCTGTTTTCCCCAGCATTATTATGTTTTCTAATGAATCATGTCTTCTCATGATGTGTCCAAAGTATGATAACCTCCATTTCATCATTTTAGCTTCTAGTGATAGTTCTGGTTTAATTTGTTCTAACACCCAATTATTGGTCTTTTTCGCAGTCCATGGTATCTGCAAAGCTCTTCTCCAACACCAGATTTCAAATGAGCTGATTTTTCTTGTATCCGCTTTTTTCACTCTCCAACTTTCACATCCATCGGAAATACCATGGTCTGAATGATCCTGACTTTAGTGTTCAGTGATACATCTTTACATTTGAGGACCTTTTCTAGTTCTCTCACAGCTGCCCTCCCCAGTCCTAGCCTTCTTCTTTCTTGACTATTGTCTCCATTTTGGTTAATGACTGTGCCAAGGTATTGATAATCTTTGACAAGTTCAGTGTCTTCATTGTCAACTGTAAAGTTGCATACCCTAAGAAACACAAAAATCAGCCCAGTTTTGAAATGTGATTAAAACCAGTGGTTTTGAAAGGTTCAGCCTGCCCTCTTGATTCAGAATGGTGACAAGTTTAATCCAAACATAGTGAGTCACTATTTTGGACGAGCCTCCTGATTGAAAGAAGGCAAACCCCAGAAAACTGGCTCATGGGACATAAAATATGTACCCTCTTCTGAGGGTAAGTAATTCTATTCAGCAGAATGATTGAGTCATACCCAAAGCAGAGAGCTATAAGAATAATCAATTACAGTAGGGACGAGGTAGAAGAAGCCAAAGCATGCAGAGCTGTAGCAGGCAGCCTCCTCTGTGGATGGGCCCTTTGGGCTCACAGGAGCCTTTTGTTCTTCATCAGTGTTTGCATTATAGTTGTAATTTCTTGCAGCACACTAATTCCTTCTCACTGAAGTTGTTAAATATTTAGCAGGAATGTACAGTAGGGCCACTGATATGGTGGGTTACGTTCCAGACCCCTGCTGTAAAGCGAAAACCGCTGTAAAGTGGAACCCATTGAATAGAATGGTGCGCGATGCCCCAAAACCACCGTAAAAGCGAAACAAGTGCTGTATGAGTGGGGCTTGTGTCTAATTGAGACCGCTGTATTAGCGAATCGCTGTAAAGCGGGGCCCTAATGTAGCTGAAATATGAGGATAAAATTGCTAGATTCTTATCCAAAAAGCCTGCCTGATTTTGATTAAAGTTAAATCACAGAAGCATATCCGTTTTTATACAACATAACCATATAATCATTGGACTTTGTTTCCACTAACAAAGGCTTTGGTTGGAGCTGCCACTGTGTTCATCTACATTAACTGTTTTGCAGTGGCATGATAGGTCTCAAAGAAGTTTCCATGGATTAAAGGTTGAATACAACCTCCAAGTTGGATAGCACCTTTTTTATTTATTCTTTCTGCAATCTACAAGCCAATTAGAGCAGATTACTTGGATTGAAACCAATCCACTACTGATTAATGGGACCAATACTACTTGAAAATAAAATCTGATTTATCACTACACCCTGCCAGTATCCTCCCCTCCCAGCAGCACCTGCAAGGAAGTTGGCTGTGGCAGCCCCTTCTGCTGACTCCGCTGCCACCAGCCTCCTATGAATTGGATTGTGCCCTTAACATGCATTCATGTACAAAGCTGCCATGTCACATATACTAATAAACTATAATTCTGTCAAATGTTACTGTGACACCCTTCCCTGGCTCTCCCTGTCAGGTTCCTACCTGCGCGTGGTTACTGCCTGTCTCTAGGCACCACCAGGGACTCCACCAGTCCGGACTACCTTTGCAGCATAGTGTTATGGTTTTTCATAGTCTGCAACCATAACAAGGCCCGATGATCCGTAGTCACTGTGAATCTTCGTCCCCACACGTATGGGCGCAACTTGTTCAGTCCCCACACGACCGCTAGGCACTCCTTCTGGACTGACAAATAGTTTTTCTCCCTCGGCGTCAGCTTGCGACTCAGGTACGCCACTGGATGTCTGGTGCCTTCTCTCTCCTGTAGCAAGACGACTCCCAGCGCGAGGTCCGACGCATCTGTAGCCACGATGAATGGTTTCTCATAGTCTGGTGCTATTAATATGGGTCCTTGGCACAAGGCTTGCTTCAGTAGATCAAAAGCCTTCTGACATTCATCCGTCCATACCACACGCTCAGAACACTTCTTCTTGGTCAATTCATGCAAGGGGGTTGCTATTTCCCCAAAATTTCTCACAAACTTCCTATAAAATCCAGCCACACCCAGAAATGCCCTTACTTGTTTTTTGGTTAAGGGGATCGGCCACGCTTGTATTGCCTCCACCTTGCTCCATAAGGGGTTGATTTTCCCACTCCCCACCTTATGTCCTAAATAGATTACTTCCTTTAGTCCAAACTGGCATTTCTTAGCTTTTATTGTGAGGCCTGCTTTTCTTAAGGCCTCCAATACTGTTGTCAGGTGTCGGACATGCTCAGGCACCGACTTGCTAAAAATGGCCACGTCATCGATATAGGCCACTGCAAAATCTGACATGCCTCGCAACACAGTATTGATTAGCCTCTGAAATGAACTTGGTGAGTTCCTTAGTCCCATGGGTAAGGTCACAAACTCATATAACCCATCTGGTGTACTGAAGGCAGTTTTGGCTCTGGATTGCTCGTCTAGTTCTATTTGCCAAAATCCTTTACAGAGATCTAGTGTAGAGATAATGGTTGCTGCCCCCAATAACTCTAACATTGCGTCTACCCTAGGCATAGGATACGCATCTGGGACAGTAATTTTATTGATTAGCCGATAATCAATGCAAAACCTGGTCGTTCCATCTTTTTTCGGAACCAGGACAATACTTGAGGCCCAGGGACTGATGGATTCCCTGATCACTCCTAATTCCAGCATATCTTCCACCTCCTTTTTGATCTCATTCAAAACTTTCCCATTCACACGGTACGGAATAGATCTGATTGGGGCATGATCTCCAGTATCAATGGAATGTCTGGCTATACTGGTTCGGCCAAGCCCATTGCCAAAGAGATTCCCATAGCCTTTCAAAACTCTCAGAATCTCTTCTGACCATTCCAATTGATCTACCCCTCCTTTGTCTCTGCTTTCCTGTACCAAATCTGGAAGTTCAGGCCCACTTCCCTCAGGGAATAAGGTAACTTGCAACACCTGTGCATCCCTGGTATGGTAAGGCTTTAACATATTTACATGAACCACTTTGCTTTTGTTTAATTGGTCTGTGGTGATTACATACGTCACTGTGTCAAGCCTTTCTCTGATGGTATATGGTCCTTCCCAGTTAGCCTGTAATTGGTCATGTTTCCTGGGTATGAACGCCATAACCATATCTCCCATGAATACACTGCCTTGATCCATCAGCACTTCATGAGGGAAACCCAGCCTCATAAAGATTTTTAATAAAGCCTCTGCCACTACAGGGGCTTCTACAGATCCCAGTGCCTCCGCGTCTGGGTCCCTGGTGGCAAAATCCACCACCACCAATAGATATTTCTTGCCATGCCTTGTGGGTTTGGAAAAAGGGCCCACCAAATCTATTCCCACTCTATAAAAGGGTTGTCCAATTATAGGAAGGGGCTTTAAGGGTGCCTTAGTCTTTACTCCACTTTTCCCCACTTTTTGGCATATTCCACAAGATAGACAATGTTGTTTTACATCTTTGGAGATGTTTGGCCAATAATAGTGTGCTGCCAATCTCCTCTTGGTCTTTTTTATTCCCAGATGTCCTGCACATGGGACATCGTGGGCTACCTCTAGCAATCTGGTTCTGTATTTGCTAGGTACTATCAATTGCTTCACTGGTTCACATTCATCCTTTCTCTCAGCAGGCATCCACAGTCTATATAAAATCCCATTTTCACACACAACTTGATTCCTCAGTTTGTCAGTGAAAGGAATCTGTTGGGTCAGAGCTTGTTCCTTTATCTGCTTCAAACTTATATCTTTATGCAGCTCTTCCCTGAATTGCTCTGCTTCTTTCTTATCAGAGACCACTTGATACAGTTTGTCTCCTTCAGCAGGCCTGCTAGTGGTTGCTATGGTGACCTGAGGCTGGTTAACAGATTCCACCCTGTTTGTTTCAGCCCCCCTTAATATGGCTTCTTTTTCTCTGCCAATTTGCTGTCTGGTCACTACATAGATCTTTCCTTGGGCTCCCATTACATCTCTTCCCAGTATTACTGGTTCTTGTTGCTGGGCATTAATGCCTACTTTATATCGGCCCTCTCGGCCTCTCCAAGTCATTTCCACCAGGGCCACAGGCAAACTTTCTGGTTGACCCCTCACTCCTTGGATAGTCACAGTTTCCTGAGGTAATATTACCTCAGATTTTATTAAATCTGGCCTCAGTAACGTCTGAGCGGCACCAGTGTCAAGCAATGCCCAATAAGTTGCCCCTTGTACACTCACTTCCTCTCTCAGACTTGAATCAAGGTCTGTTACTTCTGTCCAGTTTATCTGGCAGAACTGAACCTTTTTCGCTGTTTCTAAAGCCTTGGGCTCTGTTTTCACTGCCCTTGTCTGAGCAGGATTACTAATGGGGCTGGCAACCTCACATTGAAAACGTAGGTGCCCCGGTCTACCACATTTGTAGCATAATTTCTCCTCACTTTTAGGGTACACAGATCCACTCTGGGATGTCCTGTGCCCTTCAGATTTTACTGGCGGACTCACTCTCTGTGGTACCACATCCCTTCTGCCAGTGTTATATGGTCTGGGTTTAAAATCTCTTGATGTTTTCCCCACCCAGCCAGTTCTGTTGGAGGCAAAGTGATCCGCCATCTCTGCGGCCTCCTGCACCGATGTAGGGGAACGGTCTTTGACCAGGAGCCTTATTTCTGGTGGTAACTGATGGTATAATTGATCCAATATCATGAGGTTTTTCACCTCCTCCACAGACTGAGCTTTTGCACTTGTCAGCCATTTCCCAAATATGTCCATCAGTTTTGCCCCCAGCTCCACGAAAGACCTCCCTGTCTGTATCTGGCAGTTTCTGAAAAGCTTTCTAAAATGATCAGGCCCCAGTCTGAATCTTTTAAACACTGCTTCTTTGAATTCAGCATAGGTGACGGGCCTGTCTGAGGGGAAATATTGGTATACCTCAGCCAATTCCCCTTTGATCAGGTTTGATAAATACTGCATGTATTTATCTTCAGGTAGCCCCCACAACTGAGCTGCTTTTTCAAAGGTGCTGAGGTAAATTTGAGGATCTTGACCAGGCTCATAGACAGCAAAGTCCTTTGGAGTAATTTTTATTTTTGCTCCATCTCTGTCTTTCCTTGTCTCCTCAGAGTGAAATTTCTCTCTATCAAATTTTAACTTTTCTACTTGTAATTCAGCATCCAATGTTCGTTGCTTCTCCCTCTCCTCAAACCCCAATCTCATTCTCTCAGTTTCCAACTCCCTCTGTTTATCTTTTTCCTCAGCTTCCATCCTCAATCTCTCAGTTTCCAACTCTCGCTGTTTGTCTTTTTCCTCAGCGTCCCATCTTAACTTCTCTCTCAAGTACTCTATATAAGCGGGATTGCTTAAATATCCTTCTGGGGTCTCTTCCCTGACAGGTTGTTTTTGCTGGGCAGTTGCAAATCCTATAAGTGCTACCCTCAATTCATCTACCCCTTTACCCTCGTGAGGTAAATTGAATGTTATGCACTTCTCCACCAGCTCCTCTCTTTTCATTTTTACATATTCAGCCATGGTCACTCACTCTTTGCCACACACTCTTTGCCAGTCACTCTCACAAGTAATCTTGTTTTGTTATTTCTGTTTGCCACACCACTGGTAGGGATTCTCTAGTATTCGTATCTCACTGCTACAGCCAACACCTGTGACGTATTCTCCTGTGTTCGTATCTGGATTCTCTGTTGTTCGTATCCCACCGCTACTGACACCACCTGTGACGCCCTTCCCTGGCTCTCCCTGTCAGGTTCCTACCTGCGCGTGGTTACTGCCTGTCTCTAGGCACCACCAGGGACTCCACCAGTCCGGACTGTCCTTTTTTATTTTTTCTCTCCCCGCTCTAGCACAGATCTCAACAGATCCCCCTGCTAGGCAACCACCAGTCACGTTCTAATACTAGTATTCCCAGAGACTCTGAATACTGGTATTGTTATTCTCTTCACCGCTGCCACCATTTGTTACAGTTCCCCTTCAGCCTTGGTCATTACCTTACCCTCCCTTCTGGTCTGTGAAACCCCAGCCAAGGATCAGGCCTTTGGTAAACCAAATTAAGTATTTATTAAAGATAACAAAGCTCACAAGATTAACAAGGTTTCTTCTTAAGGCACATAAGCATATGGTTTACTCAATATTAATCCGAACTCCACCCCCCTCCTTCTTCACTCTCTCCTGGCAAACAACTCTCTCAAACCCACCAAACAACCCACTCTTTCTCTTCTCCCCCCAGATTCCACTCACTCTTCCTTTTATACGTTCAGCCATTTTAAACTCAGCCAATCATCTAGCATTCTACTGCCCATTCACTCCCCCTCCTCTTTCACTCCACTTACCATGTATCTTCTAAACAACCAACACTTACCATATATACATTAATATAGGAACATCACAGTTACCCTTCATTGGAGTTAAAATAAAGGGAAATTCAAGACAATGTGCAAACTTTGGAAGATTTACTCTCCTAAAAGCACACAGCTTGAGCTGTTTTCCAAGTACTCGAGCTAAGGCCACAAAAGAGGAATGAATCAGAAATCAGAAGATATGATTTGCTTGTTTGGTTGATAAAATGTTTCTGTCTTGAATTAATTGATACCTAGCTAAACATGTGTTATATATAAATGCCTTAGACCAGTGATTCTCAAACAGTGCGCCTAGGCACACTGGTGCGCCCTAAGAGGTGGCCAGGTGTGCCTCAAATATTATGAAAGTATATTTTAAAAATGAGAAGAAACCCATTTGTATAGGGTAAGTAATAGTTTTCTATAGTTTTATTTTTATTCATAGTTTAAAATACATTAAGATATTTTTAATTTTGTACACGAAGTGCACCAGAAAATGTTTATGTTTTACAGTGCGCCGCGAACCAAAAAAGTTTGAGAACCACTGCCTTAGACAAACAGCCCAGCAATTGCTGGAGGCCATATAAGTAACAAGTGGGGATTCTAGGAATTGCCAGACTGCTCTCCACCCAGTCTGTTAATTGATTGACAGAACTAGTGACACAGCAAGGAGCTGTGTGCATATAAGGACATAATGCACACCTAAGTCTTCTTTTTGGAATTTTATTTTCACCCTCTCAGAGGATGATGGGGTAGGAAAAGAGGACTGTGGGTTAAACACAGGATGGGCTGGAGCATTTTTTGCTCTGGTAGCAAACAGGAGGGCCTTTCTCATCTTTATCTTTGTGCTTTTTGTACCCATGTCAGCTGAATGGAAACACTTCAGTTTATATGCTGATTCAAACCCCATCGTCTTCACAAAGTTAGCTAAAATCCATTAGCTATCTTGCGGCTCAACTACCTGTTCCTCAGGCACATAAATCACATTTTTTTTTACTTTTTAAAGAAAATGAAATGCCAGTATGAAAAAAAATGAGGAAACATTATAGTTAAAACATGTTCTTTATTAATTACCACACAAGAGGAAGTTCAATCATGCAGACATTAGATTTACAAAATCTTCCCAAGTTCTACTAAACTTTTTCAAAGATTTGTTTGAAATGTTTCAAAATAATAGATACATGTGTTAACTTCAAGGGAAGAAGCTGAAGAAAACAAAAAAATATTGTTGAGCAATTCAAAATTATTCAGAAAAAAATAGTAAAAAAACCCCCTATTCTCTACATACCGAGAGTGATGCAAGATACACTTCTCTTAATGTATCTCCCTTCATCATCTTTGCTTTGAAAACACAGCAAACTATATTGAAAGTTTATTATTCATCATTTAAATAATGTTGAGTGAGAGTTATATAGCCTGAGTAAGCTCTCTGAAAGGCTACTTTTCCAAGTATAGTCCCAGGATTTAAAGTTAGGCAACTCTTTAACAATCTTAATGGAAACTACATTGGTCAAATTGTCTTTATCAAAACACTTTAAGTAACACATTGGCAAAATATCCACATATTTGGATCAGAAGATAAGGTACAAATTGGACATTTACTTAAACAGAGACAGTGGGGTACCATCATAAGTTTTTGAATTCCCAGATATAAGATTTGTGCACAGAGGCAGGAACACTGTACTAACTGTATATGGAAGTGCACAAATTTTAGTTTGCCTTGGCCAGCCATTATTTCTGGTCACCATTGACCTTCTTTCCAAAGGGACTTCTATCTCTTTATGTCACGTCATGCTATGCTTTTAAGAAGTCACAAAGCTCCTGGTAGGAGGTGCAATTGCCATTAGCAACCAAGTTTGTATATTCCTTCATGGACCCTTGAAGGAATTCCAAAACAGATTTGCACAACCCCTCTGTGTGTGCCTCTCTCCTTATATATTATCTTTAAACCATGAACTCAAGCCACAATTTGGCACACTACTAAAAGTCTTAATATAGACTTACACCAGAGGTTTGCCAAATCATCATTTGGGCTGCAAAGAATGATCCACATGCTTCTGTGTGGTCAAGCCTCTGCAATCATTTCAATAAAGAAAGCCAATCTGCATGTTGAACAAAGTGTACACTCACTGGGTATCTTCACCGAAAAGGACTGCACTAAAGGAGCTTTGCATCATCTGAGCCAAACGAAACAGCTGAATATGAGTGGCTGAATGGCCATATTAATTAGTTTTCAATTGCACATACATTAAGATAAATTACAAATCTCTATTTTAAAACATGTTTTCCCCTCTTACTTCTGTCATAAAAATTAGGGATCATATTTTGCTATAGGAAACTCATAGATATAAAATATTATTGCCCTCACTCTATTCAGCAATCAGCTTCTCATCTCAACAAGAACAATTTCAACAGAGATTAAAAACAAAGGATAGAATAAGCCAAATATCTCACTAGGACAAGATTACAGAATGTGCTAAAATCGTGCTAGATGTGTGGAAGACAACCTATGAACAGAACATTTCCAAGTCATATGATAAGTTTATGCCCTATCTCATCTGATAAAACAGTGCACTCCTATGTGTGTGTGTATAAGAGCCCCAGTGAGTTCAATCGGACTTACTCCCAGGTAATTGGCACAGAATTGCAACCCTACATTTAATGGCTTTAGCTGAGGCACTATGAAGTTTGTCCACAGTTCAAGTCTTACTAGAAAAAGAGGCCCTCTTTCTCAAAAAATTGATTTTACCCACTTATAAATTGCCTGATAATAAAGTTTTATCTTCCTCATCATCTCTGAACGCCCCCCCCAATAATAGAAGTAGTACTTGAATTCACACCAGTTTATTTGGGAAGAATACAAAATCAGTATTTATTAGCAAAACTCTCTGAATTCCATTTCAGACAAATTATCACTGGAAGACAGAACAGTATTAAAAGCCAATTGAAATATTTAAGTGGAAAACTGTTGGTCTCTCTGTCCTTTTTCCCCTCTCTCATTGGAAGCATTTTTGAAGAATATGGAACATTATCCGTTCACAGAAGCTGTATCGCACCAAAAGCCTCAAGATTTACTTTAGCTGCTGTAGAATCACAGTGTTCAATATATCTAATTCTTGTAGTGTCAGGCTTTCGTCTGTAAGCTCTTTATGTGGAAATGTAGTCAGAAGAACAAAGTCAGTGGTGGCAAACAAAGGGCGAGACTGGATAATAAAGTTCCGAATATCTATAATCCTGTTGGCAAGATTATAATTGATATTTTAGTGTTTGGATCAATACAATACACTCTACACTAAAAAAAACCCACAAACCCACTGGTTTTCTCTGAATACTGACAATAATCTTCAGATGACAAGAAGTGATAAGCTAGAACCAAGATCCAGTGGTACAGTACAGTTTAACAGTTAAGCGTACCTGTGTGTTTGATTAAATCTTTGTATTAAACGACTTCCATCTGCCAACCTAATCTGAATTTTAGTTGTTGGCGCAGAGTCATCTATCAGAACAGCAGCATCAAGAAAGGATTTATCCTCTTCTTCAGGAGAAGATGGTGTACTGACAATCTCAGGAGTAAGGCTAAAATAAAAAAAAAACACAAATGAAATAGCAGAAAGACAGTTGAAAGGGCAATGTTAAAGACATTTGTCTATAAGCCAGGACCACTGAAGTCAATGGGACATACTTGCAAATGTGTCTAGAATGAGGTGAATTCTAAATAGATTCTCTTGCCTTACTTATCCAATTTTAGTACCATGTGCAATTTAACAAAACATTAGCTAAATTTTGTGCTCTGATCCTTATGTAACATTTTATATTTAATACAAAGAAAAGGATTTATATTGGATGTTAAGAACTTTTCGGTCATTTAAGGAACAAATTAAAAATATGATCTATCATCCCAAAATATAGAATAGGAAGCTATCTTATATGGAGTCATACTATTGGTCTACATAGCTTAGTATTGTCTACACTAACTGGCAGCAGCTGTCCAGGATTTCAGACCAGGGGTTGTATCCAACGTATTGCTAAGTAAGCATCCTATCTGTGCAAGGATTACTATAGTGCAGCAGGATTTCCCTTCTCTCATCCCTTCATGAGCTCCCTAAATCTGTTCAAAGAGTTCTCCCAATCCTGAGGGGAGAGGAGGGGCACGTGTGAGGGGAGAAGTCCTGTTGCACTAGAGTAATCCTTGCACTGACTGGACATGTTAGTTGAATACTGCACTGAATTCCTGACCTACCCTTACATTTTGCAATGATCCCAAACATTCTAATTGACCAAAAAAGAGGCAGGGTGCCTGTTCGTGTCTGCGTCAGAAGGCATTTAAGTAGAAGCTCAATGGCCATCTATCAGGAATGTTGTAGTTGCAAGATTCCTGCACTGACCAGGGGGTGGACTAGATGACCTTCAAGATGCCTTCCAACTCTATAATGATTCATAGAACTTTAATGGCACAGTTTCTATAACAGAAGCAAAAAATTCAGTCTAATTAAAAAATAAAAATATGTAATTATGTTTAGGTCAATGTAGTAATAAAGTAATAAAACAAGGGCTTCTATGTGATATGTTAAAGAAAAAGTAATCAAAATTATCAGTAACCAGGCATAGATTATATTTTCATACTGTACTCCCTGAGCCAGAACTGAGCTTTTGACACGTTTTATCTTATCTGAAAATTAACATTATTCAGTAAAGCTTCCTGATATGTCTGTGCAATTAACTGAACCTTTGTGAAGTAACACATTAGAAAGGAATGGTCATTCAAAACAGTTGTGCTCTAGAGTCTTTTCTAAAAGAATAAATCTGATTCCATGATCTACTTTGAAAGTTTTAGTACAGAAGAAAGAAAGAAATATATGTATGCAAAATCAGTGCAAAATTTCCACCCTTACAAATTCTGGCTAAAAAGGATGCAGTGGCATTGCATATCCTGGACCAGTATATGTAAACTTCTGATAGCCACAGAGAGATTTATATACAATGGATTAGATCTAGACGAGCCCTTCCGCAAACAGAAAGGCTACTTCCATTCACAAAAAGGACACCATTCCACACTACTTATGATGCAGTTCCAGAGGACTGCCCCTCCACACCCACTCCGGAGCAGCTTTTCAAGGGGATAGAGGAATTGACAAAAGTTTCCTTCATCCCTTTAGTCCTGCAGAGTGTCCTGTGAGCAGAACTCCACTCATGGGAAGTCCAGATGCAACCCAGTATCCATAACCAGTCAGCCTTTAATAATAAAGGAAGCCCGGGTCTACTTCAGTCAAGGGTGGGGAACCTTTTTGGCTTCATGGGCCAGATGCTTATCAGGATTTGACTTGTGGGCCAAATTTGACAGGTGGGCAGGGCTGTCCACCTCTTATGACATCATATGATTAGCACACAGGAGGGGAGGCCATCGGCCAAAATCCTTTGCTTTGTCCTTAAGTCTCTGTGACTGGGGATTTAAGGGAGGGGGGAGACTTGTAAAAGCCTCTTCCAAATCTCCCCCTCCCTCTTTAAGTCCCTGATCACTGAGAATAAAAAGGGAAATGCAGGGAAACTTGGAAAAGGTTTTAAGACAGTCCCTGCTCTCCTGTTTGAGCTAACAGGAGTGCAGGAGCTGTCTTACATTTTGTAACAGTGACATGCACACAAGTTGCTTCGAAGGGTGCTTTTGCGCATGGCTTTAATCCCTGCTCAGCTGGTGAGTGGGGATTAAATCCTGAGACTTTGGCTGTGCAGTACTGTTCCCTGCTGGAAACAGGATTGTGCAGTCAAGATACGATTAAACCTTGTCCTCCTGCCCATCAGCTGATGTCATGAGTGGGTGTGGTTTGGGGACAATGGCCTTGGGGGCCAAACGGATGCCTAAGGTTCCCCACTCCTGACTTAAATCAACTGATTTAAAAGAATAGAGCAATTAATGAATATTTCAATTAGCATTACTAGGCATATAATTACAGTAGGGTCCCACTCATACGCCGGGTTACATTCCGGACCCCCGCTGTAAAGCGAAAACCGCTGTAAAGCGGAACTCATTTAATAGAATGGTGCGCAATGCCCAAAAACCGCCGTAAAAGCGGAACAAGCGCTGTATGAGTGGGGCTTGTGTCTAATTGAGACCGCTGTATTAGCGAATTGCTGTAAAGCGGGGCCCTACTGTACCATGGAGAAAATAACACTAAAGGCATAATCCTTTACATATATATTCAGAAGTCCCACTGTGCAAACTTAACCTAATTATTTTTTCTAATATCACATCTTTCAATAGTTCTAACCAGTAAGAGAATCAGTAACCTCTCCTAGAATTAACCTAAAGGACATAAATTTAGTAATCAATGGAATAAAACTTTAGAAAAGCTTGAACCCTAACCAAGTCCATTGTTTTATGAAGTTACCAAACCAAAACACTAATACTAAAGCAAATGATTAGGAAATCATTTGAAGTGAGATTTGCGTGAGGAGCATTTATTCTGCATAGCGTTCAGACTACCTATAGCATGAGTGGGGAACCTGCAGTCCATAGGCCAGATGGTGCAAGGGGTGCCTCCCCATTGGCCAACCGGATGCCTAAGGGAAGCAACAAGCACTTAGCACATTACCTCAGGGGATGTGTGTATGAAAGAGAGAGATTCTTCTGCAAAGAGGTATAAGGAGAGGACAGTTAACCCCTTCCTCCCCAGCTATGACCCTCCCTCCCTTGTCCCCACAATGCAGCAATTAGGCTTTGAAAAACCAGGTTCTATGGTTGCCAAAGAAAGATTTCCTTCTTAGTTGAATGGAGGAACAGAGATGTGAAGAGGAGGCAGCGGGGGGGGGGGAGGGAGAGAAAAGAGGAAGAATGGAATGAATGTGTGCAAGTGTGTAAGTATATGGGTGAGAAAGTACTGGCTCTGGGCCCTGCCCACCGCAGGTATGCAGTCCCCAACAGATTTCCACTGAAGTGATGTGGCCTTCAGCAGAGAGGGAAACATTTCCCACTTGTGGCCTACAGTATAGAACGGCCTTTGGTATTTTATATTTTTATAAACCAAGGATTTTTAAAAAAAATTAACCTTCCAAGTTTCTGGCCTTCTCCACTGAAAGCTTTGAATTTCAATCTGGGTCTTACATATTCCTGCTCCTGATGGTCTTCCATATCCAAATTAACTTGGCCTCCATGCACCAATCGTTGAAGTTCTGCAGGAATCTCTCTTAATAGCAGAAATAAAGCAAACAAATAAAAATAACAAAATTAATGCAGGAGCATAATTAGCAAGCTGAACAGCGATAAAACTTAGAAGTATTCAACAGGGACTATATCACGTCTTTAATATATGAATAAATATTTGAGATGATTTAACGTCAATTTTGTTGCCTCAGTCCTCTATACCATCCTCATTCACATTTTACAGTTTTTGTTAAGTCACTTTGACTTCACTTTTTTGAAAAAAGACTAATAATATAAATAATAATTTATATTATAAATGGAGGCAGCGTGCTTCTGAATATCAGTTGCTTGAAACTGCAAGACGGGAGAGTGCTGTTGTGCTCAGATCCTATTTGTGAGCTTCCCTTAGGCACCTGGTTGGCCACTGTGACAACAGGATACTGGACTAGATGGACCACTGGCCTGATCCAGTAGGCTCTTCTTATGTTACTACAGCACAGAGGAAATAGCTTGTTTAGAATGCAAACCTATACACAGTTATCTCAGAGGAAGTTCCAAAGATACTTATTTAAAACAACTTACTTCTGAGCTGACATATTTAGGATTGTGCTGTTACTATATACAAGAAATATACAAGGAAGTTGTTGTGGAGAGAGGGGGAATGGGGGAAATTATCTATACTTTACTTGCAAGCCACATTTTGAAGCCACAGGATGCATAAAGGAACGTCTAGAAGAATTACTGGGATGTTACAGGATTTGGTGTTCATATACTATTCTGTGGCTGCGAATAATATAACCCCTTGTGAAAGAAAAACCCTTTTTTGGTAATTTTTTAATACAAAACTTTCCCTATAAAAATCAACCTGTTTCCATAAAATCATATACTGTATGTAGAAAACATGTTTGCTCACATATCAAATCATGGGACAAGTGGAATTCGAGTAATTGTTATTTATTCCTTTGATTTGGAAACCACTTCTTTTGAGGATTAGCTGATTGCAAATTACTAAATATTTTCTTTCCCTTCTCCTAATGATCCACCTGAACCTTTGAATCTACATTATCATAAGTTAAGCCCCTTTGAAGCTATTTGGACCAGTGCTCAGGATGCTAAACTTTCTGATCCTAGGACCTCTCTGCCTATGAAAAAAAATATTTCTGTTCCATAAGAAGATACAAATATAATTGATTAATTAATTTTTAAGACTGAAGGGTTGGCTTTTACTTACACCCATGCAATCACAGATAAATTTAGTTTCATTTCCCTTTTAATTTCAGGTGAGCGGGTAAGGTTTTGTTAGAAGACATATGGCGTGTCATGACCCTGCTGTCAAAACTCCTGTTCTTCAGGAAGTTTGGCTGGGATTCTGAAGAAGGAATTGCTCTCTTGGCCAGCCCCAAGATGTACATAACCAACTGGAAGCACTTGCACAAGAAGAGGTGATTGTGCCATTATCTCTTCAGTCCAAGGCCATTATGCATCCTCTCACTTAGAGGATCCTAGCTTAGAAGCCCTAATGCAGGGATAGGGAACCTTTTACAGCCTAGGGACTCATGGGCAACCTTGCAGGGCCCACATCCCAGCAGTGGGTGAAGATGGAGAAACAGATGCAACTTTTACCTTTGTACAGTTGGCTACATTCCAGCCATGCAAAAGCCAAAGGCTTCTACACCCACCACTCTCTATCCAGGCAAGCAAGATGTATAATCACAGTTCAAGGTCAAATTCCAGCCAGGCAAAAACACCTAAGGAGGGCCCCTTCCTTGCTATCCTTCCGTCGGCAGGCAAAGACTTTTTTATTCCGACAGGCTTTTGGACTTGAAGATGTTTAAGATAGGGCCTCATAAGGTCTGTTGTATTGTTCTATGGTCCTATTCTTAATGTCTTAAATTGACTTAGTATCTTAAGTGTATGTTTCATGGTTTTAATGTCGCGAATAGTTTAATTCTATTTTAATTGTATATTTTTGTATGTTTTTTTTACCTATGTGTAGTTTTTATTTGTAAGCCGCCCTGAGTTCCAGTTTTGGAAAAAGGGCGGGGTAAAAATAAAGATTCATTTATTCATTCATTCAAGGAGTAAGGTAAAATGGGGCATGGCCTGGGGCCAGATAAGGAGGCATGGAAGGCCACATTCAGTTGTTGGGCCTGACGTTCCCCACCTCTGCCCTAGTGGAACCACAGCTTCCTGTGCTCCATCAAAGTCAATGATTGCTAAAACAGGCTGGGCCCCTTTAAATGAAGAGGCTCCTCTTGCCAAAGGAGAAACTGAGATAGTGTTGCAGTTCCTACCTAAGGCTCAGTCCAAGGAGGAATGTTGCTGAACGAGTAGCTGAGCCTTATATTCTCTTGATGCTACTGAGACTATCACTTGTGGAATGAATGAATAAATAAAGCTTTGTGGAAAAGGAGGTGTGCCAGGCCAAGCCAATTCAGCAGCATCCCCATACCTAACCTAGCACTTTGCCTTAGATTTCTTAGATCCCTTCTCCAACTGCAGGTCCTTGGACTTCTCTGGAGGCCTTAGCAGTTCCCAAATTTTCAGAGGGATATAGTTAACGACAGCCTCAGAAGGCTTTAAGTGCATGTGGAAACTTTCTGCATAGACTTTTGAGTGTCACTTAGCAAATTTAATTCAAGTTGTGTTTTAATATATTTAGCACAGTTATATTTGAAGATTTTTAAAATAAATAAATTGGAAGGAACCAGAAGAAAAGCTTTTATCTAGAGAAGTCTGCAGAAGGACTTTCAAACCTATCTTCTCTCTCTTAGCTCACCTCTGCCACATCAGGGTTGTTTCTGATATATGGGGGTGAAAATCAAATTTAGTCATGGAAATCCCCAATTACAAGGTTAACCCCCACCTCTTTATTGTACATTCATGCCTGGATTCTGCTGTACATTAGCATGAAATCTGGGTTATTTACTAATTTCTTCAGTTCTGACAAGTCACCTTGCTGGGAAACCAACACAAATGTGTTCCTATAGTAACAAATACTATAAACTTACCCTCTTTTAACAGACTCAAGAAACTGAGCATTTACTGGATCTGTGTAGGATCTCAACTCTCCATCATCTAAGCTGAAACCATTCTTCCACAGTTTAAGCAAAATTTGAACCTATCAATAAATCAGATGTATTTTGAAAATGTATAAGAAAATGTAAAATAATGTAAAAACATATTTCTTTTTGTCTGTTTCCCAGTACTATAATACTTGGCTTAAAATGAGTCTGTGCCAGTTGCATATGAACCTATGCCATCTGAATCTAAGCAGACACATTAGCGCCAGTTCAGAGTCCAGCAGAGCGCCATTGTGTTTTTGTAGCTATATGTGACTCTTCAGTGAATGGAAATTCTCTTATTTGAATTCATTCTGCCCTGATGGAATGTTAACGCCAATAACAATGGAATGGTACTTGCTAGTCTACTGGTCAAGATAAGTATTTTTCAAGAATGTCTTGCAAAGACAGGATGCATAAACACTGCCAGATATCATTGAACCCAGGTCATATTACATTTATATCAAGAAATCAAAACAGTAAAATTGTGAACTGTTTGGGTTCTGGATTCCAGACCAAACTAGTGCTTTTTCTGTGATGGTACTCATTGTCACCTCTTTTTTTGCTGCCCATATCAGCCATTTTGTGCTGACACTCAGGGCGTTTTTATCAAGATACAAGTACTGGCACCTCATTTTTTTACAAAGACAGAACAAAACACTGCATATAGCAATGTACATTCAGAAGAAACACAAATTTGACATGCTCTCTAGTTAGCAGATATCAGAGAAACTCACTTTGTACCCTTCACTTCATATAGAATTTGTACTTATTTTAGGACAGCAAACACTAAGACTAAGGGTTGCATTTAAGACTAAGGGTTGTATTCAACTGAGTCCTACTCAGGACCCACTGAAATTAATATATCTAAGTTAATCGTGTTTAGCAACTTCAGTGTGTTTATTCTGAGTAGGACTGATATTGAATATCATCCTAGTCTTTACCAGGAGAATCACCTTAATAATACCCGTTTCCTGACTAGTTCTAGAATTCATATTCCTAACCTCTTATACAGCAAGAATTACATTGCCTGTAAAATATTTCTCTTTACATCAACGTTGTATGAAATGTATGGTAACATAAAATGATCTTGGTACTTACTTACAATATAATGCACAACCTATGAGTAACTTCTTTTGCAGTGGGGTATGACATTCAGCAACCACACATTAAGTAGACAAGGTTTGTATGCAGTTAATACCTCTTTAGTGTAACAGGCAGGGCCGGCGCCAGAGGGAGACCAGGGTGGGGCCTGGCTGAGGGCCCCTGGATCCCAGAGAGGCTCCTGAAGGGCCCCTCCTTAGGGTTGGTGGGTAGCGCTCCCATTCTGCGATCTGCAGCAGTATCAGCTTCCAACCCTGCTGTGGATTGCAGAGAGGGAGCTCCCAGGCACCCCCTCTACAACTGTATAGGCCCGCAATACCCGCCTGCATGCCCCACCTACCTCTCCCATTGGGGTGAATGCTGGCTGCATACATGCATGCATGGCATCAACCAAGATGGCGATGGAGGCATCAGCCCCTTAGGGAAGTCTTGGCCGCCATCTTGGTTGATGTTAGCCATGCGCACGCAGTGTGCCCAGCATTTACCACAAAGGGAGATGCAGGTGTAGGCAGGAGATGTGGGCCCAGGGCAGACTGGTGTCCAAGGGTCCAGTTGTGCCTGGTGCAGGCCCTCATAACAGGGAATTATGTTCACCATATTTTTACTTACATCTTGTCCATACTGATTTTCTCCATAGATATATTCGGAGCGCTTCAGAGTTGAGTTGCCCAATCTGTATCCACCACCAGAAAATGACTAATAAAATATTTAAAATGCAGATGTGTTACAAAGTAGCAACAACTATTTGCATTTATTTGAAATTAGCTAATTACTAAATAAATTAACAGATCATTGTTTAATCAATTAATAAATACTTTGCAAAATATGCACTCTGTAGATTAGAAACCATGTCTCTGGGGAGAAAAACATTTGGCAAAAAGTCACTGTCAACTGGTTTAATCTTTACTTAATCAAATAATAATTAAACACAAAGCAGTATTTTTTGTGTGTAGTGACAGTCCAGTCTGCTTCTCTTCTAGCGAGCAGGGGGTCATTTCCACACTTCTCACGGTTACTGGTTTACACTGGAGTTCCTGCAAAGGCTAAGTTCAACCACAATGCCAAACAATGCTTTTTGATCAACCAGGATCTGGAAGCAAAGTTTGAAGCAGGTTTGCAACCTATGGTCTGGCATGTGGTTGAAACGCCACAGTCCCGGCTGTTTTCACATCCAGAGAGATAGTAGGGAATTTAAGAAGCAAAGTGCCAAACAGACAGAAAACAAGAGCAGACAAGCAGCTCTAAACAGTGGCTTGTTTGTTGGATATTTCCAACTACAGTTTGTTCAGGTTCCACTGCAGAAACTATGGGTTGGTGCAATGGCTCAAGTCAGAAGTATGAAAAGTAGTTGTCAGGGATATACCACAGCGAACACTGACTGAACAAGCACTGGGGATGGGGTGTGGCCACGAAGCACTACATATAATGCTGTTCATTTTGCTCAATAAAATGAAGTGGCCAGTAATTTCTAAGGGGATACTTACCATGCCATGTGGGCTAATTATATTCTTGGGTTCAATTGTAGGCAGCAGTGTTTCCATACTATTTTTTGTACAAAACATACTGAGCCACGCTTTCCCCCCTCACATGACCCTCTCCCTCAGTTAAGACATGAGCATTTAGAGTTAATTGCTGCCAGTTTCTGCCTGGCAGATAAAAGGTCCTAGATAGCTGTTAAAAGCTGGCATATGTAATGGAGTACACTTTACCCTTCAACTCCCCAAAGGCAGCACATTTTGTAATGAAAATACATAAGTAATTTTTTAAAAGAAGGAATCAAGCACTGTACATATCAAATAAAAGCATTTTTGCATGAAAATAATCGTGCTTTTCCAATATAAAATGACTGCATCTACTCACTTTAGCTTTGTGACTATCTCCCGAGGCTCTTGATACTTCATCTAAAGGGACTGCCCCATGTTCTCTTGCTTCTTTGAAAAGTTCATCGACAATTTTACTGGATGTTATATTATTAGATGGTCCAACAACATCGAGCCCCCTATATTCTGAATCGCCTGAGTAAAATCTTTTTAAAAAGCCAACGATATTAATCAGTCATAACTTTTAAGAAACTTTCAAACATAACTACGTTCTTTAGGGTGGGGGGTATACCATGACTGTAATCTGTCTCAGATGGTAAAGTGGGTCTGGCTTTGCTTTCCAGAGTAAGTTCCCAGGGTCAGGAACCTGTCATACATGTAATTTTCTTAATTTAGATTTTAAATTTACATATAGGATCTTGATCCTTGAGGCTTTATAATTCCATATATACTTATTCACTTCATATTGGATTTTGTTTTGTTTTCTGCAATACTTTTTGCAGAGGTTTAACAGGTAATGATAGGGAAAAATATTATTCTGAGTAGTATTTTCATCTTAGCAATAGCCATCCTCCCTAACCATGAAATTGGGAATTTTGCCCATTTTTTTAATAGAACTCATGGGCATACAATAAAGCAGGATGTTAGAGGATATAGGACAGACAAAAGAAAGTACTTCTTCACACAATGCGTAGTTAAACTATGGAATTCACTCCCATAGGAGGCAGTGATAGTCACCAACTTGGATGGCTTTTTAAAAGAGACAAAATAATGGAGGATAAGGCTACTAGCCATGATGGCTCTGCTCTGCCTCCACAGTCAGAGGCTGTATGTTTCTGAATGCCAGTTTCTGGAAACCGCAGGAGAGGAGAGTGCTCTTGCACTCAAGTCCTGCTTCCAGGCTTCCCACAGGCATATGGCTAGCCACTGTGGGAACAAGATGCTGCACTAGATAGGCCCTTTGCCCAATCCAGCAGGGTTCTTCTTATGTTATGTTAGTATGATCTTAACCCCCTAATCAGTGGAAGAGTATCCCCCAACTACTGGGGATGGCAACTATTATTACAGCTGGGGACAACAACTAACACTATAAAGACATGAAAAGTTTAAAGGAAAAACGGGATGTAAAAACTTAAACACACTACTTATGGATGTTAAAAATCAATAAAAGTTTTTTTTAATAGTACCTTTGGTTCTTCTTGTCATCACTCATACTTCTTTCTGGTTTCCGTAAGCTTCTGAAGAAGTCAGCCAAGAAACATTCATTTATTATTCCATTTATTTTACATCAATCTTAAATGCAGGTATTTTGAAAATAAATTTCTGATATCCAACCTCTGTATAGTTCATAGCTTATGACAGGCAAATGTATGTTAGACGACTCGAGCTATAATAATATAGCATGCAAGTGCTGCACAAAAATCAGTCTACAACAAATTAGTATAATAATAACCTTGCCACAATGTTGCTCAACTTTCATGAATTTCATTGGGGCTTACAGTGCCTTACAAAAGTACTCAGACCCCTGACCAATGCTCTCATATTGCTGCATTACAAATGGTACATTATAATTTCATTCTGTATGATATTTTATTTTGAACCACTGAAACTCAAATCAATTATTGTAAGGTGACATTGGTTTTATGTTGGGAAATGTTTGTAAGAAACATAAAAAACTGAAAATGTGGCTTGCATAAGTATTCAACTCCTGTGCTGGGGAAACTCCCAGTTTACACAGATGAAAGAAACTGCCCTATCGAGGACACAATTACCTTACCATTGGCTTCTACCTGCGAACCATTAAAGTTGTTGTCATATTGTCAGGATAAAAACCCCACTGTTGAAGGATCATTGGTCAGGCTGTAGATCTGAAGGAAAATGAAGACCAAAGAGCATTCTACAGAAGTGAGAGATAATGTAATACAAATGCATAGATTAGGAAAAGGGTACAAAAGAATATCCAAGTGTTTGGATATCCCAGTGAGCACAGTTGAATCAATAATTAGGAAGTGGTAGCTGCATCACACCACCTAGGCACTGCCAAGAAAAGGCTGTCCCTCAAAACTCAGCGCTCAAACAAGGAGGAGACTTGTGAGAGAAGCCACAGAGGAGCTATAGAGTTCAGTGGCTGGGAGTGGAGTAATGGTGCACCAGTCAACCATATCAACAGCTCTGTATAACACTGGCCTGTATGGGAGGGTGGCAAGAAGAAGCCGTTACACAAAAAAGTACTACCTGAAAGCACATCTGGAGTTTGCCAGAAAGCATGAGTGCCTCAGCTGCGATGTGGAAAAAGCTTTTGTGGTCAGAGGAGATCAAGATAGAGCTTTTGGGCCAAAACTCTTTGGCGCAAACCTAACACTGCCCATGCTCTAAGACACACCATCTCTACAATGAAGTATGGTAGTGGCAGCATCATGCTTTGGGGATGCTTCTCATCAGCAGGGACTGGGCATCTTGTTAAAATCAAAGGGAGTGAATCTGCCAAGAAGAATGGGCTAAAATCCCTCCGACACTATGTGCAAAGCTCGTACATACCCACCCCAAAAGATTTATAGCTGTTATTGCAGCAAAAGGTGGCTCTACCAAATATTAATGTGTGGGGGTTGAATTCTTATGCAAGCAACATGTTTCAATTTTTTATGTTTCTTACAAACATTTCCCAACATAAAACCAATGTCATGTTACAATAACTGATTTTGAGTTTCAGTGTTTCAAAATAAAATATCATACAGAATGAAATTACAATGTACCGTTTGTAATTTAGTAAAATGACAGCATTGGTCAGGGGTCTGAGTACGTTTGCAAGGCACTGTATATGGAAGGTCCACCATGGTCCCTTGGCTTCCTAATAAAAAACAGCAACTCACACTGCAATCCATTGCATGTTTTCTTGGAAGCAAGTACCAATGTGCTCAACAGGATTTACTCTCATACCAACATGTTCAGCGATATAGGAAGAGACACCTCTGCACTGAGAAACATGGGTTGCATCCAATACTAGACTTACTCAGAGCTGACCCATTGAAATTAATGAACATGGCTAACATGGGTCCATTAATGTTAATGAGTCTACTCTGAGTAAAACTTAGTTGGATGCAAGCTTTCATTTTTTAAAAAATGCTTGATTAATATCTGCATTTCTGAGATCACATTTATAGGAACTATCACAGTTAATTTAAACCGTTTGACAGTTTCATATAAAATTAATAAAAGCCCTTCTTTACCTTTGCACTGGTAATCTTGGATGACTGGTCACTCCAGCTGTTGGTTTATCAGAATGAGATGGTTGTCTTTTAATTTCATCTTCATATAATCCAGCCAATGCTAGCTGTACAGAACATTAGATGTTTTAGTCTACATCTATAGAGTGAAGAAACATTGTATTCAAGCTCTACCTTTTAAACAAACAAAAAAGATGGCTAATTCATCCTGCTCAAACATACATATCACATTGAAAGAACAGCCATTTGCCAAGTGAAAAGTGCTAAACGCCAGAAAAGGGCAACACTTGTTAACACAACAGCTAAACAGCATTTCTTCATGACAGCTATAAAACCTTTCCTTAGAAGGCTGAGTGTTATTATTGTTGTTGTTATGTGCCTTCAGGTCGATTAAGACTTCAGTATTAAACAGTATAGTGAGGGCAAATGTAGCAAACTGAACAAGAAACATGGTTAGACACAATGGTCTGGTTTGCACATCACATTGATTTAGTTTAAATCAATGTTTTAGGGCATAGTGTTTAGAAGAGTACTGCTCCTGCTGTGCCACAGATTAAAAAAGCTGGCGTCTGATTAGTCATGTTGTCTGAACCCAGGAACATGGTTTGTTGTCCTCATTTCAAATTATGATTTTATGCGATACACAAACTGGGCCAATATTAACTTCCACTGACTTCTAGAGCAGGAATGGGGAACTAAACCTCCCATTCAGTATTGTAATGGCAAATTCAGAGGTGCAGGATCCCTTCATGATAGTCACACCATGCCCCCTCACAGCCATGCCCCCAGGATTGCAGTCTCTTCTGCAATTACAGAATTATAGAACCACTCAGTCTCTCTCTCTGATGGCTAAACATTGTCAGAAATGTTTTGATTTTAAGAATTCTGAAATGAAGTCAAGTGAGGGACTAGGATTTGGGAGACAAAGGTACTGTGCCCTGAACCTCACTTCTCACTTATCCTAGGAGCCAATCGGCATGAAAGGGGAGGTGTGTTTTCAGTGACTGACACACCTCCTTCCACTGTGATTGTATCCAATCAGCACAAAAGGACAAGGAAGCATGTTGTTAGCCAAGTGAAAAGACTCTTCTCAGTAGCTAACACACTCCTCTTTCACATTGATTGGCTCATATATAAGTCCCTGCTCCCAAAAAAGTAAGGGGTCTACAAACCACCCCCATGGCCTCAGACAACTATACACCTGCTCCCATTATCCCTGACCATTAGCCATGCTAGCTGGGACTGATGTCCCAACATCATCTATGGGCCACAGATCCCCATTCTTGCTGTAGGTTCTGTGGAAGTTAAAACTTCGTATGAGCATTTGCTCTAGAATTGTGTGTCCCAAACAGTTTTCCCCATGGACCAGCTAAAAATTGCTGAGGGTCTTGGTAGACCAGTTAATGATCTTTCTGCCTGTTGTGGCAATTGTAATAATGTATAAGATCCTCTATGATTTTGAATTGTATTTTTAATTTTAATTGTATTTTACAGACCACCTGAATGAAGCCCAAGGACCACTGGTAATTCACAGACCACAGTTGGGGAATCCCTGCTCTAGAATATATACTTCAGTCCACGCAAGAGGCAGCAGATTTGATGGTAGAAATATTATGAGACTTGCCATATTAACTAGGCAGTTATCAAAATCCTTTTTGATTTAAAGTCTATGAAGATTAACTTCACCATTATAAAAGTACTCAGTTATATACATTCCTGTTTGGTTTTTGCACAATTACTATTTAGCCTTCTGTATTGTTCATAGTGAGTAGTGGATGTAGGTCAGGTACTTGGCAATGATGTGGGAAAAATAATGCTATGTAATTTTGCGTTGGATCGTATTGGTGCCTTTACAACTGGCCCTGAACCAATGACATAAATCCATGGGGAATAACAAGTAAAAAATAAAACAAAAGAGAAATGCTATATGTTTTGTTTCCACATTCAAAACCTAAAATATTATAGTTTTATCGAGTTTCCCTACTTGTGGATGTTTCATTGTAGATGATTTTGAAAATCTGGATTAGAAACAGCAAATATTAAAATTAAGGGAGCCAGATGCCATTTTAATGACAAGCTGTTTCAGGGTTAAGGTACAAAGTATTCAGGACAACAACAGGTTTTTCATAAACATTTTAATACTATATAGAACTGTGAAGTTTGAATATAGTCACACACAAAAATCACAGCTTCAGATGCTGGATGAAATTCTTGCATCAGTGCACTTGATCAATTTTACAAAGCTGCTATGACTTATGGAGGAAAACCATTCTTTGTACCTAATACTGTGGGCCAAAATAATAATAATAATAATAATAATAATAATAATAATAATAATAAATTTAGGATATTTAACAAATAAGTCAACATTCAACAACTGAAAGCCTAAAACTTGATATGAACATAAACATGAACTAGTATCGCTGAGCAAAATGTCTCTGGCCACAACCTTACATCCTCTTACCTGGGAGTAAGTCCCATTGAATTCAGCGATGTTTACTTCTGAGTAGGCATGCAGAGCAGTGCACTGTCAGTGCAGTTTCTATCAGTGATTTTAGTTCACCATGAACCTCTGAGTAAACGGCATTTCCAGCTCTTAACTGATATTTAAAAGTTATCCCTAGTACAAACAAG
Source organism: Rhineura floridana (assembly GCF_030035675.1). Lineage (NCBI taxonomy): Eukaryota > Metazoa > Chordata > Lepidosauria > Squamata > Rhineuridae > Rhineura > Rhineura floridana. The sequence continues at coordinate 261,588,140 of NC_084480.1, read as the reverse complement.
GTTTTGCAACATGGTGAACACACCTTAAGAGAGGTTTCACCTAAGGAAAAGAGTGTCATCGTCAATGGAATGCCAGTTACGCCTATTGGAAGAAATGACGGTACCGAGATATAACTCAGTTCCCCAGAAATAAGCTTGCCATAAGCGTATCCATATAGTGACCGCTCCCATGTTGTTCCCTTACACAGGTCAGGATGGTCATTCTGGATCCCTCCATCACCACCCCCATCAAAACAAACCCCCAAACACCACGGCTCGTTTCGCCCAGACGCTGCTGGAGTTTTCGAGGCGGAGCAACTCTCAGAAAGGGGAGGCGACATTGACAGTCCCCTTCGGTTGTATTATACACTCCCTTCTCCCTCCTTCCGTAACCGCCCCCCCCATACCTGCAGATCTCGAACGGTGGGCGGCCTACCGCTTCCACGGCGCCCTTTCTCTCGCCTCAGCCCGCTGGTGCCAGCTGCTGTTGTGTCCTCCCCTTCCGCTGCCGCCGCCGTCTCCTGCTGCCCGATGCTTGCCCCATCATCCGCCATCTTTAGCGAAGGAGTCGCTCCCACGAGCCCGAGGTTTGCGCTACAACGAGGCGCAGGGACGTGGGCGGGATCGCTGAGGAGCTCTTCCGGCAGCGCGTGTAGCCATAGTAACGAGAATCCAGGAGCAGGACCACTTCAGTAACGAGCAGGGCCACTTCAGACGCCCTTTACAAGCCGAACTCTGCCTCCGCCTCTGGCTCGTCTGCGCGTGCCCACTTTGCATTTGTTACACCCTCAGAGGTGCCCCGTTCCTCGTGTCATCTGATTCAAAAAGGGTACACCCGCCAATAGGCAACGCTTGCTTCCGGTTAACCCCCCCCAAATAATAATTATTTCGTTCTATAGACATTTCTTCCATGAACGACTATGAAACGGCGCCCCCCTCCACCTTGGAGCCGCACTGGCAATCGGCAACGCGCCGTGGAGCCCTGACTCACCCACACTTACAAATGTCACCTCCATAGAAAACTTATAATGAAGAGGCTTGAAGAAGCCCTTCGTGCTTTGACTACTTTATTGGCTGCTAAAAAGAAAGGGAAAGGGGGTAACTTTCAGTGCAATCCTATACATATTTATTCAGATGTAAATCCCATTGTTTTCAGTAGGGCTCCCAGGTAACTGTGTGAAGGATGTGGGCAACCTTTCTTGAGCCCTTCACCTAATATTTGCGTGACAAACCTGTCCAAGGATTGCTGTCTCATGAAGTGTGAAAGCTACTTCTTGAATAAACCTCTGGCAGCTTTTGGTCACTGATGAATGACTAAAGTTCTGTAAAAGAAAAATCTGTAATGAATTAAAAGCAGTTGGATTCCTAGGAGTGAATTCTGAGGAGATGGATCAAATTACCAATAGATGAGTATTAAATGTTCCAAAACTAGTTAAGGAATAAATTGAAAATATATTCTATATTATTTATATAGGTATTTGTATTATTTGTTAAATAAGGTGTCCCAACTTTTCACCAAATAGTGTTTAAGATTGAGAATGATAGGACAAATACAATAAAACAGCAATAAAATGCATTTTTCTTTTTTAAAAAAAACAAGACAGGTGAAACTTTTTTTAAAAAAGGTGAAGTAGGTGACCTCAAGAAATGATTTTGGTTTAATAAATACAAATTTATCTATTATTTTTATAAAAATATCTATATACTGCCATTCATAAAAAACAAAGTGGTTTACAACATATATAAAACAGAATAAAACCATATACAATTTACAACCAGAAATCTATTGCAGAAAGATATTGTCACAATTGCCTGCATAAACCTGGTGATATAGAAATGTTTTCAGTAGGTGTTTAAAAATCAGAACAGAAGGTGCCTACTGAATCTCTATTGGTGGAGCATTCCACAGGACTGGGCAGGTGACATTAAAGGCTTGTTCTTGTTAAATGAGCTTTGCCAGTTCAGGGAATGACAAATGATGCTCTGGCAGATGATCTTAGTGACTGAGCTGGGATATAAAGTTTTAGTTGGTCCTTAAGGTACACTAGACCTAAGTTGTTCAGGGCTTTGTCAATTAATACAAGGACCTTGAACCAGGCTCGGTAGTGGATGGGCAGCCAGTGCCGATGTTTTCATAACGGTGTCACATGTTGTCAACTATGTGCTCCCATTAGCAGTTAGGCTGTTGCATTTTCCCCAGCTGGAGCTTCTGAACAAGGGCCAAGGGCAGCCCTATATAGAGTGCATTGTAGTAATCTAGCCTCTAGGTTACCAATGCATGGATTACAGTGGCTATACCTGTTTAGGAACAGCCATAGTTTGCAAACTAGACAAAGATGGTAAAAAGCACCCCTAGCAATAGACAACACTTGAGCCTCTAGTGATGGAACTGCCAAGCTATGGACCTGGTCCTTCAGAGGGAGCATCCAGAACAAGTAACTTGCCTATCGCCCAGATATGGGAACCACCCACCCAAAGAGCCTCTGTCTTCCCAGGATTCTAGCACAATTTACTGGTCCTCATGCAGTGTACCACTGCATTCAGACACCTATCCAGAGCTTTCACAGCCTCTCTTGATTCAGATGTAATGGAGAAATAGTGATGTGTGTCATCAGCATACTGCTAACTCGTAATGGTTACATATCAATGTTAAATAGTACTGAGGAAAGCATAGTACCCTGTGGAACCCCATAGCACAAGTACCAGTAGGTTGAGGAGTACTCACCCAGTGCTAATCTCTGAATATGGCCCTGTAAGTAATAACAGAACCACCATAATACATTGCCCCTGATACCCACCCTACTTAGTTGGTCCAGGAGGATACCACGGTCAATGGTGTCAAAAGCTGCTGAAGGATCAAACAGATGTAATAGGGTTGCACTTCCCCTGTCTCTCTCATAATAAAGGTTAATCAAGGTAACCAAGGCTGATTCTACTGCAAAACCAGGTTTGAACCCAGTTTGTAATTGATCTAGGTAATCAATCTCATTCAGGAATGCCTGCAAGTTGCTCCATAACCACTTTCTCCACCATCTTTGCCAAGGAAGGGGTGTTGGCAACTCTTTTAAAGTTATTACTGCAAGTATTCCTGGATTAGACTGATTATCTAGAGACATCACAATCTGGTTTCAGGTCCAGTTTCGGAACAGAATCAGCCTTTGTCGCCCTGATGGATGACCTTTATTGTGTGAGAGACACAATAAAGGAGTGTGACCCTGTTACTTCTGCTTGATCTCTCAGCAGCGTTGGATACCATTGACCATGATATCCTCCTGGACCGACTCAGTGGGATGGGTATGGCACTGTATTATGGTGGTTCCACTCTTACCTCCAGGATTGCATCCAGAGAGTAACACTACGTGAGTGTTCCTTGCCACCTGGCACTTGTGCTATGAGGTTCTGCAGGGTACTATTTTTCCCCAAGTGACATCTATATGAAGTCATTAGGAACAGTCATTAGGAGAGATCCAGGGTATTTTAGGCACTGCTTGAATCCTTATATCCCAGCTACATCACTGAGATCATCTGCAGGAGCAGCTTTGGTTGTCCCCAGAGTTGGCAAGGATCATGAAATCAATCCTTCACTGTCATCAGCCCAGTTCTCTGGAATGCTCTGCCAACAGATTCAACAGGAGCTGTTTTAACTTTTAAACACTTGCTGAAATTGTTCTATTCTGCCAGGCTTATGCAGGCAATTAAGAAGATGACTTTTTGCAATAGTCGACCTTCCATTTTATTGTACACCACCTTGATGTTTTTAATGAAATAGAAGTATACAAATATATTTATAAATTAATTAAATAAATTAGATTACACTTCATTGGGTCCAGAGTGGGCTTTTTAAGAAGTGGATGCACCACCCCCTCTTTCAGGGCAGCAGGCAACACTCCATCATGCAGAGATACATTTACTATGCCCATGACCCATTAAGTCACCTCACTCCGGCTAGTTTTAATAAGCCAAGAAGGACAAGGATCTAATGAACAGGTGGTTGGGTACATCACTGCAAAATCTTGTCCACATAATCAGGCCGCACTAACTGGAACTGATCCCACAACACGGGTTGACGTTGTGTTGGACACCTTGGCTGCCACTGCCACAATAACAGCATCTAAATCATTGTGGAGCTGAGCAAATTTATCCAGCCAGTTACAGTTAGACATTGTGTACTCCAGAGGTCCACCCCCTGGCCAGTAATGACCAGCCTCCAGACCACATAGAACAACTCCACCGGCCAGCTCCTCGAGTGTGTAGTGGAAGCAGCAAACTAAGATCGCTATGTTGCCCTCACAGCCACATGGTAAGTCCGATTATGAGCTTGTATACATGCTCAGTTGGCTCAGGGGTGAGACTTATGCCACTTATATTCCAGCTCTCTCCCAATCCATTTCATATCTTTAAATTGAAATTTTAATTTGCCTTAAACTTGTACTTAATGCCAGAGCTTGTTAAATAAATTAACTTCTTCTGTTTTTATTTAACCAAAGGGTTATAATAAATTATTTTACATCCTCAATCAACAGATGATTATATTTGGTAATAATTTATCGAAGATAATAACTGTTTTGAAACAAAAACAATAAATAAAAACATCTACTTACAACCACTTGCAACACATTTCAGCTTATGAGTCTAAAGCATGTCTAAATAAAAATGCCATTAGGTTTAGGGATCTGTCAATTTTAGTTGTCTCATTTCTCATTTTTCCAATCTTAAATTCAGTTCTCCATGTTTCTGTAGCAATTGGTGATTTATTTATTTTTAAATCCTCATGAAAATTTTCCAGCATTTTAGTGCAAAGTTTTCCTAATAAACACATTTTTGTAGGCAGCTTTGACTAATGTACACATTTTTGCAAGCCATTTCTCATAATATAATGCATTTATGGTTGGCCAGCTGATGATATCTGAAGCAGAAGAAGTCTTTCAATGTGTCATTTGAAAAACAGCTAGCATAAAAGAGTCAGTATGGTGTAGTGGCTAGAGTGTGAACATTCAGATTCCAGTACCTCCTCAGCCATAAAGTCACTATATGCCAGCCAGCCTGGATTGTTCTGAGGAAAGAACTGGACGGGGGAGACCATGATATACACTGCCTTGAGCTTGTTAGGGTAAAAGTGATATATAACAATGTAATAAATAAAAAGTAAAGACCATGAATGACTAACTTATGTACACTAAAGGGATGTCTTGACCAGCCTTCCCTAACCTAGTGCTTTCAACAACTTTGCCTCCAGCTACAATGGAGCTACTTCCCCTGCAACTAAACTACAATGCCCACAGATTGGGGTGTCTGTGGGACTATTGGTCTGGCAGATCCAAAGCTGTTCTTCAGCCCAAATGGCCTCTTCTGGAGATTTCTCCCTGCTATCTTCAATAACAAAACTGCTGGTGGTAGCTTTCCATCCATCTGAACATAGCTGGGACCTCCTCTGTGGCAGATCCTTCCCCACCAGATACGATGATGGAGAGGCACCAGTGCATCTTTTAAAACCCTTCCATTAGTCCCTTCCATTAGATGGAATGCATCAACATTACAATACTTGGTGTGAGCGAACTAAAATGGACGGGAATGGGACATTTTCAGTCAGGCAACTACCTCAATGGATGACTGAAGAAACTTAAAATGGTTCAAGAGAGAAGGAAAGCACAAGCAAAAGGAGATAGAAACCTAACTGCAACAATACAGCGACTAGTACGTATGGACAAAGAGAACGATTACAATAGTTATTGTACAGAAATAGAAGAGGACAACAAAAAGGGTAGAACAAGAGCCCTGTTCCAAAAGCTTAGAGAAATGAAAGGGAAATTTAAACCAAGAGTCAGTGGCGTTACTAGGGGGGTGCGGGGGGTGCAGACCGCACCGGGTGACACCATCAGAGGGGGGTGACACCCAGAGCCTCCCCTAGGCACTGGGAAGCGAGCCCCCCCACTAGGGAAGACATCCCCCAGGTCTGGGGGGCTAGTCCCCACCCCCTTTTCATGGGGGGGTCCCCCGAGGAGGTCATGCAGCTGACACATAGCTGAGGGGGGCGGGGAGGGGAGGGCAGGCAGGCGAGTCCGAGTCTGGCTCAACAGTTGAGGAAGGGGCGGCGGCTCCTCTCTTCCAGGCTCTCCAGCAAGGGCTGACCGCCAACAGCGCACAGAAAGCCCACGGCAAGCAGGTAAGGAAGGGGGCAGTCGGCGTGGGGGAGAGAAGCCATGCCAGGCCTCAGCCGGGCTGCTATGCTTGCCAAATGGCAGGCAGCCATCCGCCAGGGGAAGCTCTGTGCTGTGGCAACTAAGTGGGACTCGATGTGTGTGGGGAATGGAGAGGCAGTTAGCGTGGGGGGGACACGGGCCCCCGCCCCCTTACCTGGTCCCCACTGCAGCCTGATGAGGAGCTTTGCCTTTGCCCCCCTTGCGGACCTTTAAAAGGGCCAAGCCAACCCTGCCTCGGCTCGCGCCCCCTCCTCGCCCCAATCGTGCGCAAGGGAAGGTGGGTAAGAGGTTCAAGCTCCACTCTGCCCATGCAAAACACACCCCTCAGGTTGTAGTGGATGACGATCGCCTTGAATTGCCCCCTCAGAGCCTCTCCCAGGCCACAGCAGGCACCCAGTTGCATGCAAAGTCAGTGTGGCTTCCATTAAAATGTGTTTCACATACTCGCTTGCTACTCAGAATGCATTTCTTTGCTTGCATTATTAACCTGTTTTGGAAGAGCATGGGCTCGTCCTTGCAGCTGCCCTTTATCTTTCTGGGTGGAGCCCAAAAAGCGACCATAAAACCATGGGGGGGTTTCCCTTCACTTAGGACCAATTCTTATTTCCATCCGGAGAAAGGGAGAAGGGCGTACAGAACCCGGAAGCTGGCCACGTGCATCGATCTACTCAACCATTCAATCTATGCGCCATAGCCGGTCCCGCCATGCCTTTCCCGGCAGCTGCAACGGAAGCCCTGGTGGGCCAAATTTGATCAAATACCTCACCTTGTACCTTCAAGTCGATTACGACTTAAGGCGACCCTATGAATCAGTGACCTCCAAGAGCATCTGTGGTGAACTGCCCTGTTCAGTAGGTGAGGTATTTTGGACACTCTTATACCTCACCTACTAACGCCTAAAAACCGTGTACCGTAAACATAGGCGCAAGTCCTCTTGACTTCAGCAGGGGTTATTCCCCTGCAGGGGCTTAGTCGTCCAGGGTCTCATTACTAAGGATTCTGTATGGTCTGGTATGGGAGGAGGTCCATGGGGGTGACACCATGAGTTACCGCACTGGGTGACACCAACCCTAGTGACGCCACTGCCAAGAGTAGGGATGTTGAATAATCCACAGGGGAACACAATGACTGACCGAGATGAAATAAAAGGAAGATGGAAGCAATACACTGAAGAACTCTATAAAAGAGAAGCCAGGATAACAGATTCATTCACGGAGGAACCATATGATGAAGAACCAGAAATTTTAGAAGGCGAGGTGAAAGCTGCTCTTAAAATACTTGGAAGAAACAAATCACCAGGAATCGATGGCATACCAATAAAGTTGCTACAAGCTACTGAGACTGAATCTGTCCAAATTTTGACAAAAATTTGTCAAGAAATATGGAAAACTAAACAATGGCCCACAGACTGGAAGTGTTCCATATACATCCCAATTCCAAAGAAAGGGGATCCCAGGGAATGCAGTAATAATCGAACTATTGCCTTAATATTCCATGCAAGGAAAGTAATGCTCAAGATTCTACAACAAAGGCTCTTACCATATATGGAGCGAAAAATGCCAGACATCCAAGCTGGATTTAGAAAGGGAAGAGGCACCAGAGATCATATCGCAAACATATGTTGGATAATGGAACAGACCAAGGAATTTGAGAAGAAAATCACCCTGTGCTTTATAGATTACAGTAAAGCCTTTGACTGTGTAGATCATGAAAAACTATGGAATGCTTTAAAAGAAATGGGGGTGCCACAGCATCTGATTGTCCTGATGCGCAACCTATACTGTGGACAAGAGGCTACTGTAAGGACAGAATATGGAGAAATTGATTGGTTCCTCATTGGAAAAGATGTGAGACGGGTGTATTTTATCACCCTATTTATTTAATCTATACGCAGAATATATCATACGGAAAGCAGGACTGGACCAAGATGAAGGAGGTGTAAAAACTGGAGGGAGAAATATCAATAATTTAAGATATGCAGACGATATCATACTACTAGCAGAAACCAGTAATGATTTGAAACGAATGCTGATGTAAGTTAAGGAGGAAAGCACAAAAGCAGGACTACAGCTGAACGTCAGAAAGACCAAAGTAATGACAACAGAAGATTTATGTCACTTTAAAGTTGACAATGAGAACATTGAACTTGTCAAGGATTATCAATACCTTGGCACAGACATTAACCAAAATGGAGACAATAGTCAAGAAATCAGAAGAAGGCTAGGACTGGGGAGGGCAGCTGTGAGAGAACTAGAAAAGGTCCTCAAATGCAAAAATGTGTCACTGAACACTAAAGTCAGGATCATTCAGACCATGGTATTTCCGATCTCAATGTATGGATGTGAAAGTTGGACAGTGAAAAAGGTGGATAAGAGAAAAATATACTCATTTGAAACGTGGTGTTGGAGGAGAGCTTTGCACATACCATGGACTGCGAAAAAGACAAATAATTGGGTGTTAGAACAAATTAAACCAGAACTATCACTAGAAGCTAAAATGATGAACTGAGGTTATCCTACTTTGGACACATCATGAGAATTCATGATTCATTAGAAAAGATAATAATGCTGGGAAAAAGAGCAGGGAGTAGAAAAAGAGGAAGGCCAAACAAGAGATGGATTGATTCCATAAAGGAAGCCACAAACCTGAACTTACAAGATCTGAACAGGGTGGTTCATGACAGATGCTCTTGGAGGTCACTGATTCATAGGGATACCATAAGTCGTAGTTGACTTGGAGGCACATAACAACAATTAGTCTTTATGGTTGCTTTTGCTGCAAAAGGCTTACTCAGCTATGCCTTTGGAATACAAAATTTACTGTTGTTTGGAGGACAGGAAGCTATCACTTTCCTCCAATACATTATTTGTACAGTGCAAATAAAATATAACAAGGAAAGATCTGACATCTATATCTTTTTAGAGACACCGTTTACCACTAGGTGGTGCTGAAATAGCACTTAAATAAATGGCTGGAAGTAGGCCAATTTTACGCAGTCGACTTGGCGGCACATAACAACAACAAAACTTTACCATGTTTCTTTTTCCTACGGCTCCTTGAAAATAAGAATAAATGTACAGTAAATGTACATAAGAATTATGTATAATTCTTGGTAAATCAACCAGCTGTTCAATACTGAAAGAATGGTTCAAAATTGATAAGCCATTTTCTTTTTGATAGCACTTTACTACAAATCTTATTAGTACTCACTGAAAAACTAGTGTAGAATTTTGAAATGGATTTAATTCCATAAAATTGTGAGACTAACGGAAGTAATAGCAAGACTAAATTGATAGACATAATCCCCATTTTTTTCACAATTAGCGATCTAGAACAGGGTAAAATTTATTTCTATCTGTTTGTTTTTGTGTCTGTGTGTGTATGTGTGTGTGTGAGAGAGAGAGAGAAAGAGAGAGAGAGAGAGAGAGAGAGAGAGAATGAATGATCTTTACCAGTAATCATAGTCTTTCCTTCCTAGTATAGGAAGTTTCTCCAGAGACTGTGAATTTTTCTTTTTTTCTTTTGCTCCTTCTACTTGTATTACTGGGCTTCCAGATGTGGCCTGCTACTTTCTGCTGCTGATACTGTTTACTCCCACCAACTTCCCAACCTGCAATAAAACCAAAAGTGCATCTTGCCTTTATCTTGCCAAACCTAGTCCTAGCCTTTTTGCCACTTGCCCACCACCATATGGCTCAAATACTGGCACCAGCCTTTTTCTTGTACACCTTGGGAGAGCTGCACTTTCCCTGGAAACAACTGAGGTCTTATTTTTGCAATTATCACCTGAACATACAGATCACAGATATTAGTCCAATGAAGCAGGAGGTGATACTGCCTTACTGTCTGGGCCCTGAAGGCCAATGGATATATAAGCACTTGCCCTCCCCTACAAACTTAGAAGAAGATGTCAGTCCTTATGAAAGTGTTCTCCAAACATTAAATCAGGGTTAAGGAACTGGATCCAGTGGGCGGCCAGATTGTTGCTTCCCCCACTCCTTGCCTGCCAATTTGACAGGTAGACAGGACAAATACAAAGGGAATGCAAAGAGCACATTGTAAAGGGGAAAGTGTATGCTTCACAAAGAGTTTCAGTATTGGGATGGACTCACTGGAAAGAACTCCAGATTATATTGGCCTGAATAGTGTGAATCTTGTTGCAAATGGCTCATAGCTGATTTCTCAAAAGTGTTTGCTGATATCATTGGCACTGCAAAGTTTTCAGACATAAAATTTAGATGAAAGCAAATGCAGTATTGGTACAAGAAAAGAGTCTTGTGTTTTATTCCATTGTTGCAGAAGTAGTATTCTGTTTCAAATGTGGCAGACTTAATTACCTTGTCTGTAGCAATTTTGACAGAAAATGAAGCTTCTGGCCTTTTGGAAAGGTAATTCACCATCATGATAATAATTTTTGTTTCGCAGGTTGTCATCAAAAAGTCCCATTACAGCTAAAGCTAATTTTTCTTGTGGATTGTTAGAATTCTATGTTGGAGTTAATGGTGTGATTAAAGTTATTTGAAATTTATTACCCAAGGAGCAGTTTTGTTCCTGATGACTTTCTCAATGTGTTTGTTCATTTCTGGCTACTAGAAGCTTTGTTTGATTCCTCTTTTAGTCAAACTTATGCCTAAATGATCTTCATGGGTTACATTAATTAATCTTGTTTGTGGAGATGTTGGAACTACCAAATTATCAGCTGTCAAAATCTATTCGTTGAGGAGCCACAATTCACTTGCTACTTGCCTATGCGGTTGCAGATGTTCAGGCATCTTCTTCTTGTATGACTATCCTTTGGTTATGTAAGGTGTGAGATAGGCACTTGATTAGCCCTCAGGGCTGCTTCTAACAGTGTAATTACTTCTGGGTGGATGAGATGGGAGATATTACATTTGGAAATAAAAATTCCTAAGTCTGGTGATCCACTTGGATATTGTCAAGATTGCTCAACTTGACCCATCTGTGATAAATAAAGTAGACAGGGATTTATGGTTAGACCATAGTGTTAACCTTCTTACCTCACAAGGAAGTCCTGAAGTGTCTGTTGCCCAGAAACATGCCCAGAAACATTTTCAATGACAGAACATGTTTTTTGTGATGCAGTAAGCAGTTTGGAGGAGGATTTCCCTGCCTTCTTACATTTGCACCAAGACTGCACCCAAACCATAATCAAATGCATTTGTGGTTACAGTTGTTGGTCTACTAGTATCAAAAGATCTGAGGGCAGGGAATGGCTTAATGGAAAGAGTGAACACAGTAGTTAAAGAGAGTATGCAACTGTCTACTTCACAATAAAAACTCTGGGAAGAGGCACTCTGCAAAACTCTGTTTACTTATTGAACTACTCATTCTGTTACAGGAAAACCACCTTTCAAATTGCTTAGAGGACATTAAATAAACACCAGATTTAGCCAGTGGCAACAACTCACAGAACTCTTCATGGCATCTACCTCTAAGGATGCAGAGGGTCATGGGTTCAGAAGAAATAACAAAAATATAAGCTATAAGTGGATCACAGGAAGGGTGCCAAACAGCAAATATTTCTAACAGAAGACTTTTTTTTTTTAAGTACAGACATGCAATAGGGTTAGAAAGGGATGTTCCAGATACTCCAGGCCAAAAAAAGAATAAAATCTGAAAAGACCGTTATAGCCGATGATGGAAAGAAATGGAACATGCCAAAACTATCTAAGAAGGGATGGCAAACCTTTTTTTATCTGAGGGCTGCATTCACCCTTGGCCAACTTTCCAAGGGCTGCATGCCAGCAATGGGTGTGGCCAAAAGTGCATGTGGCCATACAACATCGTTGCAAGTGCGCACACACACACACACACACACACACAAGGACAAACAGCCCCTCTCCTCAGCTAATCTGTACATATCAACTTAGGAGGGAGTTATTGTCCCCTCCACACTCAACAAATGATCAGTCTGATGATCAGTGAGAGGGTAGTTTGGGTGCAGATGCAATGCTGTGTCTACTTTCTTTTTTTGCCACCACTGCCAAAACTGGTAGAGTCTGGTCTGGGTGAAACATTTGCTTAGGGGGCCTGGGCCAGGGGTTAGCCACCCCTGGTCTAACACATGCACCGTAGGAAGAGCAGGAAATGAATTATCCTAATGCTCTGACCTTTTAAAAACCAGCTACTTGTAACTTTTGAGCAATCTTGTATAATGGAGCTGAATTGTTAGAGGCACTCAAGGTCACCTGTGCGTGTGCTCACAACAAACCCAGCACATACCCTGAAGACAGGACTCTCCTTACTGTCTATGCATCCTTAAGTCACTGATTTATACTCTTAGCATGTGGTGGCATGACAAAGCTGTGAACAATGCTGTGTTAACGACATAGCGTAGTTCCCAGTAGTATTCTTGGGGTGTGGGGAGAGATGTCTACTCCTTTGGCTTTATGAGCTCTTTTATTTAATGGTACCAGGCATGACTCCAGGCATGACTGCGTCCTTGGGCACCAACCAGCCCATGGTGCTGTAGCCCATGGTGCTGTAGCCCAACACCCCCCATACAGGCAGCGAGGGGCTAATAAGCCCACCCGTGTGCTCCACCTACCTCTTATGTTGTGTGAATGATGTGTGCGTGTAGTGCGCATGCCTGCCATCAACCGAGATGGTGTCGGGGGCATCAGCCCTTTAAGGAATCCCCCCCGCCATGTGCGTCCAGTGTGCACATAATTCACACTGATGGGAGAGGTAGTTGGGCTTCTTGAAGACCACACTGTCTGTATCAGGGGTGTGCCTGAGATCTCCCTCCCCGCCATCCGTAGCAGGGTTGGGTTGCAGGACGCAATGCTGCCACGGATCATGGAATGGGAGTGCCACCTTCTCACCCTAAGAAGGCTGCAGGGGTCCTCAGCCAGGGCCCAACCTGTCTGCTCTCTAGCGCCAGCCCTGAATGCAACAACAACTCACAGGTAAACTAGGTGAAAAAAGCTGTTAAAATCAGTACCAATGTTAGCAACAGGCAAAAATATCCAACTTGGCCTATTCCTGTACTGTGTACCTAGGAGGAGGGAGTGGCAAGAAAAATCCAACTGGGCTAGGGAGAATTGAGCTAGCCCTCCCACCAGACCTGGCAAAAAAACCCCACACACGCACACACCTGCTATGGTGCTTGAAGGGAAGCAGTGGAATTCTGAGGCATTGGCATTAATGTTCTTGGCAGCAATGCCACATTGCTGGTCCAAATTAAGTTTGGAATCATGCATATACTTTTGATCAGGGATAGGAAACCTTTTTTCAGCTCAAGGGCCACATTCCCTTCTGGGTGACCTTTTGAGGGTCTGTACAGGACCAGAGGCAAAAGTGGGTAGAGCAGCACCCCATCACCTCAGTTTTCCATCCAGATAAGCATGAGGCAGTTCAAGGACACATTCTAGCCAGGTAAAAATGTTTCGGATTCCAAGCAGGGACAGTGAAGGGTGTGGCCTGAGAAATGTTCTGAGGGTCTGGAGGCTGTATTTGGCCCTTGGGCCTGAGTTTCTCCACCCTTGCTGACCTTTTTCAGCTCTGCTTTTTTGCCCTTATTTTATAAATGCACATTTGGTTCTTCCTTTGTATGTAACAGGAATAAGACAGGAACTGTACACTTCTCACTTGAATTTTGTTTTGTTGATTTCAATTTGTCAATATTCCTTTCAATTATGATGTGAGACTTCTAAACATTTTTCCAAATCTGTACTTTTCTGTCCAGTTCACATAATCTGTTAAATGTGTTAAAATTTGTCCTTCAAATCTGAAATGATATGATCCAAGACGGCTAAAATATAATTGAACCATCAGATATCAAGAGGTTCCCTCCACCTGCAGCATTAATTAAGTTTAAATTAAAAACAAGAAGAAAATGTAGTTCACCATGGTTTAGGTTTGCTAAATTAAACTAATATTTGAATTGAACATTTTATGCAAAGCAGGATTAAAAGGCTGAATAAATTAAACAGGTCAGACTTCATTTATTATGTTTGTGTATGTGTGAGACTTAAAAGGGCAAAAGCAGATATTATGATAATATAATTTAAATAATTCACCATCCACATCATTATTCTTTATTTGTGCTAGCCCAAAATTGTCCTTTATAAAAGGAGAAGGAAAAACTCAACAATGCCAAAGTTGTATATTAGGTAATGATTAAGTAAAACATGTCTCACATTAGAGACACGGGGTTGGATTATTTATGAGGTATTCAGTTGGCTCATATTAACATGTGCAATACTGAATCACCCTATCAAAGAAACCTTTTTTTCTGAGAACTGATATAACAAGGGATTTACTGTGATGGTTGGATTATAGAGTCTACCTGCTCATCTAGTTTATTTGGATTTTGTTCAATGTTTAAGTAACACTAAAGGCCTTAAAAAAAAAAAGGCTCTAGAAGTTGAGCTGTCATTCAAAAATTATGGCTCAAATTGGCTCAGCACTATCAGAACTTCATATTTGAGTGTTAATACCGCAAACAGTTTTGGATTTAATGGAAAATAATGTAAATGTACTGCCTTCAAGTCGATTCCGACTTACGGCGACCCTATGAATAGGGTTTTCATAGTAAGTGGTATTCAGAGGGGGTTTACCATTGCCTTCCTCTGAGGCTGAAAGGCAGTGACTGGCCCAAGGTCACCCAGTGAGCTTCATGGCTGTGTGGGGAATCAAACCCTGGTCTCCCAGGTCGTAGTCCAACACCTTAACCACTACACCATAAACTTCTAATTTCTCACTAAGAGTATTTAATGTTAGAATTAACATTATCCTAGCTTCTGAACATCAGATTTTATTTTATTATTATTTTGTACATACATTTACAATAAGCATTGTGAGATATGGACCTAGTGGGATTCTATTACTCCAGAGATGTGACATGAATAGCAAGCCCAGGGGAGGTGGCCCTTTCCATCAATCTTTCAAAATAGGGCACTCAGTGTTAAGGCAATATTAGTTCCATTCATGTATTAGGCCTGATAACTATTTTGCACATTTCAGTTTAGGATATGCTTAAGATGTTTTATTTATTTATTTATTTATTTAAATGCTCAGAAACAGCAACAGATAACCGATTCATCATCACTTATCCAATTTTGCTATTGCTATTACTGCTTTGTTATATATCATCACTATAAAAATTAAGATTTTATCTCCTTTCTCTTCTCTCTATTATTATATCCAAAACTCATCATTAATTTGAATATATATGTTCTATCTCCTCCCTATCTTTTTTGCTTCTTTTCCTCTCTTCTTTACAGTGTTCTGTCTTATCTCATCTCTATATACAATATACTTACCAGATTACCAACTCTTAAGACAGAGAAAAAAAGCGAGAGGTGGAAACACACTAGAACCAGCAGAACAGTGAATGTGTTTCTACCCTCAGTGTCTGAATTCGCTGTTAGCATTAACATGATGATGGTAGCTCTTAACTATTGGTAAATCGACTTTAATCCAAGAAGTCTAGCAAAATAGTTTATGGATTCTGTCTTCATTCTATTCCCTCTCTCATTATGGATGGCATGATGATACTTGGGAAAAACAATCAAATACGTTATGCTGGGGCTTATGATTATGCCAAAGGAACGGTCACCTAATCTAATGAGTGCTAAACCCAAGAGGTGAGGGATACATCAGGGAAGGAGAAAATACAAAATAAGCATTAAAGAAACTTTTGGTATCCCTGGAAACACTCTCAGTTCCCACTATGCTGGTGCCACCACCCACATGCTGCTCACATACAGAGGCAGCCAATAACTCTGTCTATAACCCAACAGATACCTTGTCTTGGGACTCCAGAGACTATATGCTCAAGTTCCCATGTGTGTTCTGAGGCCAGGCTGTATTATGCAAAGTACTCCTTGTGTGTGTGTGTGTGTGTGTGTGTGTATAAAATGCCCGTTCTCTGTAGTTACTGATCACCAGAGTTCCCCTGTGAGTCCTAACTGAGTGCAAAATGAAGCCAGAGCTGTACAGCCTCATGCCACACACCTGATCATCTCAGTTAATTGTGTGGAGTTTATATACTGGTGGTAATATGCAGTGATAGGGTATTGAATTATGGCATATACTATGTTCCATCATGGCCAAATGGACTGGAAAGTCATAAACACAAGTAGTGGGTATTTTTTAAAAATCCCCTCTACCACTGAAATCAATAGAAATGAATTTTTGGGGGGGCTAGCTATGGGGGAAGTATAAAGTTGTGCTGACAAGATGGGTTTGGCTGTAGATTGAGGGGATATGGCATTAGTGTGGTCCTCCTTTATGCTGCACACATCTGTCCATTACTCTCCCCTATTTCAGCCATTCTGTCAACTTACCTTCACTGATGGAACAATTCTGCTGGTTTAGTGTTCTACCAGTTTATGTGTCATGGCAGTGAAGCATCTGGTCTTCTGCCAGCATAGCAAGGCTTCCTATAGCCCAGGGGTGAGGAACCTTTGTCCTTCCAGATGTTACTGAACTACAACTTCTATCACTGCATGTCATTGGCCATGTTTGCTTGGGCTGATGGGAGTTGCAGTTCAGCAACACTGGGTGGGCCAGAGGTTCCAAAGGCCACCCCTGCTATAGCCCCTCAGACGCTGCATCTTCAGTATAGCACCCTACGGGAAGGAATTTGTAACATCTGCTTCCTCAGTATGTCTGTCATGCACAATCCCAATAACATAACTAAAACTTCCACTAGCAGATGACTTGGGAAAAGTGGCAGCTACTGTTCATCAAAAGAATCTCCTGCCGCCCGAACCATGACATACTGAGGGATTTCAGTATGAGCATTCTAATTTCCAGATTAACATGCTAGGTATGGAATAACACTGTCATTTTCAATAAATCTTGAATCCTTATTTTAGCGAATAACAAATCCTATAATTTGTGCATTTATTATTTATTATTTTAAATTGTTTTATTTATTTATTTATTTGTTTAACAAAATTTATATACCACTTGATTGACCTCTAAGCAGATTACAGAAAATAAAACAAACATTAAAATTGTGAATAAAAGACAAAGTTAAAAACAGGTATTTTACAACAGTCAAAATATAATTAAAATCAATAACTCAGCTAAAAACAGATTAAAACATGTTAACTTCTGCATGTTTGGATAGACTAGCCTGAACAAAAATATTTCTAGCAGGTGCTGAACAGAGTATAGCCTGATGTTTTCTGACAAAATGCCACCCAAAGGACATATGAACAAATATCACATTAAAACTATATCCATATAAAAATGCCTAAAGAAGCACAAACCAAGCTTGTGAGTCCAAACTACTACTCTTTCTCAAGTCTCTTTGCATATGTTCATATATGCTTCAAATATTGTAACTGTACAATGTTGTTTGATGACATGGGCTATCCCATCTCATCACATGGTCCTGTGGTGAAAATTAGCTCATCAGCTATGATTTAGGTACTGTGTACAGCGTCACATCACAGAAATAAAGTCTGATATTCCAAATATACTTGGGCTCTTGTCCTGATTTCTATGGTCTGCTTCATAGATTACCACAGATATGGTGTTGCTGGTGGGAAGTTGAACTTAAGGATCTGGGTTTTTTTGCCATCATTCATACCACTATGATAACAAATTAAGTGAAGATGACTTTGGAACAAATGTAAGATTTAATAAAGGAAGGGTTCTTAAGGGATATTCCAACCTTGGTATTCTGATGGCATGATACACAGTACAGCATCAAGAACATGGGAAAAATGAAAGTGTAAAAGGAAAAATGTAAAGCAGATTAAAGACTGGATGGGTAGAGCTGTTTAGGGCTCTGGAAAAAAAAAGATTTTAAACCACAGGCAGCCAGGCCCCCCATGAGGTCTCCTGATAGAAGCATCTAAAAGAAAGGAGAGAGAGAGAGAGAGAGAGAGAGAGAGAGAGAGAGAGGACTGCATGCAAATTCAGAAAGCAAGGCAATGAAATAGATTTAAACACAGCTGAGTGCATGCTTATCTCCAAAGTAATATATTTGATACTGAGACAGCCTCTGAACTAAGCAATGCAATCAATTACAAGGCAATCTTTTGTGGCCTTGGTGTGAACCTTGGAAGTTGCATTAGAATTCAGTTTGAAAGTGGAGGTTTCCCCTTACAGAAAGTAAAGTTTTCTAGACCAGTGGGCAGGGACATATAAATTAGCTGGAATCACTTTGGATTGATGTCTCTGTTGTGGTTCAATAGAATCAAATGGGTATAAATCTTGTTTGGGTGGAGAAGAGCCATTAACTGTTTTAATTAGACAAAATGACCAAATAAAAGAGGTACATTTGGACCTTTGTGGATAAAATTAACTTATTCATAAAAAAGACATTAATAGTTTTGTTTAAATCACTACAGATTATTCTTGGCTTGATTGAGTGAGTTAAAACATTTACTGGGTTTGAAGGAAATGAAAGTCTCTCATTGCTAAAGCTGTTTCAAGGCTCACTGTGGAACTGATATTTAAAGAGCTTCCAAACAGATATTATGAACAATATGTTACATTTAGATATATAGCTGATAGGGATGGAATCCTCTCCTTTTTTATGTTTGTTTTTAAGTGTGGTGCCCTAGTAGCCATTAATGATCTGATTCCTTTTTCCTCTGATATCTTTTCATTTTTCTGATCTCCTCCAAGACAAATATATTGCTTTGCAGAGAATTATCAATATTATAATCGCTATTTATTCATGAGTCTTCACTGGTATTGATCTTTATTCTGAACTCAGTAATTATTGCCTGTTTACATTATTTTTCAAGTTAATTGCAGAGCAGATTAAGACAGATAATCAAGTCAATGTCTTCCCCCCTGCTTACAATCAACACCTCATTCCCCTCTGCAGCTTTCTGTCTGTCAGTTACAATCAACACTTCCCTGACATCAGTGAAAGGGAATACTCATTTGAAGAGTTTACATAGAAAGTAGATCACTAAAAGTATCATTTACACTATCAATGATTTCAAAGTGAATTAAAAAAAAGAATTGGAAAAAAAGAAGAATGAATCGGGAACCAGGTGCGGAGAATTGCTACATCAAAATTCTCTCTGCAAAGATAGAGAATATCAGAACTAATAATTAATCCAATGGAAAATCCGATTATTGCAGAAAAGGAGCCCATCACTAATAGCTGAATCATATATACAGTTTACTACTGAATGACTATTTCTGATCTATGTAGCTAATTTATAAAATATATAGCACATGGACAGAAATTTGTGATTTTAAGAATAATGTATGTACTGTGCTACATAGATATGATCTGCATACTGAAATAGGTTTCTAAATGAACCTAATCCAGAAACATGGGAGCACTTGAGCTAGTCTATTTGGAAATTGATTCACAAGCTCTCTCTCTCTCTCTCTCTCTCTCTCTCTCTCTCTCTCTCTCTCTTCATACCCCCCTCCCCCCGTTAGAAGTTGTTGTTGTTTTTTTCTGGGGTTTTTCTCACCTTATGCTCAGAGGCACATGTTACCAAATTCTTCCAAGCTACACAGGAAGTGGATTGGACTGTGAAAGACAAACCCAAATTGTGTTCACATTTTGACAAATTTGTAGGGCAGTACAATATCTCAGAGAGGAGGTCAGGGCTCCTGCTCCCCTGGTGCATTCACTATAGCTGCCCAATTTCCCTGCTTTTAAAAGTTTGATAGAGATATCTGTTGGCTATAGGTACTTTCTTAAACTGCAAGGTGTTTTGCCTATTAGTGAATCAACTTATGGATGAAGAACCCTATAAATGAGGCCCTGGGTTGCATGGAATTCCAAAGGAATTGGTACCTTTTGCATACACAGTATCTCGTTTAAATAATTCCTTAGCTGTAAGCAGGGGATGAGAGGCAAAACAGAAATGGGACAGGTAAGTAAATACACAATAAAAAGGCGTCCCTTGAAATGCCTTGGAATGCCTTGGAAGCTGAGTTTTGCAGCTTGGTCAGCCCTTCCTTGCCCAGGCTAATGCTTTTTATCAGTGTTTTAGTCGACAGCAACAATAATTGGAATTCTGGCCAAACTTCTGTTTGATTCTCTGTACTTAAACATTCATTTCCTCTTTTACCAAAGGAAGAAAAGATATACAGTAATCTATTCAGTTCCTTTCCAAGAATATGTCAGGGCATTTTATATATTGTACAGGCTTATGTGTAATGGAGCAGCCTCTGCTGAGATGACTGCAGAAAATGTTATCATTAGTTCTGTCAGGCAACAGTATTAGCAGACAGAACACACTTAGTGGAAGCCAAGATGATGAAGTCACTACTTACTAGTCACCATCACAAAGCAAGTTGTATCCAAAAATATCAATAATGTTGATGAAGACACAATGAAGTCACAGTGCACAGCCAAAAAGCATGATGAAAATGAAATTGTAGGCTTTCTATTTTATATCACTAAGTCAAGGGTTTGCAAAATGTAACTGATTTCTTTGAACTCTTCCTAAGCAAATAGCACTTACTGATCTCAGTTATATCAGGGCAAATTCAATTATTTATTTCCATACCAATAGAGCTTAGCAATAGCATTTTATGACCCGAAGACACAATGTGAAGGAAACACAGAGGCCCACATTGGCCCATGCAGTTAGTAGTGCTAAAAGATGAAAAGAAATGAGGATATACATAATGCTGCTGTAGACATTATTCCAGCAGCTTCTAACTTTACAGTGTGTACATACATAGTGTAGTGTGACTACATATATGTCTCACAGCAAACCAGCTAGCTTATTTCACTTACATACATATAATCCAAGTCCTGTGCTATGCGTACTTTAACTTTATCATTCAAATATTTGATGAAATGCTTTGCTTAAATGAAAGAAATATGTATGCAGACCAGATTTAGTCCCATATATCTTTCTATCTGGCCCCTTACCAACATCCCTTCATCTGTTTCCCTTACATACCTTTGAGTCTGTTCACAGCTCCATCTCCTCATCTTCTTGAGGTGTGCAAGCCAGGGTCTGAATAACAGATCTTTCTTCTAGCAGGAATATGGTGGTGGAAGTGCAGCTGTTGAGCACTCTTCTGAGTGTGGAGGAAAGGGCAGGTATGCATTTAACCCAGTGATCTTCAGGGTTAGCCCTAAAACCTCCCACCCTTCTTTGCATTCTCTGAGAATATTAATTATAATGAAAGGAGATTCACCTTAGCCAATGGTCAGGGATGATGGGAGTTGTAGTTCAACAACATCTGGGGACCCAGAGTTGAAGGACAACAGATGCAGAAGGAGATTGGTGAGGGCAGAAAGGCAATTGTTCCAGTGCATTGACAAATAAGCATGTATGTGAGTATGAGATATTGCACATTTATAGGTTTTGAGCACCTCCACCAATCTATTAAAAGGCCAAAGCAATCTTTATACTAGATGGCTTCCACACCTCACAGGAGATTACACTAGACTTAAAGATCTTTCTCTTAACTTTTTTGAGTGATAGAACTTGAAGCTGCACAACCAGATTCTGAAGATTTATTGGACAGGACACATCTGCCTGCATGGCCAGATAAATGTTGTTGAAGTGCAAGTGATTGGAACATGTTGTTGGTGTAGTAAGGTTTAGAACTTTCAAGGCTTTTCATACAGGTATATGTAAGTGTAACATTTTACTGGTTTGTATGTTTTATTATTTTAATCAATTTTTTTACAGTGGTAGGGCTTTTATCACTACTGTAAACCATCTTGAATGATCTTTGAACAAGAAAAGTAGGTTATGCTTTACAAGAAAAATAAATAATAGACATTTACATTACTGTCAGCTTCTTGGGACTATAAATTAAATAAAAGTAGCTATTGTTACATTTCAGAGGTGGCTTTTTAAATAATGCTTTGAAAGCAGTAACTGGATTCTATCCTTGTAATATTTATTTGTCAAAAGAAGAAAAGATATACAGTGATTTCAGGATCTTTCTTGCAAGAGGGCCTTCTCAGCAATTAACTAATGTTAAATTTCAGAGGTGGCTTTTCAAATGGTGTTTAAAAGCAATAATTGGATTCTATCCTTATGATATTTATTTTGCCACAGTAATTTGTATATTATGTGTTAGCATAAACTCTGTTATGTTCTAGTCTGTATTTTGAAATTCTGTGCAAATTATTTCATGGTTCCAAGGACAATTGATAGCAACCCTAGACATACTTACCTGGGAGTAAATGTCACTGAACTCAATAAGACTTCTGAGTAGACATGCATGGAATTACACTGCATATTGATTGTACTGTATGGCTTGGATCAAAGCAGCGCAGAGTTGCAGAGTGCTTATTATAGAACATATCTCAGTTTTCAGCTGCAGCACCTTTCTTGCTTTTGTTCTTCAATTGCTGAATGTTGTGGCCATGCCAAGTTCCACAATTAGCATGTAATACTGCTACATTAGGCAGTCTAAATGTTTCAATTGGCAGCAAAAATGTATCTCTATTTTAAGATGCTTACTATATTTCACTTCTAGCATTTAATCTTTAGGAAAACACCACGAGACTTAAATGACCTAGTTAAATCTTCTCGCTGAAATAAAACTTATTCCAAGTGAGATAACTATAACTAATGTAAATAAGCATCTGTGATGTGGACATGACTTGGATTCATGCAGGGGGAAAATCAGTAGGAAGCTGTTTTGGAAACACAGAAATCCCACGGTTCATAGATTCTAATAGATTCTAGCCAGGATCCCAAAAGCCTTGAGATCTTTCCCCCCCAACATACTCAACTCCTTGTGGTGCACCAGAAACCACTCTAAAAAAGGTAAAGGATTGGCTTGCCAGGCAGCATGAAAAGGAGGAGAGGCTCAAAGGCCTTCCTATATGCATGGAATAACGCTTTTGGATCTAGATCCCTATGAGAGTAGTGGAAGGTATGTGGTCTTTTAAAGAACAAAGCCAGAATGAGAGACAAATGTGTTTATTTAAGCTATTTCTATACCTCTTAATATTTACAAAAAACCATTAAATGATGTACAGAAGAGTAAAACAACAAATGTTATAAAAATATACAATAAAATCATAATACAAAAGATATATACATAATAATTCAAATAAATAAATAAATACCAAATCAATGTCTTCCCCACTCAACATATCTCAGCCTCCTTGCTCTCCCCCAGGACTCCACCCATCCACCCTGGCTCAACCCCAGGGCCCAACAAATACATATCACCCCCAAAGTCTCATGAGAAAGAAGGTTCCTGGGGGATCCCAAACATGGCATTTAGGACAGTTTTGTAGCCCTGGGAACCACCTTAAATTGTTGGATCTTTCCTGTCTCCCATGAACTTGCTGAGTTCTTTGTTGAACATTCAGAACAGGAGCCTGGGATTATTGCTGCCAACTAGCAGCTGTACTCTCCTTCTCCTCCAGCGAGTTAGCCTGCTCCATTAATACTCTGTTGGCCAGCATCTTGCGCTCAGGCTGCTCACCTTATGCTTTATTTGAAGCAATACATCAGAGAAAATATAGAACCTACCTTCTTTGATTTGCTCTTGAGCCATTTTGTCAGTACTTTGTTAGTCATAGGGCTGGTTCACACAGAGATTTAATGTGAGATGGGTGCCCGTTTAATTTGCACAGTTTACATGATGTTGCAGACAAAGGGAAGGTGTGTTGCTGCTTTTCCCTTTAAATCTGAATCAAAGCAACCTGCTGAAAATGCGATAAGTGAAGAAAAAAACATCTCCGCTTTGCTGCGCTTCTCTCATGTAGGCTCTTTCGTCCCATGTTTTTTGCTGTGTGTGTGTGTGGATTGTCTCTTTCAGATACTCCCCTTTCTCCACCCACTAAACTCTCCATGAATTCCATTGTACTTCTGGTGCTCAAGAAGCAACTTCCGACTGCTTGCTTCCAAACTGCTGCAGCCCGCCTTTATTTCGCCCCTTACTTGCCCAGTAAACTGTCTTCCTTCACTCCTGTTCTTTCAAACTCTTTCCACCCCAATTCCCTCAGGCTTTGCAAAAGCAAGGCTGAACTACCCCCACGACTTTCGTGCACAGTGGCTGCTTTTCATTGCACCATCCCCCCCCTCTCTCACACACACACACTCACACACAATCTCTGGCTACCTAATTTTAACAAAAGAATCATAGGCTAGTAGAGTTGGAAAGGGCCTATAAGGCCATCAAGTCCAACCCTCTGCTCAATGCAGGAATCCAAGTCAAAGCATTCCTGTCAGATGGCTGTCCAGCTGCCTCTTCAATGCCTCCAGTGTCGGAGAGCCCACTACCTCTCTAGGTAATTGGTTCCATTGTCGTATGGCTTTAACAGTTAGGATGTTTTTCCTGATGTTCAGTCGAAATCTGGCTTCCTGCAACTTGAGCCCATTATTCCGTGTCCTGCACTCTGGGACGATCGAGAAGAGATCCCGGCCCTCCGCTATGTGGCAACCTTTCATGTACTTGAAGAGTGCTATCATATCTCCTCCCAGTCTTCTCTTCTCCAGGCTAAACATGCCTAGTTCTTTCAGTCTCTCCTCACAGGGCTTTGTTTCCAGTCCCCTGATCATCCTTGTTGCCCTCCTCTGAACCTGTTCCAGTATGTCTGCATCCTTCTTGAAATGTGGAGATCAGAACTGGATGCAGTATTCAAGATGAGGCCTAACCAGTGCTGAATAGAGGGGAACTAATACTTCACACGATTTGGAAACTATACTTCTGTTAATGCAGCCTAATATAGCATTTGCCTTTTTTGCAGCCACATCGCACTGTTGGCTCCTATTCAGCTTGTGATCAACGACAATTCCAAGATCTTTCTCACATGTCGTATTGCTGAGCCAAGTACCCCCATCTTATAACTGTGCATTTGGTTTCTTTTTCCTAAGTGTAGAACTTTGCATTTCTCTCTGCTGAATTTCATTCTGTTGTTTTCAGCCCAGTGCTCCAGCCTATCAAGGTCCCTTTGAATTTTGTTTCTGTCTTCCATGGCATTAGCTGTGCCCCCCAATTTTGTTTCATCTGCAAATTTGATAAGGGGAAATTGACCACGTAATGCTGGAATTCGGGATTCTGGGGAAAGCCAAAGAAGAATATGTTGGTCAGTGAAGCATGCTGTGAGACTCACAGACAGGGTTTTTTAGCACAGAGAGTGAAACCTGAAGCAGAAGGGTTAAGCTGTGAGAACAGAGCGCCAGGTTTGCCAAGGTCAGTAGCTGGCTGGGAAGCCTGATAAGGTGGGATGCTTGGAAAAACTCAGTGTGGGGGGAAAGCCGTCTGTGAAGAGAACTGTGTCTAATGTCTTTGCCTAGTAAAGACTCTTACAAGAAACTTGCCTGGCCTGGCTTATTCCTGTTCTATACAACTCTTGGATTCCATCCTTGTATGATCTATACATGCACACGCAACAGGGGTTATGGGCCCAGCTTATCATACAAGGTAGCGGGTTCGAGAGAGTTGTTGACGTGACGTTGTTGCAGAAAGAAACAAAGTGCAAGTAAGAGGCAAGTAAGAGTGGGCAACATGGCTGTAAACCTGTCATCCGGGATGCCGATGGAGAGACTGAATGCAGTAAACTACTCCAGCTGGAAATGGAGAATGAGAGCAGTTCTGATTAAAGAAGATTTGAATGATGTCGTAGAAAACCCCCCTCCGGCAGCTCCTTCAGCAGCGTGGTTGAAGAAAGACGAGAAAGTGAAGGCTTTTATTACTCTGGGGCTGTCTGATTCTCAACTGTTGCTGGTGAGTAATGAGCCGACGGCTAATCAGATGTGGGAGAAGCTAAGAGCTGCTCATGTGCAGCAAACTGCTGGGAGCAGGCTGTGTTTAGCACGGAAACTTTATCAGATGCGTTTTACAGATGAAGTGACTATGACAGAGCATCTGGCTGAATTTCGTAGATTAAATGCTGAGCTGCAAGATAGAGGAGTGCATCATAGTGACATTCAGATGGTCTATATACTGTTATCTTCATTTGATCAAAAATGGGATGTAACGGTCTCTAGCCTGGAAACTTTACCCGACGGACATCTGAATTTGGACTTTGTAGAACAGAAACTTCAACAAGAAGAAGACAAGAGAATAAGAAAACAGAGTTAAAAGAGACTGTGGCTGTACAACAACAACAAAATCAAAGAAGCAGGCAAGAGAATAAAACATGTTACTTTTGTGGGTCCCGTGGACATATACAGAGACATTGTTTAAAGAAGAGAAATAACAGGGACTTTGGAAGTCAGAGAACAAGCGTGAACTTTGTTACTGAGGAGGACAATAAACTCATTAACTCTAAGTGGCTTCTCGACAGTGGAGCGTCTAATTGCCTAATCACAGACTCTAGTTTATTTTACACTTCAAAGCCGGCGCAGGAGAAGATTTATCTGGCTGACGGATCGACTCAGGACGTGATTGCAAAAGGCACGCTCAGGTTACGTAATTTGGGAACTATATTAACAGATGTATTAATGGTTTCTGGTTTAAAATATAACATTCTATCAGTAAGAAAATTGGCTCAAATAGGTTGTAAAGTTACATTTGAAGGGGATAGATGTTTTGTGAGAAAGGATGGTGAAATATGCATGCAAGGGAAATTACAGAACCAAATGTTTATGGTTGAGTGCAATCTTGATAAACCCAAGTGTGCTTGGATAAGAGTTAATAAAGATAAACATGATAATTGTTTACATGAATGGCACAGAAAATTAGCACACGCACATTTCGAAAAGGTACAAAACACCCCAAAGCATAGTCAAGATTTGAAATTAACACATTGTGAGCATGTGGATGAGTGTGAGGTATGCTATAAAACAAAAATGACTGTGACTCCGGTAAATAAGAGCTGTGAAAGCACGACCACTGAACCCTATCAGCTCATACATGTGGATTTGGCTGCACCTTTCCAGTGCTCAAAAGGTGGAGCAAGGTTTTATTTAGTGATTGTGGATGACTTCTCCAGATTTACACATGTGTTCTTATTGAAAAAGAAAAGTGAAGCAGAAGAGAAATTGAAGGCATTTATACAGAGAACAGAGACACAATATGGGGTTGTTATCAAAAATATCAAGACAGATCAAGGTGGAGAATTTACCAGTAATTCATTTAAAACATATTTGGAAAAGAAGGGAATAATACAGAGTCTCACTGCTCCCTTCAGCCCATCCTCCAACGGAACTGCAGAGAGGAGGAACCGGTCATTGCAGGATTCAATGAGAGCCATGCTAGCAGATGCTGATATGAATAACACTTATTGGGGTGAATGTATTCTGTACACTGTTTATATTCAGAACCGCCTTATGCACAGTACAATAGGCATGTCTCCCTATGAGAAACTGACTGGAAGAAAGCCCAGGGTGAAACACATAGAACGTTTTGGGGCAAAATGCTGGGTACATATTGCAAAACAGAAAAGGCATGGTAAATTAGGCTCAAGAGCTCAGGCAGGACGCATTTTGGGATTTCAGAATTCATATTATAGAGTTTGGTTGCCTGAGAAACAACAAGTAGTGTTAAGCAGAAGTATAAAGGTGATAGATAAACCTTGGAGAGACAGTCAAACAGTGATACTTGATAGTGCAAGCAAGCAGGAAGCAGCAGATGTTCCTTTTGGGCAGCAAATTCCATTAAGAACTGCATTGACTGATCTAATACACGGTGGCAAACGTACTGTAAAAAGGCTGAGAGGTGAAGACATGGCAATGCAAGATACAGAAATGCCAAGTACAAGTGCAGACACAGGTGCAGGTCCAAGTAAAATTGAGAGTGAGGAAGAAATGGAAATAGATAATGTTAGGAGATCAGAAAGAAAAATGAAAGGTCAACCACCTCAGAGATTCACATTTAATGTTACACAACAGAATAATGAAACAGATAAACATCCAGTAGAATGGGAAAAAGAAGGACCAATAGATAAAGAAACAATGGATCTCATGTGGAAGTTTTGTGTTGAGGAATGAAATATAAATGTATTATCAAATAAAAGTGAACAAAAATAACTCTGTAAAACCTGTGTGAATAAAGAAATAAAGAAACAAGAACTGAACTGAAAATGTAAATAGAAACTGTAAGAAAACAAACCATGTACTGATATGTATTGTAATGAAAAGTTAATATTGTAGAAATGTAATAATGAACAATGAAGTTTTGTAATCTGTGAGTCTCAGGTGGGGGCTGTTGGTCAGTGAAGCATGCTGTGAGACTCACAGACAGGGTTTTTTAGCAAAGAGAGTGAAACCTGAAGCAGAAGGGTTAAGCTGTGAGAACAGAGCGCCAGGTTTGCCAAGGTCAGCAGCTGGCTGGGAAGCCTGATAAGGTGGGATGCTTGGAAAAACTCAGTGTGGGGGGAAAGCTGTCTGTGAAGAGAACTGTGTCTAATGTCTTTGCCTAGTAAAGACTCTTACAAGAAACTTGCCTGGCCTGGCTTATTCCTGTTCTATACAACTCTTGGATTCCATCCTTGTATGATCTATACACGCACACGCAACAGAATATAGTCAAACATGGACCTTGGATTTCAGGAAAGCCAATTTTAGCAAGCTCAGGGAAATGATGAGTAGGGTGCCGTGGCTAGATAGACTAAAGAAAAAAGGAGCTCAAGAAGCATGGGAGTTCATGAAGAACGTATTACAAAAAGCACAATCGCAAACAATTCCAAAGAGGAAGAAAAATGGAAGACATCGGAAAAAGCCAATGTGGCTACACGGAAGACTGGTGGAGGAGGTAAAAGTAAAAAAGAGCATGTACGAAGAATGGAAGGAAGGACGCATCACCAAGGAAGAGTACCGATGAGCGGCTCGGGCTTGCAGGAATAGCGTAAGGAAAGCTAAAACCCAGAATGAGCTGAGGCTGGCGAGGGAAGCGAGGAACAACAAAAAGGGGTTTTTTGGATATGTTTGAAGCAAGAGAAAGACCAAGGAAACGGTGGGACTGCTGCTCAATGAGGATGGCAAAATGTTGACAGATAACGAGGAAAAAGCAGAACTGCTCAATGCCTATTTTGCCTCCGTTTTCTCCCAAAAAGGGAACAGTGTGCAACCTTGCATCGGTAGCAATCTCAGTAAGGGGTCGGGATTGCAGTTCGAGATTGATAAGGAGATAGTCAGGAAATACTTAGTTAACCTAAATGAGTTCAAATCTCCAGGGCCTGATGAACTGCATCCCAGAGTATTGAAGAAACTTGCGGATGTACTCTCAGAACCTCTTGCCATCATCTTTGAGAAATCATGGAGAACGGGAGAGGTGCCAGAGGATTGGAGACGGGCAAACATCGTCCCGCTCTTTAAAAAGGGTAAAAAAGAAGATCCGGGGAATTACAGGCCGGTCAGTCTGACTTCAATACCGGGAAAGATATTAGAACGGATAATAAAAGAGTCCATTGGCAACTATCTAGATGACAATGCTGTGATTAGAAGGAGCCAGCATGGGTTTGTCAAGAAAAAATCCTGTCAAACTAATCTCATCTCTTTTTTTGATCTGGTCACTAGCTTAGTAGATGGTGGGAATGCTGTAGATGTCATCTATCTAGATTTCAGCAAGGCGTTTGACAAAGTCCCCCACGACCTTTTGATTAGCAAACTCGTCAAATGCGGACTACATGGAAATACTGTCAGGTGGATTCACAACTGGTTGGAAAACCGTACTCAAAGAGTGGTCATCGGTGGCTCTGCTTCGGACTGGAAGGAGGTCTCGAGTGGAGTGCCACAGGGTTCTGTCCTGGGGCCGGTACTCTTCAACACTTTTATCAATGACTTAGATGATGGAGTGGAGGGAAGCCTTATGAAGTTTGCGGATGATACGAAACTGGGAGGGATAGCTAACACAATGGAAGACAAGAATAAAATCCAAAGGGACCTGAATAGAGTAGAAAATTGGGCTGAAATTAATAAAATGACATTCAATAAAGACAAATGCAGGATTCTGCATTTAGGCCACAAAAACAAAATGCATGGGTACAGGATGGGAAATACCCGGCTTAGCAGTAGTGCGTGTGAGAAGGACCTTGGAATTGTAGTGGATTGTAAGTTGAACATGACCCAGCAGTGTGATGCTGCAGCAAAAAAGGCAAACACGGTTTTGGGATGCATAAACAGAGATATTGTTTCCAGGTCGAGGGAAGTAATAGTCCCACTATATTCTGCATTAGTCAGGCCTCATCTGGAATACTGCGTTCAGTTCTGGGCGCCTCATTTTAAGAAAGATATAGACAAGTTAGAGTGGGTTCAGAAGAGGGCGACGAGGATGATAGCCGGTATGGAGAACAAGTCTTATGAGGAAAGGTTGAAGGAACTCGGCATGTTCAGTCTGGTGAAGAGAAGGCTGAGGGGTGACATGATTGCACTCTTTCAGTACCTGAAGGACTGTCACATAGAGGAGGGTACAGATTTGTTCTCTGCTGCCCCAGAGGGTAGGACTAGGTCTAATGGTTTTAAGTTGCAGGAGCGTAGATTCAGATTGGACATTAGAAGGAACTTCTTGACAGTAAGGGCAGTTCGGCAATGGAACTGACTGCCGAGGGAGGTGGTGGGATCCCCTTCACTGGATGTCTTCAAGCAGAGGCTGGACAGCTATCTGCGGGAGATGCTCTAGCTGTGGATTTCCTGCTGTGAGCAGACGGTTGGACTCGATGGCCTACAAGGCCTCTTCCAACTCTATGATTCTATGATTCTAAGCATGCTCTCATCCAAGTTGTTAATAAAAATGTTGAAGAGCACTGGGCCTAGGACCGAGCCCTGTGGTACCCCACTCGTTACTTCTGCCCAGTTTGAGAAGGAACCATTGATAAGCACTCTTTGAGTATGATTCTGGAGCCAACTGTGGATCCACCTGATAGTTGTTCCATCCAGCCCACATTTAGCTAGCTTGCTAATCAGAATATCATGGGGCATTTTGTCAAAAGCTTTACTGAAGTCGAGATATATTATGTCCACAGCATTCCCACAGTCTACAAGGAAGGTTACCCAGTCAAAAAATGAGATAAGGTTAGTTTGACAGGATTTGTTCTTCATAAATCTATGTTGGTTCCTAGTCATCACTGCATTGTTTTCAAGGTGCTTACAGATTGACTGCTTTATAATCTGTTCCAGAGTTTTTCCAGGGATTGATGTTAGGCTGACTGGTCTGTAGTTCCCCAGTTCCTCCTTTTTGCCCTTTTTTGAAGATAGGGACAACATTAGCTGTCCTCTAGTCATCCAGCACTTCACAGGTCCTCCATGATTTCGCAAAGATAATAGAGAGCGGGGTCCAGAGCGCATTCCTAAGGTAAATCTCCTTTGTACCGCTTGGCATCTGGCAGACCAGCTTTGCACCCCCTTCCCCTTAATAGGCACTTCCGGTGAGTCAGCGACCTTGACTGGGCCTCCACGTGGGGTTAGAGTTTCAAACAGGGTCTTTGCATTTATCAGATGAGCACTTGCTCCTGAATCTACATAGACTTTATTATCATTACATTTCTCAACATGAGTTACTTGTAAACTATTGGCATCTTTCTTGTCTGTCTTTTTAAATCCTTTATTTTGTTGTTCAGACCTCCCTCTCTGATCACACTGACTTTTAAGGTTAGTGTTTGAACCACATAGGAAGCAGCGCTTGGCTTTAACACCTTTTGATTGCTTCTTTTGTTCTCTAAATCTGCATGTGAATGGCAGTCGGCCAGAAGTTTTACTTAGGAAAGAGGAGACGCCATCCCCTTCTGCAGCTCTTTCACTCTCTTGAAATAATTGTTCCCTCACTTCTGATATAATTTCATTTAAAGTCTTTTTGTTGTTGTTGCATTATGAGACAAAACATATCCATTGATTTTGGGAGGGAATCTAGAAACAAAGCAATCTGTACAGGCTGGTCCAGCCTTGTCCCGGCTTCCTCTATCCCCTGGGTTAACACCATAAATTTAGTGAGGTGTTCTTCAAATGAATCATCCCTCATTTGCAAGTTAATAAGACTTCATAACATTGAAATTAAATGCCCTTGGCCTTTTGGCTGGTGGTTAGACTCCAGTGCATTCCACATCTCTCTGGCATTCTTACAGTTAATGATCAAAGGGATTTGCGAGTTACTCATGCATTTGATAATGAGGTCCTGTGCTTTTTCGTCTTTCTCCGTCCAAACTCTTTTTATTTCCTGAAAGGCATCTGGTCCCGGTTCCGCATCTCTGATCACTTCCTTTTTTTTTTTACAATAATTTTTATTCAAATTTTCATAAAACATACAAAACAAAATCATAAAACATTCAAAGACAAAAAACAAAACAAAACAAAAATGATTAAACAAAAAAATAAAATGTTGACTTCCCATTTGTCGCAGATCAAATCAGTTGTAGGTCTACAATATATAACAATCCTGTCTCTTAAATTATATTATAAAATCACTTTCCTCCAGTAGTTATCTTAATTAATCATCAAATCTCATAAACATTACTTTATTCTTTCCACAAAAAGTCAAAGAGAGGTTTCAATTCTTTAAGAAATATCTCTATCAATTTTTCTCCAAATAAACATGTCGATTAATCCATCTCGTTAATAATAATAATAATCTTATTGTCATAACCATAGTCCAAGTAAACATATCGATTAATCCATCTCATCAAAATCTGTTAGGTCCAATAATTTCAATAGCCATTATTCCATTATCCATATTAATTCCATCTTCCATCTTCAATAGTCCTGTTAAGTCCAGTAATTTCAGTGTCCAATCTTCCATTATCAGTATTCCATAATAATCTTGCTGTCATATAATATAGTCATATAATAAGAGTCTGATGGGAATTTCCTTTATCCCAAATATTTTCTTGCCATCCATTCTGAATAAGTTGCTGAAATATTGTTGTAAAGTCATATCTGTGTTCTCCTTTTTTACAAAATGCACTGGCTCATCTCTTGAGAGTTTTTCCATTGTCACATGGCTGCAGTTAATTCCATAGATTTTCTCTATATCAAGCTCCATCACGTCATTCCAGTCCAGAAGATTATCCAAGCCATTGATAACTTTATCTCTAATATCTTCATTAATTTCTTCAGAGATAACGTTAAATTCCAAACAGTAGATTTTATTTCTAATATCCATAAACTCCAGATCTTTTTCCAATTCCACATTTGTTCCAATCTCCAGGGCTTGTATCTTCCCTTTATTTTTTCTTTTCTCATCTCTGATCTCATTCTCCTCTCTCACAGGATCCCCTATTTCTGTAAGCTCCTGCGTCATTTTGCTCAGTTCAATTTTCAGCTCCTTACTGCCCTGTCGCAGGATTTGTTTCATTATCTCAATCTCATCCATTATTTTCTGAAACATAATTACTTCCAGATTCTCAGCCACTTTCTTGATTGCCATTTTTAAAACCACGAAAACAAAACAAAACAAAAATAAAGAAGAACCACTTCTTATTTCAGCAACAATTGGGTTAATATTCCAGGCTTGATGACATCACAGTATAAACAGAGCAGCCTGCCTTATCTCTCTATGTTCAAGAACATAAAACAAATTTAGTTCCCAGCATCAAAACAGTTAGTGGCGTCGTGAAGAAGCAGATTCGTCAAAATAAAATAGACCAAAAAGAGAATAGTCCCAGACAATATAATGTTCCTCGGAATAGAAATCCCTCTTCTGTTTATATCTTTAGAATGCACTTCCAGGACAGCTTTTTGCAATAGAAACAGAGATAAGCTGTTAATTTCGTGAATAACAGAGAAGAGTTATAGCTCACCCAGAAGTTCTTTAAAGCTGATTCATTTGACAAATCTCTTTTTGCTGCAACAATTTAAACCAAGTAAAAAAAAGAATAGAAAGAAGGGTGCTTGCCTGTTAGTCCGTTTTCTCTTTGAAGATAAGATAAACGTATCGCATTAATCAGATAGAGCTTGTTCGGAAGTCCGTCCGGCATTGCTGGCTGGACCTTTTCTCATAAATTAATGAAATCCAGTCCTCCCAACAAAAACAGGCTTTTGAGGTTGATCTCTATGTTTCTCCCTGCCCGGGAGAAATTTCATCAGTCAAAAAAAAAATGTTCTGACTGATTTATATCTGAATAAGCTTCTTTTGAGGCGGGAGCCCGTCTCAAAAGCAGGCACAAGCGAAGTCACCCTTCCCGGAAGTCATCTCTGATCACTTCCATCAGCTTCTGTTGCTTTAAGAAACGACCATAACTTCCATTCTCCAGGTGACAGTTTGTCCAGGCTTAGCTGTTGTGCTATGGTGGCCATCCTTAAGAAAAGGCTTAACTCTTTACTGACTAAACTCTGAAGGTCTCTATTAGCTTCTTTGATTCGCAACACAAAAGCTCCTTAATTACTCAGACCTCCTTTTTGCATGCCTGGTGCCCATAACTTGTCGGAGAGTTGCGATGCTGGGAATGGAGAGTTCTGAGCAAGCTTATGTGTGTGTGTTTGAATCCTTGCTAAAGATTATACCTTCCCTGCAAATTAGTCAGACAGAGACTTTAAGCTTTAAAATAAGAAATAACTACTTTATTCTGGAAGTACATGCTTGATAGGAAAGAGTCCTATATCTAGCTAACTAGCTAATTTGGAGCCGCAAACACTGAGCCCAGTGCTTGCTCTCATGCTTTGGAGGAGAGGGAGAGACAAAGAAATATGTCTGCTCCCCTCTCAAGAGAAAGAAGGAGGAGGGAAGGAACTGTGATCAACATCCTTTGCATATCAGTCTAGCAGGAAGGAAGAGACAGCAGGAGATCAAAGGACAGATATAGCCTAGCAACCAAGAGGTCTCCTCTCTAGCTACCCTTTTTAACCCCATGCAGCCTCAAGCCACAAGTTGGAGTTGAACCACATATATTCCAACAATAACTATACCAGCCCCAGGCTGACATCATTTTTCTTCCTTGTCAGGGGCATGTTGGGATCCTGTGGATCCAAAGCCTCCTTCTGTATGCACCAATTTTCCCCTAGCATGCCTCTTTCAAGCCCTACTGCCATTGTAGTGCTGAAGGCAGAGCAGTGACAGCACCAGAGCGCGCTTCTGCTGCTGTAGGGAGGAGGTGTCTGGTTATGGATCTCCTTTCAGCCAACAGAGAAGCATGTCTGTAACATCCAGTGGTCTATCAATTGCCACTTCAGAAGTTTAGGACTGCTCCCCTTATGAATTTCTGATTATTTGCTTAATATGTATAAATGACTCTGGTCACATTTTCTCCCCTGCAGAAATTAAATTAACTTAAAAAAAATTGTTCTTGAAATTTAGGAATGTGAATTACTGTCTTCATAGATGTAAATTTGCATTGATAGTATTTTCATAATATGTAACCTTTGCATAATTTTTCTGCTTGGGCTGAGCTTGCCAGATTTTACTTTCCTGGCTTCTGATTTGCTGTAAATAGTCATTCCTTCCCTAATTATGTTCTCTAACAAGGCTGGAATAAGAAGACAACAGAAATTATATGCAGATTTAGAACTGATGTGTAGTCAGCTGTATATTCAAGAATTCAGTATGTGCAGTAAAAATAGAGCCCAGCAAGTTTCTGATTTATTACATGGTGGGATATCAGGACAAGTAGAGAAATGACTGCTACTGTCTGATTAAAAGGTTGTGCAACACAGATTTTGAGCACAATGTGAAGAAACAAAGAGGGTTAGAATAATTTTGCTTTTGTTGATGTTTATATATAAGAAATCTGGACCAATTTCATATTTAGGTCACATTTAACAAAGATTTAAAAACAGATATTAAGCACTGCTGACAATGGTAGTTAATTTTTGAATTGCAGCAAATTGCAAATACTTCTTGACTTTGAAATATAATTGAATCAGAATATTAAATGATGGTAACTCCATGTAACCACAACTTAAGTGTAGAATTGATAGATATCCCCACGCTCTCCCCAAAGTTAAGTGGTACTTCATTCTTAGGTTCACCTGCCCTGTAGAAAAGGAAAATAAAAAACCCCATCACAGTTGCTATAACAACAGTGCACAGACTCTGAGAGAAAATGGCACTTTCTTAAAGGAGAGAATTCATCACCCATGTCATGTAAATGGCTGGGCCTTGTCATTTCAATTCTGTGTCAACTGGTGCAGCTTAAAATTTGTAAAATGAAGCAGAAAACCCAGCAAAGGAATTACAGAGGGATTCAGTCAAATTTAAAGCTTTTTTTTAAAAAAAAAAACCCAAGTTTTCATGCAGTACAATCCTATCCACTTCTACTCAGATGTAAGCCTCACTGACTTTCCATGGGATGTTCTCCCAGGCTAGTGGAAATTGGATTTCCGCTACGATCAGATTCAGTAAAAACTATATTTGCCTGATGAGTGCATACAAAAGGAATGAAGATAAGGACCTTTCTTTTATAAATATGACGACTATACATTTGCATTAAAAAAATACAATGTAAAGTTGACATCTTTGCCTGATGCCTGATGTAGGGGGGGACAGCTTTTTCTCTCTTTTTCTCTTTTCATTTCTTTATTTGTTATTTCCCCTCCCATTGACTCCAGTGGGAAGGAAATTCCTAGGCCAGTTTATATATGAAGCGCTCTATCAACAAATTCTTCTATTGTATACAGGAGGTTCAGTATCCTGCAAATGTCACTTTGAATGAACAGCATAACCAATTCTGATAAATATTCTTGAGATGCAGCAGATCTCAAACACTTGTAGGAAGCAATGCATTTATTTGGGTGTGCCACCACTGAGTAGGACAGCTCTAGGATGCTCTTGTGCATCTACAGAGATCACAAGCAATTAAGGGTGGAAGGAAGGAAGACAAGACAGAAAGACAAGGGGTGGGACTCTGGAACATGTACAGCAAAGACAAAAAGAGCCACTGGGGGGGACAGCTCCAGGAGATTCTTCAGCATCTCTCCCAATCTCCAAATCCTGGATTGTTTGATGCTGTTACCTGAAGGGTCATGTCATCCTACACACGCCTTCCCCAATATAATCTTAAATTAAATAATCGTTTGCTTTCTTACATTAATATCCTGCCTTTCCTCCAAGGCGCTCAAGTGGTATACATGGTTCTCTCCTTCCCATTTTATCCTCATAACAAACCTGTAAGGTAGGTTGGGCTGAGGGACAGTGACTGGCCCATGGTCACCCAATGAGATCCATGGCTCAGTGGAGATTTAAACCCTTGTCTCCCAGGTCATAGACAACCCCCTAACCATTACATCACTTCAGAGACCTTTCTTCAGGTAGCCATTGCCAAATGAGATGAGGCAGGTGACTATTAGGGATTGGGCATTTTCAGTGACGGTGTACCGATTGTTGAATAAACTCCCCAGAAATGTTCACTGACACTTAACACTTAGGTACCAGGCAAAAGCCTGTTTAATTTCCTAGGCTGTTTAGTTTTAGTGCTTTTAAAAAAATATTGTAATAAATTATTATAAGGAGTTTAAAATGAATTAATTCATTAGATACAAATGAAAATTTCATGGATAGGGAAACTAGCAGCTTTAAAAATGATGTTATTACCAAAACTGGTGTTTTTCCCCCTCTAAATCTACCTTTAGGTGTTCACTAAAATAATCAATAACTTGGAAAAATTAATGAACTTTGTTGGGATAAGAGAAAAAAACAGATTTGCTTGGAAAACATCAGGTGTAATTAAAAATGGAAGGTTAGCTTTTCCAACTATAAATGAATACAGTAAAACCTCATTATGCTGCAGAAGTCAGGGAGCAAAGGATGTATCCGTGGTATAAGGCTTCTGCATTATTATGAAAACTGCACTGCAAGGGTTAAAACCAGTGAATGCTGGGGAACTGGTTCCCTGACCAGCCACTGCTGCGGCTGAGGGAATGAAGAAGCAGGAAGGCCAACAGCGTGAAAAAAACAAGTTAACAAAAGTGAAACTCCACAGACAGTAACCTGAACTAACATTTGCAGGAAGGGATTCTGAGGAACTGAGACAAATAGTGGTAATGAGAGAGGAAGTTCTAGGCTTAATGGACGATATAAAAACTGACAAATCACCAGGCCCGGATGGCATCCACCCGAGAGTTCTCAAAGAACTCAAATGTGAAATTGCTGATCTGCTAACTAAAATATGTAACTTGTCCCTCGGGTCCTCCTCCATGCCTGAGGACTGGAAAGTGGCAAATGTAACGCCAATATTCAAAAAGGGATCCAGAGGGGATCCCGGAAATTACAGGCCAGTTAGCTTAACTTCTGTCCCTGGAAAACTGGTAGAAAGTATTATTAAAGCTAGATTAACTAAGCACATAGAAGAACAAGCTTTGCTGAAGCAGAGCCAGCATGGCTTCTGCAAGGGAAAGTCCTGTCTCAGTAACCTATTAGAATTCTTTGAGAGTGTCAACAAGCATATAGATAGAGGTGATCCAGTGGACATAATGTACTTAGACTTTCAAAAAGTGTTTGACAAGGTACCTCACCAAAGACTACTGAGGAAGCTTAGCAGTCATGGAATAAGAGGAGAGGTCCTCTTGTGGATAAGGAATTGGTTAAGAAGCAGAAAGCAGGGAGTAGGAATAAACGGACAGTTCTCCCAATGGAGGGCTGTAGAAAGTGGAGTATTGGGACCTGTACTTTTCAACTTGTTCATTAATGACCTAGAATTAGGAGTGAGCAGTGAAGTGGCCAAGTTTGCTGACGACACTAAATTGTTCAGGGTTGTTAAAACAAAAAGGGATTGCGAAGAGCTCCAAAAAGACGTCTCCAAACTGAGTGAATGGGCGGAAAAATGGCAAATGCAATTCAATATAAACAAGTGTAAAATTATCCATATTGGGGCAAAAATCTGAATTTCACATATACGCTCATGGGGTCTGAACTGGCGGTGACCGACCAGGAGAGAGACCTCGGGGTTGTAGTGGACAGCACGATGAAAATGTTGACCCAGTGTGCGGCAGCTGTGAAAAAGGCAAATTCCATGGTAGGGATAATTAGGAAAGGTATTGAAAACAAAACAGCCGATATCATAATGCCGTTGTATGGTGCGGCCACATTTAGAATACTGTGTACAGTTCTGGTCGCCTCATCTCAAAAAGGATATTATAGAGTTGGAAAAGGTTCAGAAGAGGGCAACCAGAATGATCAAGGGGATGGAGCGACTCCCTTACGAGGAAAGGTTGCAGCATTTGGGGCTTTTTAGTTTAGAGAAAAGGCGGGTCAGAGGAGACATGATAGAAGTGTATAAAATTATGCATGGCATTGAGAAAGTGGATAGAGAAAAGTTCTTCTCCCTCTCTCATAATACTAGAACTTGTGGACATTCAGAGAAGCTGAATGTTGGAAGATTCAGGACAGACAAAAGGAAGTACTTCTTTACTCAGCGCATAGTTAAACTATGGAATTTGCTCCCACAAGATGCAGTAATGGCCACCAGCTTGGATGGCTTTAAAAGAAGATTAGACAAATTCATGGAGGACAGGGCTATCAATGGCTACTAGCCATGATGACTGTGCTCTGCCACCCTAGTCAGAGGCAGCATGCTTCTGAAAACCAGTTGCCGGAAGCCTCAGGAGGGGAGAGTGTTCTTGCACTCGGGTCCTGCTTGCGGGCTTCCCCCAGGCACCTGGTTGGCCACTGTGAGAACAGGATGCTGGACTAGATGGGCCACTGGCCTGATCCAGCAGGCTCTTCTTATGTTCTTATGTTCTTATATGTTCTTAACCTAAGAACTTGAAGAAGACTCAAGAGATAAGCATCTCTTAGGAAAAAAATTCCAGGAAGGAAAAGGGCAGGGGGGAGGGAGACATTAGGAAACAGATTTGTAAAAAGAATGCTGAGAGGAAGAAAGAAACACCCAGGGGAAGCAAACGGAAGACTCATCAAAGACAGAGGTTGCTTTCACACATGGGGCTAATAGCGCTAGTTTAACGGATTAAAAAGGTAGCGGTTCTGTCCCGATTTTTAAAATCCCTTTCACACTGCAGTACTTCTTGCAATAAGGAACAGTACTTTTTCAGCCGATATAGTGGCATGTCGCGCAACTGTCTTTCACACGGGTTGTTTTCGTCCCTCACCCATGCACACTGTTCCCCATTGCAAAGGAGGTCTAAGATCTTGTCCCGTTGCCATGCAAGCCCTCTCCCTTTAGGATCTGACTTTTTAAATTGTTTTAGTTGTATCAAGATGTGTGTGTGTGTGAAATGCTGCTGCTATCTGTGCCGATGCCGGAATACCACTACAATGTTCGTCAGGCAAAAAAACAACAACAAACCTGTGTGACTAAAGGGTGGGAATGCACTGCATGCTGGGATGCCTGTCATGTGAGCAGCAGCATCTAGCGAAACACTCCCGTGACCTTCCGGGTCCCCAGCCTTGCTAATGGATTATTTCTGGCTACACTTGCACTACATTCCACCAGAATTCCGGAGCTATCCGGTATGTCGTGTGAAAGATCAGATATAATGTGCAAATTACCAGGTAAGAAATCATCGTAATAACGGAATAAAGTGCAGTGTGAAAGCACCCAGAGGTGGCAGGGAACAAAGAAAGTTGTATTGGTGCAACAAGGTGCAAGAAAATGCAAACCCATATATACTGTTACAAATACTGTGAAATAACTATTGAAGTAATCTGCATATTTCAGTTAGTTTGTACATATCCTATACATAACAATCTATTTTATTTATTTATTTATTCTTTTCAATGCATTTTTAGGGTTGTACCCAGTGCTGCACCAGCGGGGAACAATGGCACAATGGGATCCCCACTACCTTTCTTCTCCTTGTGCCCTCAAAAATCTTCTCCAGAGGGTCCTGTGATGTATCTGTATTAGTATAAGTAGGGTAAGTGCTGTTTGTATAGGAGATACATGGTAAGTAGAATGAAAGAGGAAGGGGGAGTGAATGGGCAGTAGAATGTTGGATGATTGGCTGAATGTTTAAAATGGCTGACAGTATAAAAGGAAGAATGACAGGTAAATCTGGGGGTGGATGGTGGTGAATGTTAGTGGGCTGTTTTGGTGGGTTTTGAGAGGAGATTGTGTGGAGAGTTGGTGGATGTGAGGAGAGGGTGGAGTTTGGATTAATACTAAGACCAGTACCTCAGGAATAGATGTAACCATATGCTTAAGTGCCTTTTAAAGAAATCTTGTTATCTTTGTTATATTTAACAAATACTTTTGGTTTACCAAAGGCCTGATCCTTGGCTGGGGTTTCACAGACCAGAAGGGAGGGTAAGGTAAATACCAAGGCTGAAGGATAACAAATGGTGGCAGCGGGGAAGGGAAGAATAACACCACAAGCAGTCTGAGTAAATCAAAGGGATTGGGACAGCTTAAGCACGCAGTCACAGAGGTAACCTAATTGAGGGAGACTCAGGCCGAGTCTCTGGGACTACTGGTTATAGGATGTGACTGGTGGTGCTGCCTAGCAGGGGGAATCTGTTGAGATCTGTGCTAGAGCGGGGAGAGAAACCATAAAAAAGGACAGTCCGGACTGGTGGAGTCCCTGGTGGTGCCTAGAGACAGGCAGTAACCATGAGCAGGTAGGAACCTGACAGGGAGAGCCAGGGAAGGGTGTCACAGGTCCCCCAAACCTCGAGCTGATTTTGAGGATGTGCATGTGGGGGGGAGCTAGATGGGACAGGAGAGGAAGTTGTATTGGTGCAACAAGGTGCAAGAAAATGCAAACCCATATATACTGTTAGCAATACTGTGAAATAGCTCTGTGGTGCACATGGAAATCCATTGCGCCAGCAGAGCTGTAGCATTGGCTATGGCCCTTACTCTTTTTATATATTATTAAATATTTATTTTCAAATAATAATAAAGAAGAGCCACATTTGTTTTAGTGCTTTATGTCTGTGTTCTTTTTTTATCCTTCATGGTTTTATCTTCTATTTGTGAACCTCCCAAAGAACCTTTTTGCTAATGGATGGTATAGAAATGTTGTAAATAAATACACTCAGCACTTCTATACACCTGAAATAATTGAAGAGGCTACACAACTCTTCTCACCCCATCCTTCCTCTTCAACTTAGGCTATGGCTGTGGAAAAGAACATGCTAGATTATCATAAATTGTGCATTGTTATGTGGCCAAACATGCTTCTTCACCCTCTCCTCACACTCACTCTTCACCTCCTTGCCCACATCCCCCTTGCTCTCAGTCAACTATGGCAGTGATACATAAAGTGAGAGTTTTGGAAATCTAGTCATATAGGAAATGATATGAGCATGTATGAAACTGTCATGTTTACCTCCTGATTTATTTATACATTTGTCCTTTGCTGGGTATCATAATTAGAATGTGCAAATATTGTTAAACCAATCTAATTTACATTTCTATTGCCTCACTCCTGATATACATGGAGCTTTTCAGATTCCTTGTGCATGTAATAACAACCAATCTTTTCATCTCCTAAGTCTTTCCGTTAGCCCCCTGAGAGAGATAATATCTGTTAGTTTGTCAGTGTGACAAGGCAAATGCTCTAATCAAATACTCCCAAGGGCAATTACGTAACAACAGGGACTTTGATGGCATTATCAGATGTGCATCAAAAGATTCACTTTTAGAAGAGGAACAAATGATTTCTGTTAAATGTTAATCTTAGGGATCTGGGTAACTGGATTTTTAAAAAAAAGAATAGGGATAATGCTATTGTTTTTCCAGTGTGGTTTAACGGTACTTTATAGCACATACTAAAATATCAATTATTTATTAACCTTTTATTATAATTTTCATCCTGATGTCAGTAGCCTTAATGGATATTAATATTATATGAATACTGTCAGCTTGGGATATCAATTCATATACCTTAGGACGTTATTTTGCAGGACTTCGCAAAAACCCACATTTGGACTTGGAAGAAATGTTGATTTCAGTGAAAACTCAGGAAGCTATTGCAAATAATCAGGTCAGATGGGACTTAAGATTTGCCATAGGACCCTATAAAGCCTTCCCCCACATCTCCTCAATTTATACTTAAGAACATAAGAAGAGCCTGCTGGATCAGGCCAGTGGCCCATCTAGTCCAGCATCCTGTTCTCACAGTGGCCAACCAGGTGCCTTACGAAAAGTGCTGGCAATTTTCTAGAATAGAAGGCTGACACAATTCCTTTCCCCCTATCCAATTTTTCCTCTAAGGACCAACCTGGAATTACTTCAGTATTCATTGAACTCCTAAGGTTCCATTGGGCTCTTAGGTGATCTCATTGTATATGTGCAGCTCATGTTGGGATCTTATGATTAATAGTTTCCAAAATTACCATGGACTCACCATACTTCCTCTAGTTCTTATCTCTTTTTCTTAATGTCAAAGTAAACAACATAAGCTACTGATAATTGCTTCCTGTGGT
The DNA here is from genome assembly GCF_030035675.1 of Rhineura floridana. Taxonomy (NCBI): domain Eukaryota; kingdom Metazoa; phylum Chordata; class Lepidosauria; order Squamata; family Rhineuridae; genus Rhineura; species Rhineura floridana. The sequence goes on along the minus strand of NC_084480.1, from coordinate 261,544,872 downwards.
TTAGAAACATGGTGGATGGTGATTAAAATTAGCTTCATTAGCACCAACCTCATTATGCAAATTAAATCAACTAGATTAGGACAACTCTGCAATGCCATCTTTAAAAAGCTATCAAGCTAGCCAGATCTTTCTACTTTGTATCAGACAGGAAATCCTTTCATCCCCAAAGCCACTTCTGTATTACATGTAACACTCTCTGTTGGTAATGGGGATGACTCATATTGGATTTAGATGTTACTAAAAGTGCTGACAGGTAGAAGTGAACACTTCTACTTCTTGCCTCTCTCAGTGTATTGTCCAAAGGGTAATTTATCTAGGAGAGCTATATGATTATCTGAAACCTGCATATCTGGATAAGTTATAATGATCAGAGATGGAACCAGACCTTTATGCCATTTTGGAATTGGGGCTAGAGGTGGAAATTAGAATATTTCCACCTTCCACATGTGCCTGAAATCTTCAAATTCCTTCAAATTGCCATATCACCTTCACTGTCACACAAGTCACACAGGCTACCAGTATCTTTTCAAAACAAAGTATGTTATGGTTTCACCTTGTATCACATAAGTTTTTCTTATCCTTATGATCACTGCAGGTGCAAAGGTCTTTATACTTCAGGAAAAGTTTCAAGCAGCTTGAACACAGCTGGACTTTTCCTTTGCTGCCAACCATTTTAGTCACCTGTTCCAGTGTTGCTGCAGTTAGTGATTCCCTGGGCCTAGCAGGGTTAGACTAACATTTCAGTGCACTTCTCTATCCATACCCTGACTCAGCTAATTGACAATAAATCACATTTGTACACACAGCTATAACTGGATGTGGGTGACTGCATTGAAAAGCATACTTAACTTCTATGTTTACCTATTCTGTGGCTATTTATTTGTATAATCCTAGCATATAAATTATGTAAGCCAATCTCTTAAAATGTTAGGTCACAAATAGAATTAGCAAAGTTAATTGCATTATACTTTTCCTAAATGCTCAAAACACTTCACATATATCATGGGTCTGCAGAGCAGAAGGAAAGCATGCTCTAGACTCTGCTGGGGAGCCAGGGTCACTGGGAAGGTTGAATTCTTTGAGAGGTATCCAATGCACTTGTTCTGTTAGCGCAAGAATTTGCACTTGTGCAATGAACCCCCTTCTCCCGCACACACCTTGCACCCTTTCTTCCAATATGATGAAGATTGTTGGAGTAATCCCGAGAACAGGTTTAGGGGACACATGGGGTGAGGAGTGGGAGAGTTTCTTTGTGGAACAAGTTACTTACCGCTACATTGGACGCAGCCCATTGCATCCTAGGAAGAGCACCATGGCAAGGGAAAGACTAGCTTGGCTCCATCCATCAGCCAGAGAAAGAGAAGCTGTAGTAGCCTTCCTCAGCTATAGAGAGCTTGCTTCACTCCTCCGTGATAGAAAGAACATTCAGCTGCAGCTGCCAGTTGTCCTGGGGCTGTGATACAGACAGGAAAGAGATTTGATTCTCTGCTTTTAACTAAATCTAATATGTAAACTGACTACTATACTGAGGTGTCCCCCCTCCACTTGGTTTGCTTTCACTTTTAGATAATTGGGATTTTTAAAATACACAAATCAGTAATAATTATTTTGGATTTTTTCTCTCTGACTGCAAGAAGTGGCAACCATAATCTTAATCTGAAAACTGAGGGATAGCCAACTGGATCCTGTACAGTTTTTGAAGCTATTGTATAGCATCTGTGTCTGAGAGTAAACATCAATGCTAATTAACAAGCAAAAAATTTTTTTGTCATTAATTTTTATTCAAATTTTCAAAAACAAAAAACAAAACAAAACAAAAACAATCAAACAACAAAATAAAATGTTGACTTCTGATTTGTCGCAGATCAATTATAAGTCTACAATATATAACAATCCTATCTCTAAAATTATATTATAGAATCACTTTCCTCCAGTAGTTATTTTAATTAATCATCAAATCTCATAAACATTATTTTATTCTTTCTACAAAAAGTCAAAGAGAGGTTTCAATTCCTTGAGAGATATATCTTTCAATTTTTCTCCAAATAAACATGTCGCTTAATCCATCTGATTCAAATCTGTTAGGCCCAATAATTTCAACAGCCATTCTTCCATTATCTATATTAATTCCATCTTCCATATTCAATAATCCTGTTAAGTCCAGTAATTTCAGTAGCCATTCTTCCATTATCAGTATCCCATAATAATCTTGTTGTCATAACCATAGTCCAAATAAACATATCGATTAATCCATCTCGTCAAATCTGTTAAGTCCAATAATTTCCATAACCATTCTTCCATTTTCAATATTAATTCCATCTTCCATCTTCAATAGTCCTGTTAAATCCAGTGGTTTCAGTATCCATTCATCCATTATGTTAAGTCCAGTGGTTTCAGTATCCATTCATCCATTATCAGTATCTTATGATGATCTTGCTGTCATAGCCATAGTCATATAACAAGAGTATGATGGGAATTTCCCCCATCACAAATATGTCCTTGCCATCAATTCTGAATATGTTACTGAAATATTGTTGTAAAGCCACATCTCTGTTCTGGGTACATCTCTGCTCTGTCACATATTTGTAGTTAATTCCATAGATTTTTTCTATGACAAGCCCCATCACATCATTCCAGTCAAGAATTCTGAATATGTTACTGAAATATTGCTGCAAAGTCATATCTCTGTTCTTCTTTTTTACAAAATGCACTGGTTCATCTCTTAAGAGTTTCTCCATTGTCACATATCTGTAGCCAACTCCATAGATTTTTTCAATGTCAAACTCCATCACATCATTCCAGTCCAGAAAATTATCCAAGGCATTGGTAACTTTACCACCAAAATCTTCATTAATTTCTTCAGAGACAACTTTGAATTCCAAACAGTAAACTTTATTTCTAAGATCCATAAACTCCAAATCTTTTTCCAATTTCACACTTGTTCCAATCTCCAGGGCTTGTGGCTTCCCTTTAATTTTTCTTTTTTCATCTCTAATCCCATCAAACACCTCTTTTACAGAATCCCCTATTTCTTTAAGCTCCTGTGTCATTTTGTTAAATTCAATTTTCATCTCCTGTCTGCCCTGTCTCAGGGTTTGTTTTGTTATCTCAATCTCATCCATTATTTTCTGAAACATAATTTCTTCCATGGTCTCAATCACTTTCCTGGCTGCCATTCTTAAAACCACAGAAACAAAAATTATTTCAGCCACAATTGGGTTAATATTCCAGGCTGCTGATATCAGTGTAGACAGTACAGCCTGCCTTATCTCTATGTGTTCAGGAATACAAAACAAACTTAGTTCCCAACATCAAGACAATTAGTGGCGTCGTGAACAAGCAGATTCGTCAAAATGAAATAGACCAAAAAAAGTTTTTTCCCCCTCCTCGAAATAGAAATCCCTCTTCCGTTGGTATCTTTAGAATGCACCTCCAGGACAGCTTTTTGCGATAAAAGCAAAGATAAGCTTTTTCGATTTCTTTCCTCCTTAATTTCGTAAGTGAATGAGAAAAGCCATAACTCACCTAGGAATTCTTCACAGCTGATTCATTGACAAATCTCTTTTTTAACTGCACCAATTTAAACCAAGTGAAAAAAGAAAATAGAAAGAAGGATGCTTGTTTGCCTGTTAAAATCCGTTTTTTCTTTGAAGAAAAGATAAACGTATCGCTATAATCAGCTAGAGCTTGATGAAAGTCCGTCCGACATTGCAGTTTGAACCTTTTCTCATAAATAAATGAAATCCAGTCCTCCCCACAAAAACAGGCTTTGTGGTTAATCTCACGTTTCTCCCTGACCGGGAGAAAATCTTTACCAGTCAAAAAAGACGTTCTAACTGATTTTGAAGCTGAAAAAGCTTCCTCTGAGACAAGAGCTCGGCTCAGAGGCAGCACAGGCAGAGCAACCCTTCCCGGAAGTCCTAATTAACAAGCAAAATTTGAAGCTAATGTTGGTAATAAATGGCTTTGCTTTCTCAGTTCAAAGAGGAAGAGAAAGCTACCATTTAGCATATGGTGCCATCCAGAATAGGAAAATGAGATGAGATGTTCTGTCATATCACCTTATGCTTCTATTCAGCTGTACTTAAGCTTTCACGCGCGAAATTGCTTCTGTAGCCTTAGCACTCATATTTAATGCTACAGAGCCTGTTAACAAAATAAGGTCTTGGTATTAAAGTGTCACCAGGAAGGTAGCTGTAATGAACATATTCATTCAGGTACATTTTTAAAGATATGTTCTAAGGGGAAACAGATCGCTCAGAAGATTAAACATGGCTGAGCAAAGAGTACATAACACTACTGCAGAAATAGATGTTAAAAATTTCTAAAAATGAATAACTCCACTTTGGAAAATAAGATGTTTCCTGTTTGACTATGAAGGCTTCAGTATAAAGTAAAACCACTGTACAGTGTAAAATGTTCAGAGGGGAAAAAATGATTCACTTCAGAGGAAGATGAGTGCCATTGTTCAGGTAAAAGGGAGAACCATTTATGGGGATGAGCAAGACTGGAGCAATAGGAAAGAGTTAAAGAAAATCACAGTTGCCTCAGAAATGTAACACTGGTCACATCCACACCATACATTTAAAGCACATGGCTTCCCCCCCAGAATCCTGGGGATTGTAGTTTACCCCTCATAGAGCTACAATTCTCAGCACCCTTAGCAAACTACAGTTCACAGGATTATTTGGAGGAAGCCATGTCCTTTAAATGTGCTTTAAATGTATGGTGTCTGTGGGACCATTTATGCCAATTAAACCATTTTTTAAAATACTTCTGTGAGAATTTGATGGCACCCATTCTTCCCTTTCAGATCACAGTGACTGATTCGGGAAAAGTAGTCTAAAATCTCCTCCTCAGTGTCAACTACCTAAGATATTTTGCTGCCTGAAGGGAAGCCCAAATGGCAACCCTCTCCCTGCTGGGGCCAAAAACGTCAAAAGCGTTGTGCAGCATTCAGACACCTTCATCTGTCTCCCCACTCAAGATGCCACCTGAAGCAGGTCACTTTGGCCTGCTGCATGGCAGGCCCAGACCTGCATAGTGTTAAAAAAAAATGCTCCCATTGAAGCCCCAGGGCTACATTGAAATGACAACTTAACAACACCCATCCTTACTTCACAGGTCTTGTTCACCTAAATTGCATTGCCAACTCTCATATTATTGAGGGAGAGCTGCCACCTTTGCAAATACTGACAGCTTATTTATCAGCACTGGATAGTACCAAACTCCTTTACACTTCAAACACTTATGTCATCAAATTCCAGGTTTTTTTAGTACATAATTTCAACTCCCACAAGGGCTTGGCTGTCACGAACTGGAGGATGAGATAGAGATTAATTAAGATAGGAGATACCCCCCTTTTTTTCTACAGATGTTTACTTTTAAAAAGGCAGATTCATGTGAAAATGTAGTTGAATAATGGAAATATAGATGAAGGTTTTTAAAATGAAGCTCATTTCTTGCTTATTGTGTTACACTGTTTTGTATAAAAGTAGTTGTGGGAAGCTAGACAACTCTCTCCCTTTCATGCCTCCCAAGATTTTTTTTTTTAAAGCCTGAGGTAAAGATATACATTAAATTCAACAAACCATATCATATTCAGAGGTCAGAAGAAGTTTTTGAAAACTGAAAATGTAAATATGACTCGTATTAAGTTTATTCTCCACTAGTTCATTTTTATTACTTTCTCTTGTATTTGTTCTTTCTTGCTATGACTGTGCAGAATCACAATTTCCCAGTTTCTGAAGACTAGAGGAACTTTACAGAGCTAAAACAGTACCACTCATGCACAGGTATTAGCAGGATTGGGAAGGTCCCAGAAATTTGCCAAAAGGGTGGGTTAACTTAGCAGCCACAGAATTCTGACTGGTGTGTGGGAAACCAGTTGGAGAAGATGGATGAAATGGTTTAACTCAGGGGTTCTTAACCTGCTGATGGGCTTCAGGGGGCCTGTGAACCTGGCACAAAAAAATGATTTCCAATGCAATTTTTATTATTTATTTATTTAGTCATGGGCGTCCATAGCTTCTCAAAGGGGACCATGACTCCAAAAAGGTGAAGAACCATTGGTTTAACTGAATAATGTATCAAAGCATGCCACACTGTAACGTTTTGTTACAGGTCCCACTTGTACTCTCCAGTTTCAGTATCTGTCTCTAAATTAGCATATTCAGTACAGCAGACTACCCCCCTCCAGTATTACTCATTTCAATGAACGTGTATAGTGTTCCAACTTTCAGTGCTGCCTAGTGAGCTGTAGAGCCCCCAACTGCTGCTGCTGAGCATCATTTTATTTGTTTTGTCATTGTCCTCTACCTCATTTGACCACACTGCTCCTTAATCTAGTTGGTTCTCATGATCTGTGTGGATTCATTTAGATGCACCCGTGACATCTTCATTTCACAGGCAGCAGCATGACATCATTGGCAAAATCATGTGGGTCACCACAGTCAATAAAATTAAATGGGGGCAGTGACAGCAAATAAAAGGTCAGTAGAAGAAGAAAATGGAAAACAGAAAATAGTCCTGGGGATAGGGTTGCCATGTTCCAGTTCCACAAATCTGGGCAGGCTAATTGCCTATTATGCAAATTATTTGCTAATTAATACCATTAAAGGTTGCATTGTCCAATTGTTTTGTTTTTGTGCCTAGTAATTACCACCAAAAACTGGGAGAGGATATGAGGGATTTTTTTTTAAAAAATACATTTTTAGCCTTAAATGCCTAGACTCTAGTTTCTAACACTATGGAATATTTATTTATTAAGAGGATTTATATCCTGCCCTAGCATTGTTAAAAACAGAGCTCAGGGCAGCTTACAAACATAATAAAAACAATAAAAATATTTATTGCGTCTGTGTTAGAATTGCTTTTAATATGTTTTCTTTAATATTATATTTTTAACCTTTTTTTAACAAGATGTTTTAAAAGCTTTTTTTTGTTCTTAGCTTTATTTTTAGCATTGTTTAGTTTTAATGTATTTTGAGGTCTTTTTATGATGTTTTAAAGTGTTTTTAGCATTTTTGTTTGCTGCCCTGGGCTCCTGCTGGGAGGAAGGGCAGGATATAAATCAAATAATAAATAAAAATATACAATCAATGTAAAACATAATAAAAACACAAAATAGAAACAAACGTAAAACAAGTCAATGCAGCAGTATAAAAAGCCAGTATAAAACAAAAAGCCAGCAAAGCATTCATTAAAAGCAATATTGTGACTGAGAGGTTGCCTGTACCAACAATTAGGTAATGTGAAATGAACACACCACTACAAATTGTAATGCAGATAGAAATCAAGATTTTAATATTATCAGTTCAGCCAGTCACCTTATCTAAAGAGTCTTTAGTACACTGATCTTACATACGAGATCAGGGAGAAGGGAAACACAGCCTTGATGGAGACTTGAGTGCTGGCACTTTTTTTTTTTTAAATGTTGTGAATTCTAGAGACCTGGCAAGCTGTGCTAGCATTAGACAGGGCAGCTATTCTATTCCTATTGGTCTTACACACACACACACACACACACACACACACACACACACACACACAGGTACATATATACAGAGAATATATTTTCTGTATATGTGTACCTGTGTATATATATATATGTACGCACACACACATCTCTGGGGAGGAAATGGAGAATGGTGGGGAGATGCCTGTCTGTCATTTTGAAGGAGGATATTTATTAAAAATACTTTTTAGCCTTTTCTGAACTGCTGAACAGAGGGTCTGCTGGGCAACAGGATGAGTGAGGCTACATTCCAATGCAGCTTTACTGGGGAGTAAGCACCATCTAACAGGATGGGGGCAGGGCCAAAAATGCAAATACTAATATCTCAGCCTTTTCTACAGAGAGGTTTGCTTTTATATCTTGGTTTTGTTCAGGGGAGGGAGTGTTTGGTGGATTCAAACCCCTTTACTCCATCCTCCATGATGGTAGGCAGACACTCCTATTGCATTCACCACTTAAGACACACCCTGAGACATAGAAGGCATTGGGATGAAGAGTCTTGCTGACTCAACCAGAAAGTCTATGGATAAGGGGCAGAGCTGCACATGTTGATCAACTGAGCATGTACTATTTTCTAAACTGCTTAGATTCTGCATAGGCGGCAGACTAAATTCTTTGTTTTCCCAGGATAGCTGTGGTGTCCCTCATTGGCTATGAACAAGGGAAGGTAGTAGGCTGATTTCTCAAAAAATGGGCAGAAACCTATCTTCACATTCTGCCTTGTATCTCTGGATTCACAAGAGCTAGATACTTGGTTTTGTTTTTCAAATGAAAGCTGGAAAACTGGGCCACCTAACGGGCTAAGTGGGCACCAGGTAGCATGGCTAGAATCTGGGTAAAACCTGGCTAACCGAGTAATATGGCAACAATACCTAGAACTAGAGAGAACTAGAAAAGGTCCTCAAATGCAAAAATGTATCACTAAACACTAAAGTCAGGATCATTCAGACCATGATATTCCTGATCTCTGTGTATGGATGTGAAAGTTGGACAGTGAAAAAGGTGGATAAGAGAAAAATCAACTCATTTGAAATGTGGTGCTGGAGGAGAGCTTTGCGCATACCATGGACTGTGAAAAAGACAAATAATTGGGTGTTAGAACAAATTAAACCAGAACTGTCACTAGAAGCTAAAATGATGAAACTGAGGTTATCATACTTTGGACACATCATGAGAAGACATGATTCACTAGAAAAGACAATAATGCTGGGAAAAACAGCAGGGAGTAGAAAAAGAGGAAGGCCAAACAAGAGATGGATTGATTCCATAAAGGAAGCCATAGACCTGAACTTACAAGAACTGAACAGGGTGGTTCATGACAGATGCTCTTGGAGGTCACTGATTCATAGGGTCACCATAAGCTGTAATTGACTTGAAGGCACATAACAACAACCTAGAAGTAAAACTGTGTAAAAACACAGCTACCTCAGAACAAGTGTCTTAATTTTAAAAAACAGATTCTTTTTGACACTCAGGAAAACAACCATGGTACAAGACAAATAATTTTGTCTCAGCCATATTCTTTACAGATGTTTAATTTTGTTTTCAATTCTGATTATTTTTCATTGTGCCAGCAAGAATTTTAACTTGAAAAGAGAACAAATTCTTCACCCAGGCTACATTCACACCACACATTGATTCCGCTGTTATTCCACTTTAAACAGTCAAGGCTTCTCCCAAGGAATCCTGGGAAGCGTAGTTTGTGAAGGGTGCTGAGAGTTGTTAGGAAACTCCTATTGTGCTCACAGAGCTACAATTTTCAGAATGATTTAACAGTCAGTCCCACTTCCCAGGGAACTCTGAAATTGTAGCTCTATGAGGGGAATAGGAGTGTCCTAACTACTCTGCCAACTGTGGGCTACCAGAGCTTTCTGGTATTTTTTTTTTTACTTTTCATATAGAAAATGATTATATTCTCTGATTATAGACTCAGAGAATAGTAGAGTTGGGGTCTAGAGTCTGTGAGTTCAAATCCCCACTCGTGTCTCCTGGGTGTAAACGGCCAGCTAAAGATCACCCCCACAGTGAGTGGCTCAGGGGTTACGTGCCCTGCCACCTGTGCAGCCGTGGGCAAGCTACATAGTCCCAAGGAGCCCAGTTATCCCACAGCTGGCAGTTGCGGACAAGAAAGGGGCTAACCCCCTGCTCAATGCAGGAATCCATCTTAAAGCATACCTGACAGGGGGCAGTCCGGTTGCCTCTTGAATGCCTCCAGTGTTGGAGAGCCCACCACCTTTATCGGTTCCATTGCCATATTGCTCTAACAGGAAGGTTTTCCTGATGTTCAGCTGAAATCTGGCATCCTGTAACTTGAGTCCATTATTCCATGTCCTGCACTCTGGGATGATTGAGAAGAGATTCTGGCCTCTTCTGTGTGATAACCTTTCAGGTACTTGAAGAGTGTCATCATTTCTCCCCTCAGTCTTAGCTTCTCAAGGCTAAACATACCCAATTCTTTCAGTCTTTCATCATAGGCTTTGTTTCCAGTCACCTTTGTGCTTTCCTCTGAGCCTGTTCCAGTTTGTTTGCATCCTTCTTAAAGTGCTGTGTCCAGAACTGGATGCAATACTCAAGATGAAGTCTAACCAAGATGAGGCCTAACTAGAACTTCAGATGATTTGGAAAGCATACTTCTGTTAATGCTGCCTAAAATAGCATTTGCCTTTTTTGCAGCCACATTGCCCTGTTGGTTCATATTCAGCTTGTGATCAGCAACAATTCCAAGATCCTTCCCCCATATAGTATTGCTGAGCCAAGTATTCCCCATCTTGTAACTGTGCACTTGGGGCTTATCCACACAGTGATTTACTGTGTGTCTGGTGCTACTTGCATCCCCTTTTAATTAGCATAGCTCACATGATGTTACTAGCAAACAAATGCTGTCACACAGTTCCCCCCTGTAAATCCGCACTAACCGAATCCTCGGATAATCTGAAAAGGGAAGGGAAAAAAGTCTTCACTCTGTATCTCTAGGCTTTGCAGATGCTTTGCTCCAATGCTTTTAGGTGGGTGTGTCAATTGTTTCCTTCTCCATGCCTCCTCCCTCCTCCCTTTGTTCATTTTATTTCCTGCAACTTACAGCTGCTCTCCCCCATTCTGCAACGCTTTTTTATGTTGCTGCAAATGGTGCCTTTATCTTCTTTCCCCCTCTAACATGTGCACAAAGCATAACACTTCTCAAAGATTTGTATTTCAGCTGTACTGTGCCAGTGAAAATACAAATAATCACACTTCCAGGTTGTTGTTGTTTTTAAAATGAAACTTATTGGTACAACAAACTGAGCATGCTCGGTTGCTAGGTAACAAGAGGGAGTGTAAATGTTAAATTAGAGGGCGTGGCCTTTAGGAAACTGCGTGAATGATGCTTCCCTTCAAGTGTGACTAGAAAACACCGTGTTTGCAGCTGGCATTGATCCTTATTGTAGACAATGCAAACAGAAAATGGGAGGTAAAAACACGAGTCTTTAGCTCAAAGTTATGCTCCCAAGTGGATAAGCCTTTGATTTCTTTTTCCTAGGTATAGAACTTTGCACTTATCCCTGTTAAATTTCATTCTGTTGTTTTCAGTCTGGTGATCTAGCCTATCAAGATCACTTTGAATTTTGTTTCTGTGATGAATTAGCTATTCATCACAATTTTGTATCATCTGCATATTTGATAAGCATTCCCTGCACCTCCTTATCCGTCATTAATAAAAATGTTGAAGAGCACTGGGCCCAGGACCGAGCCCTGCAGTACCCTGCTCATTATCTCCCCCAAGTTTGAGAAGGAACTATTGATAAGCACTCTTTGAGTACAATTCTGTAGGCAACTGTGGATCCACCTAACAGTTGTTTCATTCAGCCCACCTTCAGCCACCTTGCTAATCAGAACATCATGAGGCACTTTGTCAAAAGCTTTGCTGAAGTTGAGATATATTATGTCCACAATATTCCCATAGTCTACCAGGAAAAGTCACCCAATCAAAACATGAGATAAGATTAGTCTGGCAGGATTTATTCCTGACAAATCCATGTTGGCTTCTAGTAATCACTGCAGTGTTTTCAAGGTGCTTACACGTGCCATGCGGTCTAAGTTAAGGTTTGTCTTAGTGAATCATTCCAACCTAGGCTCATGATTAAGCTCTTTCCTCCTTAACCATGAGATGTGCTAAAAATAGTGCAGTCTCATTAAGCCATAGTTTGGCTTACATGAGAACCAGGCTATTATTATCTTCTCCACATCTAGGGCGGTGTTCTTCTAATGTGTCCCATCAGCACAAGGATTACCACTAGCTCGATAAGACTCCCCCCCCTCAAATCTGTTCTGGAGGTTTGGGGGAAGCCCCTAGACAAGATTCATGGAGCACACAGGGGCAGGGGGAGAAGTCCTGTTGCACTTGCAGTAAACCTTGCACTGATGGGACCCTGAGTTAGAGCTACACTGGATACAACATCTACAATGTAAAGTTATGTGCATGCATGGGTAATATCTCAAAAATAGCAATGTACAGTTTGGGCATTAAGGTGGGGCATTTATAAGAACATAAGAAGAGCCTGCTGGATCAGGCCAGTAGCCCATCTAGTCCAGCATTCTGTTCTCACAGTGGCCAACCAGGTGCCTGGGTGAAGCCCGCAAGCAGGACCTGAGTGCAAGAACACTCTCCCCTCCTGAGGCTTCCGGCAACTGGTTTTCAGAAACATACTGCCTCTGACTAGGGTGGCAGAGCACAGCACTATATCCTATTGCTGGTCATTGACCGTAATAAATGATGATTGATCTATATCCCTCATCTTCAACTTAATTTTAATGTTCAACAGGGTAGCTAACAGTTTAGTAAGATAACAACAACAACAATTGTTTGCATAATAATTAGTATACATACATACTAATACAGCAAATTAAAACAACAAATTGACTGGGGCTTCAGTTTCTTAGTGCAAAAATACCCAAGGGAAACGGTATATCATAACTATTAAATGGGACTTTCTAAGATGCATACCCAGTGCTTTTTTTGTGATGGTACTTGCCATGACATGGAATACCAGCACCTCTTTGTTTTTCTGCCCAGGGCAGCTATTTTGTGCTGGCACCTGTAATATCTGCAAGAGTTGAAATGAATCACAAATACTCGTTAGAAGGAACAAACTTTACTTAACAGTCTGTTGCAGCATAACCAAGAGCTCTGCTTTCGTTTTCCTACTGGTCCCTCTCCCAACTGATTCCCCCATACAACTATATCTAATTCACTTGAGTTCCTACTCACATTACATCTCCCTTTTTTAAAAAAAAGAAAAAGATAGATACTACTGTCTATATCGAATTGGTTTTCTGATCACTCTGCCTCTTGATGTAGTAACAGGTAACTCAAGAGTCCAAAATCTTTTCTGGTATATCACTGACAACCTCTTCAGGTATACCATGTCTTGCAAATATAGATTTGCAGTGTAAAATTACTGATCTACTTGTAGTGTCTTCAAGCAAATATATTTCCACATATTTTGAATAATAATCAACCAAAAGTAGATAGTCCTTTCTTTCAAATTCAAACAAGTCTATTCCAAGCTTCTGTCAAGGTCTTCTTGGAATTTCATGAGGTAACATTGGTTCTTTTTGGTTTTTATTTCTGAAGGTGTGACATGTGATACATGACAGTACCAATTCTTCAATTTGGGCACACATACCTGGCCAATATACAGCTTCTCGTGCCTGCTTTTTACATAATTCAACACCCAGATGACTCTCATGTATAATATTCAATATCTCTTTCCTCAAATCTTGTGGTACTACGATTCTGTCACTTTTAAAAATGAGTCCATCATGAACACTTAATCCCTCTCTGTAATTCCAATAAACACGTATACACTCTGGAACTTCTACTCTTCTATCTGGCCACCCCTGCAAAATGGCATTTTTCAGGATTTTCAAAATGCTATCATTTTCAGTAGCCACCGGAAATTCTTTCAGTTTTGATTCGGAGATTGGTAAATAAGATAACATGAGCTTAACAGCAACCTCAGCTTCTTCAGAACTTATTCTTTTTCTATGTGAGCATAGTTCTGTTGGGCCACAGTCATTGCTTTAGAAGCATATGCAACAGGTGCACCTCTTTGCAACAGTACAGCAGCTAAGCCTGTAGAACTAGCGTCCACTGACAGAGTTACAGGTTCTTTCACATTATAATATTTCAAAACAGGAGTTTTTGTTAATAGTTCTTTCAACTGTGTGAATGCTGTTTCATGAACTGACATCCAGCAAAATTCAACATCTTGGGCCAACAGCAGTCTTAAAGGGGTTGTTACTGTTGACAAATTTGGGATAAACTTTGCTAGGTAAGTCACCATTCCTAGAAATCTTTGTTACTTGGACTGGGCATATCAGTGATGGCCTCTATTTTAGATGAATCAGGTTTTAGTCCTTCTTTGGTTAAGATGTGTCCTAGATATTTTATTTCAGTCATGGCAAATTTGCATTTCACTTTGTTCAGTTTCAGATTCCTGTCTCGGCACCTGTCCAGAACTCTCTTCAGTCTCTCATCATGTTCCTGTTTGGTCTTCCCCCAAACCAGGATATCATCTATATAGCATGTGACCCCATCAATACCCTCAAATGTCTGTTGGATCATCCTCTGATAGACCTCAGGAGCTGAAGAGATACCAAATGGCATTCTTGTAAATCAGTACCTGCCAAAATGTGTATTAAATGTGCATAGCCTGGAATTGTTGTCATCTAGCTGAATTTGCCAGAATCCACTGCCGTAAACAATTCTGCTTCTGCTAGCTTACTGGTAATTTCTTCTATAGTAGACAATTGAAAATGTTCTCTTAAAATTGCTCTGTTCATATCTCTTGGATCTAAACATATTCTTATCTGGTCCCGGCCAGGCTTGTCTACAACCACAATTGAATTCACCCACTCTGTAGGTTCTTCTACCTTAACTATGACTTTTAATTGCTCCATAGGAGTCAGTTCCGTTTGGACTTTATCCCTTAGTGCCACTGGAACCTTCCGAGATGCATGAATTACAGGTGGAACCTGTGGGTTGATTTTGATCGCGTATTTCTCTGGTAAGCAACATAAGCCTTCAAATACATCTTTGTATTCAACTGCAACATCCCATTGATCCACTGGAGCTCTTTTCATTAAATTAACTCTTTGCACCAAATTTAAATTAGTCACAGCCCGGAGACCAAGTACAGCTTGTGCATCAAAGTCTACTATGTGAAATTCCAACTCAGCTCTTTGATCTTTATATTTGCAATCCAGGTTACATTTACCAGACACAGGTAGTCTTTCTCCAGAGTAGGTTATTAATCTGGTATTTGAATGCTGAAGTGGTTCAGCTTGCAAGGCTTTGTATGTTTTTAAAGACATTGCATTAGCCTGTGCTCCTGTGTCAATCTTAAAGGTCACATACTTGTGATCATTTATGAGAACATCCACACACCATTCATCTTCCAGAGCTGTAGAATTCAATGTGCCAATGAAGAAATCATGAACATTGTTAGCTGTAATCTGCTACTGAGAACATTTGTCTGCGTTGAAGTTTTCTATCTCTAGTTTTACACATTTTAGCAAAATGATTAAGTTTGCCACATCTTCTGCATTCCTTCCCATTTGCAGGACAAGCATTTATGTCATGATGACTGATACCACACTTGTAGCAGGCCTTTGCTGCTTCTACAGGCCTCTGTGGCATTTCCTTTTCTTGGGGGCTGGCAGTAGTGCCAAAGCTCCACTTGCTCTGAGGCTGGCTTACTTTTGGCTTTTCAAAGGTACTTTTGCCCTGTAAGGCATCCATTTGTTTTTCTGTTGCCCCAAAATCTTTCATCTGTTTTGCAGCCACTTCTTCTGCCCTGCATATATTCACTGCACACTCAAGGGTTAAATCACTCTCTCTCAGTAACTTGGCTCTCAATCTGTCTGTCTGAATGCCACACACTATGCGATCCTTAAGGAGAGAATCACACAGCTCCCCAAATTCACAGGTCTGAGCCAAAAGCTTCAACTCAGTCACATATTGGTCTATCCTTTCTCCTTCACTCTGTATTCTAGTGAAGAATCTGTGCCTTTCATAAGTAACATTTCTTCTGGGCACACAATAAGCTTCAAATGTATTCATCAAAACTTGAATTTTATATTTATCTGCATCATCATCAAACTGGAAAGTATTAAATACCTCTCTTGCTTCTTCACCTGCCACATGCAGAAATAATGCTGACTGGAGTCTCTCATCTTTCTTATTTTAGGGTTGCCATATTGCCCGGTTAGCTGGGTTTTACCCAGATTCTATGCATGCCACCCGGCGTCCGGCTAGCCCTTTAGGTGGCCCAGATTCTCAGCTTTAATTTTTTAAAAAAATTAAGTTTCTAGGTGGTCCGGTTCTGGAGATATACATAAAAACGTCAGCCGCCCCCCCGACTGTTAAATCTTTCTTTAAACAGTTCTGTATAGCACTTCGTAGCTTTAACCCCGCCCGTTCAGGATTACAGCCAATCAGGGATTGTGTTTCAGTTTCATTGACCTTAGGCAGTGTCTAGAAAACAAAATGGTGGTTTCACCCCCTGTTTATCTGAAAATCTCATAAATTGGGTAAGTATATACATTTCAGTTTTTTTTCCTCTTGTGTGCAGGAGTCAGATCTTGGGCAGTGTTTTGAAAACTTTCCCAATGCTTGCTTTTTGTAAAAGCAATGCTAATCCCATATGCCCAGAGTAAATCCCATTGAATTCAATAGGACTTACTTTTGAGTAGACATGGTTATGAATGTGCTGAAAATCAATGGGACTTTGGAGTGAATGTAAAAAAGAATTGTGTTTGTGCCCTCCAGTCCTATTTTAAAGCAAGTAGGCAGGGCTTACTTAGGTATTACAGTTTTTATTCTGTAGGAAAGTAATACTGATTTTTTTAAAACTAATACTGATTTTTCTGCAATGACCAACTGGTTTGACAATAAACTATTATATGGGCTGTATGTATTTGTACATCTGCAGTGTCTGTGTGTGCGTGTGCGTGTATGGAATCTTTCCGACACCCCTGTGAGGTAGGGTTGGAAACCAAGGCAGCTCACAACAAGAAATAAAGCCATTTAAAATCCAATAACCATAAAAACAAGTATAAACAGTTGCAAAACAGCGTAAAGTGGCATGATTCGGAATTTTGGGTTGTGTGAATGAAGTTGCTTATCACTTGAAGTTGCATTTCTGTCCCTGTTTGAGTAAGCCCCACTGAATACGCTGGGACTTGCTTCTGAATAAATAAACCTAGGATTGCACTATAAATATCTTTACAGTTTGTGTAAATAATAAATATATTTGATAGTCATGCTTTTATATAAATATTTCTTCATTTATCATATTTTTGGTTGTGAGATGCTTAGTTTTCTGCCTTACTCCTAGGAATCTTGTTGTGGTTGGTATGGTATTACACTTAGGAAAGTGTTACTGCCTTTTGTGTTGTTTTTTTTCCTATTTGCATTTCACTTATCTTTAACCTCACTCCGTTACAGCCATAGAAGCAACAGCAGCATATGCAAGATAATTAACTCCTATTAGTGATAAGAACAAGAATTTATAATTATTATTTCAATTAAAACAAGAGGCTTATCAATACTTTGAAGAGGACCAGATATTTATTTTCTTTTTGAGCCCAGGACTGGGTCTTTCATGATGCCCGGGAGGGGGGGGAGCAGGAAAGTAGTCCATAAGACAGACATCCTGGCATTGGTAATCTAATTAGCAAGGTATGTGTGGGGTTGTTGCACACTTCCAGGCCCAGTTTCATTTTGAGTATGGAGGTGGAACCTGTGTAGATGTGGTTGGTCAAAGGGAGAAGAAATTTTGAGTTAAGCAAAGCTCTGCTTTTATAAAACCTAAGAAACATACAGATACTTTGAATGTCTGAGTGCCTGCACCAGTGGAATACTGGAGGAACTTGTAAAGCTTGCTGCAACAGTATTTACAACTGAGCATGTGGTGTGAAAGACTCCTTTTCCTAACATTTTGGCTTCTTGTTTTTCTCCACCCACCACATCTTTGAAATATATCGTATATGGTTAACCGTACTGTTGCCCTGACTTACTTTATGTTTGTTGCTATTTTGTGTTTTTATTATGTTTTTATATTGATTGTGTATTTTTATTGTTTTTATTATATTTGTAAGCTGTGCTGAGCTCTGTTTTTAACAGCAAAAGGGCAGGATATAAATTCTCTTAATCAATCAATAAATACTCCATAGTGTTGGAAACTAGAGTCTAGGCATTTAAGGCTAAAAATGTTGCTTTTAAAAAAAAGATTTCTCACATCTTTCCCCAGTTTTTGGTGGTAATTCCTAGGCACAAAAACAAAACAACTGGACAATCCAAGTATTAATATGCAAATACTTGCATAATATGCAAATTAACCTGCCCGGATTTGTGGAACTGGAATATGGCAACCCTATCTTATCTGCTCCACTTGCAATCCAGTACAATTCAAACCCTTGCTTCCATCTTCTCCAGTTCTCTGCTGCATTTCCTTCAAACACCAACTTTACTGGAGGCTTCAACTGGTCCATTTTTCACTGCCTTATGTTTTTAGTTAGTCTTCTGACACCATGTAATATTTGCAAGAGTTGAAATGAATCACAAATACTTGTTAGAAGGAACAAACGTTACTTAACAGTCTGTTGCAGCATAACCAAGAGCTCTGCTTTCGTTTTCCTACTGGTCCCTCTCCCAACTGATTCCCCCATACAACTATATCTAATTCACTTGAGTTCCTACTCACATTACAGCACTCACAGCAGTTTTATCAAGTTATGAATACCAGTGCCTCTTTTTTCAAAAAACAAAAACAAAAAAGCATTGCACATACCATTTTTCATCCCTTAACTAATTTGAGGATAACAAAGACAATTGGAAGACAACAGATAAGTAAATGCTTTGAATGTGGTAAACAATTTCCCCCCAATGATAAAGCATTTAATGATTGTGTTTGTCTCCCTTTGCTATAAGGCCTATTCAGGTCTTTTAAAGACAATGTTACTGGATCTGAGTCATTTCTTGGCAGGGTTATCTAAACCGTATTTCATGTGAGATAATCACATTTCCTTAAGACTCCTGTTGACCACCCTGGTCAAGGACTAGAAAAGAAAAAGCTATCATTCCAAGCAGCCTTTCCCATCCTGGTGTCCTCCAGGTGAGTTGGACTACAACTCTTATGATTGCTTATGATTGACTGTGTTGGCTGAGGCTGATGGGAGTTGTAGTCCAAAACAGCTGGAGAGCACAAAGCTAGGGAAAACTACTTCAAAGAATTAACACATACCCTTAAATGTAGTAGTTAATTTTATTGTGACTTTGAACCATAGGCCTTATGCACAAATACAGATACAGGTAGAAAAACACACATGCTTTCCGTTAAAAATTTATTACATTTTGTAAAATAATAAGTGGCTATATTGAGCTTGGAGAATTTATGACGAAAGATTCTCTTAGTTTTTGAGCGGCCAGAGCAAAATTGGCTACTGCAATAGTCACTGGGTTAAAATTATCGCATAAAAGCATACTGACCAATTCCTTATCTGGGCAGGGTACTAAAACCTCTAAAAAAGGCGATAAGAACTTCCTTCTAGGATTTTCATAGAGTGGGCAATAAAGTAAATAGTGAGCTAAATCCTCTATGGCCTTGCAGCCGTATATACAAAGGCGTTGAGCCACAGGTATGCCACTATAACGGCCTTCTAAGTAAGCTGTTGGCATGGCCTGAAAACGGAGGGCAGTAAAAGCCCTTCTAATATTAGCTCTATCGAGCGTGCTCACGTAGTTTGTCAGAGAGTGGTTGAGTTTGAAATGAGGATACCAGGGCGAAAAGGGAGCTGACATTATGGATGCCCAGTCCTGGTGAGCATCACAGTCAAAAAACCATTTGTGGAGGGCAACTTTGTTTAATTCCAGCAGTTTATCTTGGGAAAGTTCATATTTAGAGAGTATTGTGCTGCAATCTGATGCTCAACCACCAGATCGCAATTGTTCGTACCAGCACTGTTTGATCAAGGGAGAGTCATCCATTTTGAGGATTCTAAGCCAGTAGCGAATGTGGGCTAGATCGATACGTGCTGCGATTGAGGGGAGGCCTAGCTCCGCTCTGAGGTGGGGAGTCAGAGTCCCCGATGAAAGGCCTAGCACCTGTTTCATGAATTGATTTTGAATTGGCTCTAAGGTGGTGCTAGCAGATGTTCCCCACAGCTCTGATCCATATAGGATCTTCGGGAGTATTTTAGTTTTGAGAATTTTGAGCATGGGGAGAATAAGTTGGCCACCATGGGTGAAAAAAAACCTTTTAGCTAGGCCCAAAATCTGGGTACCCACTAAAGTCGCTGCTTTTAGCTGTGGAGCCCAAGAGAGCCTATTAGACAGGTGAATTCCGAGATATTTAAAGTCGGAGACTTGATCGATGGGGACCCCGTTTTTTTTCCCCATTAATTTTATTCAAATTTTCAAACACAAAACAAAACAAAACAAAAAAGAAACAGATTAAACAATAAAATAAAATGTTGACTTCCGATTTGTCGCAGATCAGTTATAGGTCTATGATATATAACAAACCTGTCTCTTAATATATTACAAAATCACTTTCCTCCAGTAGTTATCTTAATTAATCATCAAATCTCATTAACATCACTTTATTCTTTCCGCAAAAAGTCAAAGAGAGGTTTCCACTCCTTGAGAAATATATCCATCGATTTTTCTCCAAATAAAAATGTCGATTAATCCATCTCATCAAGTCTGCTAGGTCCAGTAATTTCAATAGCCATTTTTCCATTATCAGTGTTAATTCCATCTTCCAACTTCCATCCTTGCACCCATAATAATCTTGCTGTCATAGTCATAGTCATATAGTAAGAGTCTGATGGGAATTTCCTTCATCACAAATATTTCCTTGCCGTCAATTCTGAATGTGTTGCTGAAATATTGTTGTAAAGTCATATCTCTGTTCCTCTTTTTTACGAAATGCACTAGCACATCTCTTGAGAGTTTTTCCATTGTCACACATCTGGAATTAATTCTATAAATTTTCTCTTTTTCAAGTTCCATCAAATCATTCCAGTCCAGAAATTCCATCGAAGCATTGATAACTTTATCTCTGATATCTTCATCAATTTCTCCAGGGACAACGCCGAATTCCAAACAGTAATCTTTATCTCCAGAATCCACAAACTCCAAATATTTTTCCAGTTCCACACTTGATATATCTGTTCCAATCTCCAGGACTTGCATCCTCCCTTTAATTTTTGCCATAAAGTCCAAATCTTTTTCCAATTCCACATTTAATATATCTGATCCAATCTCCAGAATTTGCTCCTTCCCTTTAATTTCTTTTTCATCTTCTATTGCTTGTCCATCTGCTCCTTTTCTCATATAATCCTTTATTTCTTTCAACTCCTGTTTCACTTTACCAAATTCAGTTGCCATCTCTTGTCTACTCTCCCAGTTCTTGTTTCATTATCTTAATCTCATCCATTATCTTCTGAAACATATCCAGAGGGGAAAACCCTTCCAGGGATACATCCAGGGTCTCTGCCACTTCTTTGATTGTCATTCTTAAAGTCGAAGAAAAAACCCTTCAAATTTCCAATATAGCCACAATTCCCAAGCAAAGAGTAATTTGCTTCTTTTTCCAGCAATAAGGGGGTTAATATTCCAGGCCTGTTGACATCATCTGGCCAGCACAGTTCTTATCTCCCGCACGTCCAAGAATGCAAAACAAATTTGGTTCACAATGCCGAACAATTAGTAACATATACAAACAGCAGATTCGTCTAAAGAAAGTAGTCCAAGAAAAAGTAGTCCCAGACATATATCAATCAAATAATCATCTAGATCAGATTTTCTCTTCGGGTAAGTTGCCCCTCATCCGTTTTAATCTTTATAGTTTCCAAATTCAGGCCAGCTTTTTGCCATAAAAAATAAGATAAGCTTTTTAAATTTTCTTTCCTCCTCCTTAATTCCTTGTATAAAAGAGAGAAGTGTAACTCACCCAGGTATCTTGATTTCTGATTCTTAAACAAATCTCTTTTACTGTAGTAATTTAAGCCAAATGATAAGATTAGACAGAAGGAAGCTCGCCCGTTGTGGATCGTTTAAAAGAAAAAACGTCTCGCTTTTTTCAACCCAGCTTGCTGGAAGTCCTAACTCCGTCCTCGGCTGCTAGGTATGCTTTCTTTTCCCAGGGAATTCCTGATCGATTCCAGCCACCGATAGCCTAACGAGGTTTCTGTGGATAATCTTCGGTTCACCCTTGCCTAGGAGAACATTTATACCAGTCAAAGTTCCCTTTTGACTGATTTTAAACTGAAAAAAGCTTCCTCTGAGACAGAGCTCATCTCAGAGGCAGCCACAGGCGGAGCAATCCTTCCGGGAAGTCTCGATGGGGACCCTGTTTAAAGACCAGTTGTTTTTGGTGTTCATAAATTTGCCGCATATCATGATTTTAGATTTAGATTGATTTATCGCTAGGTTCTGGGATTGGCAATATTCCTCTAGTTTTAAGAGCATTCTTTTAAGGCCGATTTTGGTTAGGGAGCAAAGAGCCGCATCGTTGGCGTAAAGAAGGGTTGAAATCTTTTTGGTCCCTATGGAGGGGGGGAAGAAGGTGGGCGATGATAGTGCCGTTACCAAGTCATTAATGAAAAAGTTAAACAAGAAGGGAGCAAGTGTACAACCCCGCTTCACCCCTCTGTGGACAGGAATTTTAGGTGATAGAGAGCCATTTTGGTCCAGGCGAACCTGGATCGTATTAGATTGATGGAGGGCTCTAATCAACCAGAGGAACCTTAGGTCAATGTTTGTTTGGGCCAATTTCTGCCAGAGTAGCCCTCTATCGACTATGTCAAAGGCCGCAGTAAAGTCAACAAATGCAATATAGAGAGATGGCCACACTTTGGATCTTGTTTTTTTTATTAAATGGTGTAGAATAAAGGCCTAGTCGATGGTACATCTATTGGCTCTGAAGCCTGCCTGCTGTTCATGTATTATTAGGTTAGATTGTTCCCACTCGTTTAATTTATTTAATAGCAAATGGCCATAGAGTTTGGATGAGACATCCAGGAGGCTGATTGGCCGGTAATTGGCTGGTTTCGTAGGGTCACCCTTTTTATAGATAGGGACTATGATACTGGTGAGCCAGCCCTGGGGAATATTGCCAGTTTTATTTATGTAAGTGAAAAGAGCTGCAAACAATGGGGCCCACCAAGATGAATCTTGGAGGAAGAGATCAGGTGGTAGCATGTCCTCCCCTGGGGCTTTCCCTGCTTTCAAGGTGGACATTAGCGTTGTAATTTCCTCAATGGTAACTGGTGGCCAGAGCGGAAGGTCAGTCAATATTTCAGGGATGTCTACGGCTTTGGTAGGATGGAAACTGCCAAAGATTGAACTGAAGTGAGCTATCCAGGCCCCCTGAATTATAGGGGGCATCGGGGTATTGTTTTCTGGGTCGAGTTTCCCCTGTAGACATCGCCAGAAGACTGCCTCGTTTCCCTTTCGAGCTGTGTTATCTAAGGTCCTCCAGTTTGCCTGGTAATAGGAGTGTTTTTTGTTTTTAAGTAATGTTTTATAGGATCTTCTTTGTACAATTAGGTTTTGGAGAGTAGCAGGGTGATTATTAGAACGAAATATTTTGATTTGCTTAGTGAGTTGTTTCTTCGAGAGTCTGCATTCTTTGTCGAACCAGGATCTGGATTGGGCTGGGACCCAAGCCACCGTTAAGGCTGTGATCCGTGGGCTGAGCTGGTCTATTAAAGATTCATACTCCCTTAGATTATTCTGGGGTTTTGTTATAATTAGTTGACGTAGAAGGGGAAATGGGTTAGATGTTATTAAGCAGTGGGCTCTTGTTCCTATCTTGGTTGCCCATTTGAGACGTCTAAAGGTGCGTGGAAGATTTTTCTTTGAAACCCCTGGGGTAAAAGTACTGTTGGCAATGGAGGGTATGAGGATTAACCTTAGAGGGAGGTGGTCGCTTTCTGGCCTCGCAAGGATTTTAAATTCTTTAATTCTTTTAATTAGGGAAAAGGTGGTTAGAAAATAGTCTACTGAGCTGGCCCCCGACCCTGATAGATAAGTAAAGGGCCCTTTGGAGAGGTCCAAGGGGGAGCCGTTCAGGCAGGTCAGTGCAAATTTTTGGATTGTTTGGAGAAGGGCTAAACCATGCTTATTAGTTGAATGATCACTGGTGGGTCTGGTCGAAGATTGGATATCCGTCAGTGGTTTATGAGAAATAGCATCGCTATGGGGGTGGAATGGTCCCATTCTAGCGTTGAAATCACCACCTAGGAGTAGTTCATAGGATGGAAATTTACTTTGGAGAACTTCTAGTAATGATTCCAGTAATGGCAAGGGGGGTTCACATGAAGTTGAGTTTATCGGTGGAATGTATATATTTATGCAGATGAAAGGCGGGAAACCGGGTATCTTCAAGCCTAATGTTAAAGCGGAATAGGGGGTCTCTACTTTAAGGTCTATAATATGGGCGGTGATGTTCGAGGCAACAAAAAAGGCCAAGCCGCCTCTTCCTCGACCTTTATGTGCTATTTTAGTGGCAGGTTTCGACCATGATTTATAGCCTTTAAGTTCGATATTCTCCCCTGATGTTAGCCATGTTTCCTGTAAATAGATAATGTCAAATGTTTGTAAAAACTGCATTAGCTCTAAGTCTGGCGTCTTGTTTTTCCAGCCAGCTATGTTCCATGATATTATAGAAAAAGGGGAAGGAGAGTCATTTGGCGAAACATGTGTTGGATTAGAGCCCATTCGGCAGTTAGAATTGGGAAGTGGACTGTTTGCTTTTATTTTTACATTTGGCTGTGGTCACAGATATGGGGTGATAATGTTTATTTCCGGAGTGAGTGTACTTACGTTAGAAATTACTCTAGGGGCTCGTGTGGTTTTAAGGGGGGAGTTAGGTTTGATCTCCCGAGTACCAGTTGTAGAGCCCAATTCATCTGAGTGCAATAGGCGCATCTCAAGCCAAGCGGAGCTTGTTGCTGGATTAGCTACACCCGGGATTGGGTCATAGTAATAAGATCTGGGTGGCCCCCATCCTTTTATATTGTTTGGGGGCTTATTATTGTTGCTTGTTAGCAAAAATTGTGAGCAACGTTGGTTCATTGCTATTCTATAGGGAGATTTAGTAAGGTTATCTGCATCTAGAGAAGGACCTTGAGGTAAATCGCCTCCTTTCGTTTCAGGGTTTCTTCTGGTTAAATTTTGAATTAGGTGAGTCAATCTTTGGATAATTCCTTCCTGCTCTGATTTTGGAAGGTGGTCGTAGGATTCCATGAGTAGGAGCTCTTCAGGAGCAGGATCCTCTTGCCAATTAAACTGAGGTCGGCGTTGAGACAAAACGCTAAAAGGGCTGAAGTGTTCATGTTTTTTCCTGCCTACTAGGGAGAGTTTGAGATCGAGACCTCTCATTTTTTGTTTGGAGAGAGTGGCTAAAAAGCGAGGACGGTGAGGTCTTATTTACAAAGTATCATTGGATCCGGATGCCATGGGTATAGAGGTCCTCTCTGATTTTATATATCCGGTCTGCGATGCCAGTTGATTGGAAGGTGAATATAACACGCCTTTCAGGGGCGTGTGAATAAAAATGAGTCATGTGTTTGACGCAGGTTCTGTTTGAAATGCTGGGGAGATAAGATCTGAGGCTGGATTCAAAATATTGCCTTAACGAAGTGATGGGCCCGTATCTCGATGTCGTGAATAAAAAGGTTACTGCTAATTTATCTCTTAACAGTTGAAGGTTCCAATTTGAAGCGTTACAGTGTCTTGGCTGAAAATGGTGTAAGCCCGAGGATTTGTCGGCATCTGAGATGCTGGGTTTATTATTTGGTGTTTCTGTACAGGACTCAACTAGAGATTCGGGTTCTCTGTTCAAGAGGCTTGGTTTGTTCGGATGCTGAGGGCTGGCACTTGGAGGCGTTTTTATTTCGTTATTTTGCACGGGAGCTTGCTGTATTTTTATTGGAGCATCTAGTCGCTTGAATAGGGGTTTAAAATTCATTTTCCTTGCGGCAGCAGATTTGTAATTTTTTATATTCTTTGATTTCTTTTTTTTTTTTACTTTTCGGGACATACCCTTAAATGACTGTAACACTGAAACACTGTAAGCCAGGCAGATATAAGCACAAGTCTGCTGTATTAAGGGATGGCATTTCTGACTACAGAACTGTCGGGCCGTGTTGGAAATAATAGGGTTTAATCCTAGTAGGAATTAGCACATGTGATCAGTGATTATGTGCTGAAATTGTTGCATGACCAGCTGTGTGGATTCACATTATTTGTGACTTCTGTAAGCGAGCAACAACTACAATTTGTTCAGAGAAAAGCTGACAAAATCCTGAACTGTGTTGGCTACTTTCCTGGCTTAGAAACTCTTGTTTTTTCTTTTTCTTTCTTTTTTTTTTAACCCCCCCTCCAAACTCTAATCATTGTCACATCTTTTCATCCTCTCTTGTTGGTGAATTACAGAGTTTATTTTCAAATGAAGGGAGAAGCCAGTAGTCTGCCAAGAGGTTTAGAAAGGGGAATTCCTTCTGAAATAGTAATAGTCCTGGGTAGGTCCTGAAAGTCCTATCTTTAATTTTTTTTAATAAACCATATTTCCTTTACAATTGGACTATGACTAAACAGATATCAGCGCTGCATTTTGTCTAAGGAGCTTATGTAATTATCTGCTCGCATATAGTCATTATACTCTAAACATTTAACAGGAATGTAATTTTTAGAGAGAGTGAAGCCAGCTTTTTTTTTTACAAAGCAGAAAGGTCAAAAAAAAATTTTAGTTCTGTTTATGTAGTATTTGATTTACAGCTTAATGCAGTGTGCGTGTGTGTGTGCGCGCACACGTTTGTGTCGCTTATCACATATGTGGATGGATATTTAAACTACAATGGGATAAAGTACAAATACTTGTTTAGGGCAAATTAAAATGCATAATAGCTTGGTTCTGGACAGCAATGATCAAAATGACATTGAACAATGTCAAATATAAAGGAGTGCACTATGGCTTTAGTCCTATGCAAACTCTTCTGAGAGTAAGTTCCATTGTGGAAGTATGTTTAGTTTCTTAACAGATATGTCTAGGATTAAGATGCACATATCTGAAAGAAAAACTGATTTTTTGAAGAGTAAAATGGTGAGGCAGGATGGGATGTTGAGGTTATATTTTGGAACAATATGTTTTTGCTTTATTACGTTTGCCAAAGGTGGGGAAAAATCCCCTAAGTGCTGATATCTGGTGCCAGAAAGGGAGTTTTTTCCCCACCTTTGGTGGGCATGTAATAAAGCAAAAACATACAGGTAGCGCAGAACTTCAGGGATGGTGTCAGGAAAGCTAAAGCTGAGAATGAGCTGAAGTTAGCGACGGATACTAAAAGCAATATAAAAGTTTTCTTCAGGTACATGCATAGTAAAAGACAAGAAAAGAACTGGTAGTTCAGCTACTTAGTGAGGATGGCAGAATGATAACAGATGACAAAGAAAAGGCAGAAGTGCTCAGTTCCTACTTTGGCTCAGTCTTCTCCCAAAAGAGAGTCTAATGATCCCCCCTGATAAAGATGAAGTACATATTGAAGGGGCAGGATTGCAGCTTGAGATTGATAGACAAATGGTCAAGGAATATCTAATTACTCTGAATCTCCAGAGCCCGAAGAAATGCATCCTAGAGCTTATAAAGGGGGTCCCATACTCATAAAGCTTGGGAACCACTGTCCTAGACTAATGAAGGAAAAGGCTGAACAGCTCTTGGAACCACTATCTATTAATCTTTGTGAAATCATGAAGGATAGGTGAAGTGAAGGATGACTGGAGGGGGGCTAATGTCCCTATCTTCAAAAAGGGCAAAAAGGAGGAACGTGGGAACTACAGACAAGTCAGTCTGACGTCAGTCGCTGGGAAAATTCTGGAATAAATTATAACGTGGTCAATCTGTAAGCATCTTGAAAACACTGCAGTGATTACTAGAAGCCAACATGGATTTGTCAAGAACAACTCCTGCCAGACTAATCTTATCTGATTGGGTAACCTTCCTTGGTAGACTGTGGGAATGCTGTGGACTTAATAAATATTGTCTTCAGCAAAGCTTTTAACAAACTGTCCCATGATATTCTGATTAGCAAGTTAGCTAAATGTGGGCCAGATGAAAGAACTATCAGTTGGCTACAGAACTGTACTCAAAGAGTGCTTATCAATGGTTCCTTCTCAAAGTGGGGACAGATAACGAGCGGAGTACTGCAGGGCTCAGTTCGGGGCCCAGTGCTCTTCAACATTTTTATTAATGACTTGCATGAGGAGGTGCAGGGAATGCTTATCAAATATGCAGATGATACAAAATTGGGAAAGATAGTTAATACCTTGGAAGACAGAAACAAAATTCAAAGTGATCTTGATAGGCTGGAGCATTGGCATGAAAACAACAGAATGAAATTTAACAGGGATAAGTGCAAAGTTCTACACCTAGGAAAAAGAAACCAAGTGCACAGTAATAATATGGAGAATACTTGGCTCAGCAATACTACATGGATCTTGGAATTGTTGTTGATCACAAGCTGAATATGAATCAACAGTGCAATGTGGCTGCAAAAAAGACAAATGCTATATTAGGCTGCATTAACAGAAGTATAGTTTCCAAACCATGTAAAATACTAGTTCCCCTCTATGCAGTACTGGCTGGGGTTGATAAACTGGAACAGGTTCAGAGGAGAGAAGGAAGGATGATCAGGGGACTGGAAACAAAGGCCTTATGAGGAGAGACTGAAAGAACTGGTCATTTTTAGCCTTGAGAAGAGAAGACTGATGGGAGATATCATAGCACTCTTCAACTTGGAAGGTTGTCACACAGAGGAAGACCAGAATCTCTTCTCAATCATCCCAGAGTGCAGGACACGGAATAATGGACTCAGGTTATAGGAAGCCAGATTTCGGCTGAACATCAGGAAAAATCTCCTAACAGAGTTGTATGACAATGGAACTAATTACCTAGGGAAGTGGTGGGCTTTACAGTACTGGAGGCATAGAAGAGACAGCTGGAGAGCCACCTGTCAGGTATGTTTTAAGTTTTAGAGCCTCTAGTTTTTGCCTGGAGACTCCAGATTTTTTTGGTCCTCTGGGACTCCAGGTGAGTCTCCTTAATCTCTGGACTCTCAGCTTTCATTTTTTAAAAAAGTTTCTAGGTGATCTGGTTCACGAGATATACGCCAAAATGTCAGCTACCGCTCCCCACAACATCTGTTAAATGAGCTTGTAGCTGTCTGCTCTAACCCCGCCCTTTCAGGTTTGTAGCCAATAAGTGAAGTCAGCGTTGTATTGACAGTTTGACAAGTGATTTGTTGACTTCCAAGCAGTATCTAGACCCCATTGGAAGTACTGAAATAGCTGCCTTTTTCTGCTTATCTGCACATCACACATTCAATAAGTTTGTAACTTGCAGCAGCAGCAAGAGTGCTTTTTCTCTGTGTGCACAGTACACAATAATAGAGCAGGAGATCTAGAACTGTTGTTTTTTAATGCTTATTTGAAAATCTCATAAACTGAGTAAGTATATAGCTTTTAGTCTTTTTTCTCTCTTGTGTGCAGGAGTCAAGTTTAAATTTTCCTGGGCTGTGGAAGACGGCAGTGTTTTAAAAAACCTTCCCAATATGAAGCTTTAATCCAATACACTTTTCTGGGAGTTAAACTGCAATGGTATTCCCACATACTGGGAGTAAACCCCATTGAATTCAATAAGACTTACTTTTGAGTAGACATGGTTACGATTGTGCTGTAAATTAATGGGAATTTTGAAAGAACATAGCAAAGGATTGTGTTTGTGTTGTGAATCTTTCTCTTCTCCTCCAACCCTATTTTTAAAAGCAATTAGGCAGTGCTTACATTATGCTCGCTGCTTTTATTATGAAGGAAACTAATACTGATTTTATTTTATTTTAAAAAAAATGTTCTGCAATGACCAATATATATATAAATCAATATATAAATTATTTGATTTATATCCCACCCTTCCTCCCAGCAGGATCCCAGGGTGGCAAACAAAGGCACTATATAACATCATAAAAACAGACTTTAAAATGCATTAAAACAAAACATCTTTAAAAACATTTTCTAAAAAAAGCTTTCAGAACACCTTAAAAATAAAAGGTTAAAAACATATTAAAAAGCAATTCCAACACAGACGCAGACTGGGATAAGGTCTCAACTTAAAAGGCTTGTTGAAAGAGGAAGGTCTTCAATAGGTGCCGAAAAGATAACAAAGATGGTGCCTTTCTAATATTTAAGGGGAGGGACTTCCACAAGGTTGGTGCTGCCACACTAAATGCCCATTTCCTACGTTGTGCAGTATGGACCTCCTGATAAGATGGTATCTGGAGGAGGCCCTCACCTGCAGAGTGCAGTTATCGACTGGGATATAAGGGATAAGACAGTCTTTCAGGTATTCTGGTCCCAAGCCTTATAGGGCTTTGTACACCAAAACTAGAACCTTGAACTTGGCCTGGTACCCATATATATATATGAGACTTCCCAACAACCCTGTGAGGTAGGGTTGGTGATTGGAAACCAAGGCAGCTCACAATAAGAAATAAATCCCTGTAAAATCGAGTAACTATAAAAACAAGTACAAACAGTTGAATAACAGCTTAAAGTGGCATGAGTCTGAATTTTGGGTTGGGTGAGTGAAGTTGCTTATCACTTGAGGTTGCAGTTCTGTTCACACTTCCCTGTTTGAGTAAGCACCATTGAATACATTGGGACTTGCTTCTGAGTAAACAAACACAGGATTGCACTACAAATATCTTTACAGATTGTGTAAATAATAAACATCTTTGACAGTCATGTTTATATAAATATTTCTTCATACATTTCCAAATAAGTATTTGATTTCACATTATGGTTGTACATTATTACTTCCTCTACATTTTAAGTGTGCCCTTCTTCCTGTGGTGCTCATGGTTCCCCTCTGTTGTTTTCATCCTGATGAGTAGAATAGGTGGAGAGATGGTGAGTAGCCCATGGTCACCCAGTAAACTTTATAACTAATTTCCATTTAAAGAAAATAATTAAAGTGATTTACATGCAGGCAAAGTTTATTAAGGAGATCCACACAATACATTTAAAGCATATCCAACTTGCATTTAAAGCACATGACTTCCCCTGAAGAATCCTGGGAAATGTAGTTTCTCCCTCACAGTTATAGTTCCCACCATCCTTAGCAAGCTACAGTTCCCATGATTCTGTGGTGGGATTCATGTGTTTCAAATGTATGTTGAATGTGCTTTAAATGAATGGTGTGGATTTGCCATAGTTATGATGTACATTCATTAGTGAATTGAAAAGAACCATTTTGAAAGATACTTTCAAAAGTAGCTCAGTGGTAGGGTACATGTTTTGCATGCAAAGGTCCAAAATTCAATCTGTGGTAGAGACTACGGCCTGGAATCCTGGAGAGCCAATGCTAGTTCATGTCATTAGTACTGAGCTAGATGGTACTAAATGGCCTGAGGCAGTATAAGGCAGATTCCTTTGTTCCTAAAAGTGGAAAGAGACCCAAGGGCCATAGTGACTCCAAAAATTATTTTTATATTTTATTTACAACATTTATATATGCAGTACAGGAAGACCACCTCCTGTCAAAATGATGGATGACCCCCTGGCCCCCCTGTCCTCCCTCCACCCTCCCTCAGCCCTTACCCCACCCCAGCCTTTACCCCTTTCCAAATGACATTACCTGCCCAAGCCCTTGTCTGTGGACCCTGGGGTGTTGGAAATGGACCCCTCCAGATTGACCTACTACAACTATGGCATCCATCAGGCCGAGGTTTTGAACCAATCAGGAAAGGGGGTGGTCAGACCAGGCATTTTGCATGCCCAGGCATGTTCTGAGCTTTGAACACAGCCCCAGACACGTTCTGAGCTTTGAACATGGAAGCAGCCAGCACCCCTAAGAGTCCTGAGGAATTAACCAAGCAGCCAGCATTTGGGCCAGTAGGGTTTTCCTATCCTCTAGCACAATTGAAAATGCATCCAAAGAGGCCATTAAAGCCTAGGAGTTTATCATTCCCACCAGCAGATATGAAAACTAACTGTGGAAAGAAAGAGCCTGGGCAATTCAGAAAAAAAGGTTCTGTTTCAACAAGAATCTTACCTGTAGCGGTGTTTACTGCCAGACAAGATCCAGACCCTGAAACCACATTCCCGGTAAATTCTAGTGAACCCTGGTCCGATTTAGAGTGTGATTGCGGGTGTGATCTGAAGATGCACTTCCTAAAAGCAGAAGAAAAACTTATGAAACCTGTAGAGTTTGTGGATGGAGGTGTTGTTTTTCAACCCTCGGAGGAAATGGATGATAAAGAAAATGTGCCGCCAGAAGAATTAAATGAAGACATGGAGCAAGGGAATCCACAGGTGTTTTGTTTTTGAGCTGTCTTTTAATAGCGTGTTGTTTTCCAGTATGGTGCAACCTCAATGCTAAAGTGCCTCTTTGTTTTCTACAGGAAGATGTGCAGCATGATGGTGATGATGAAAATCCAGACATCAAGAGTTCACCGACTGTTAATATTTGCTGCATTTCATGTGTCTGTCCCCAGCCTGAACCCTGAAAGCAGAAGTTTTTGTACCAATAAAAATAGTTTGTGTTAATACTCGGTGTCCATACCTGTATCAATCAGCAATATGGCTGAGCATGAAAAAATTCTAAAAAGCATATATTACTCACCCGGGGAGGTTGGGAGCTTTGGGGGTGTGAATTCTCTATTTCAGGAGGCAAAAAAGCAGAGTAAAACACTAAGAAGGAAACATGTTTTGACATGGCTTTCAGATCAGGATGCTTACACACTGCATAAACTGGTCAGAATCTGTTTTAAAAGAAACAAGACTATTGTGTCTGATGTTGATGCCCAATGGCAGGCTGACTTAGTAGATATGCAGCAATTTTCTAAACACAACAAGAACTATAGGTACATTTTATCAGTCATAGATATTCTGTCTAAGTATGCATGGGCATTGCCTTTAAAAGACAAGATAGGGAAAGCTGTCTCTAAGGCTTTTAATGTTATATTCAGTCAGAGTGGAAGAAAGCCCAGAAAGCTCCAAACGGACCGTGGCAAAGAATTTCTAAACAGAGCCGTAAGCTGTTTGTTATAACAGCATGGAGTTTACCACTTTGTCACCAATAATGAAGTAAAAGCTGCTATTATTGAAAGTTTTAACAGGACTTTGAAATAAAAAATGTGGAGGTATTTTACAGCTAACAATACCTATAGTTATATTGATGTCCTGCCACAACTTGTAAAAAGTTATAATCATCGCTTTCACAGAACTATCAGAGCAAGGCCTGTTGATATCAATCATTCTAATGCCTTGTCAGTATGGAAAACAATGTATGGAGATTGCATTTACAGAAAAGATGTACCACAGCTATTCAGTAAAGGCGACCATGTGAGAATTTCTAAAAGCAAAGGGGTATTTGTCAAGGGCTATGAACAAAATTTCAGCACAGAGCTGTTTATAGTGGATCAGGTCATCAGAAGAGGTGGGAAACCTGTCTTCCTGTTACAAGATTATGCTGGGGAGCCGTTAGTTGGTTCTTTCTATTCTGAAGAATTGCAGAAGGTTAATGCCAAGCAGGACAAGGTGTATAAGATTGAAAAAATTCTATCAACAAAAGGCAGGGGTAGAAAAAAGTATCATCTAGTGAAATGGTTAGGCTGGCCCAGTAAGTTCAACAGTTGGGTACCTGCTTCTGATCTTCGTGAACCTACCCAGAAGAATGGGAACTAGCAGTTTTTACATTACCCTACCTAGCAATGCCTGTATAACTGTTTTTCCACAGAACACTATCTTAGCCTTTACTATTCGCCTAGCAAGGCCCCTGGATCTACCAGGGGCTTGGAAAGTCAGGTTAGTTGAGATACAGTACCCACACAGTTGGAACAATCTAACATCTGATGCCTGCTTTTAAATTTCTAATGGAAGAAAAATATGGTCCTACCATCTGCGACGTGGCTATTACTCAAGCATCCCTAAACTGTTGGAAAACATGAACAACATTATACTAAACCAGAGTGGCGAATGCCCTGATGTGGTCCTACACTATGACCAAGTGACTAGAAAAGTTAGCCTTAAATCAGAGGATGGTTACGCATTTAAAACCGATGAAGAACTAGCCCACATATTAGGGATGTTTCCCAACACCCATGCGCAACAGCTGCCCTTTACAGCAGACATTAGAGGAGGGTTCAGCATGCTGTACGTTTACACAGACATTGTAGAGCATCAGATAGTTGGGGACTTCTATGTACCCTTATTGCGCTCTGTACTGGTGTGTGGTCAGAATAGCAAATGTGTCAACAGACAGGGTCCACAGACCAGGGCTGGGGCAGATAATGTCATTTGGAAGGGGGTAAGGGCTAGGGGGTGGGGTAGGGTGGGGGGAGGCCAGGGGGAGGCCAGGGGGTCATAAATCTTCACCCTAGGTCCACAGACCAGGGTTGGGGCCAGTGATGTCATTTGGAAGGGAGGTAAGGACTGGGGGTGGGGGGAGGCTAGGGGGACGGCAGGGGGGCATCCAACATTTTGACAGGAGGTGGTCTCCTATACTACTTATATACCTCTTTATTGTAAAAAATCTCAAAGTAGTTCACAGAAGGAATTAAAACATTAAAATTATTGGCAAAAACAGTTAAAGACAGGTATTTAAAAACATTCAAAATAATAAAACCAACAATGAGTTAAAAACAGATAAAAAACACGATAGCTTTTATATGCCTGGGTAGGCTTCACTAAACAAAAATGCTTTTAGCAGGTGCCAAAAACAGTACAATGAAGGTGTCTGCCTAATAACAATAGACAGAGAGTTCCAAAGCATAGCACTGCCACACTAGAGGAATGATTTCTTACAAGAGCAGAACAAGTACTATGTGGAATTAGTGTTGCCAGGTTCAATCCCTGAGACTGATCCTGTATCTTTAGGAGAAAAGAAAGTCACCCAAGTGCAGGTGTTCTGGCAACCCTGTAATGGGAAAAACCACAAGGTGGAATCCTCCCTTCCCCCTGCACAACTTTTAATGATACAAAAGTCCTCTTGGAGGCTGGGCCTGGCAACCAAGAGGTCTTTTGTATCTTTAAAAGTTGTGCAGGGGGAAGGGAGAATTCCACTTTGTGATTTTTCCTATTACAGGGTTGCAAGAACACCTGCACTTGGCTGACTTTCTCTTCTCCTAAAGATACAGGATCAGTCTCAGGGATTGAACCTGGCAACCCTATGTGGCACCTGTAACATGGAAAGCACACCTTGAACGTGGCCTGGTAGCAAATAAGCAACCAGCGCAGATTTCAGAGCAGAAGTATTATGTGTCGATAGGATCTCACTCATGTCGGCAATTGTGCCACAGCATTCCGCACTAACTGCAGGCTCTGGGTCAGGTTGTGTTGCATGGGGATTTCTGTGACCTTGGCTGACTGGCTTCCAGGATTTTTTTAGTTCTGGGTTTTGCTTAGGAATCCTGACTGGTTGTGGGATGCTGAGTTTTCTGCCTTACTCATAGGAATCTTGTTGTGGTTGGTATGGTATTGCATTTAGGAAATCATCACTGTCTTTTCTTTTTCTATTTGCATTTCATTTATCTCTGACCTTACACCCTTACATCCATAGAAGCAACAACAGTGGTTCCATGCGCCCAGTTCAACTCCCTTAAACCCACTGATGATGCACCTTGTTGGCTGCATGACTGTTTGTTTCTTTCCCAAGAGAATTCACATACTGGGAAGTGTGGCTGCAACTGTTGTTCTCAAGCTGCTGTCTGTGAAGGTAGACCAAACCATGTGTGTTTTCGCTCTGTCAATTATTACTCACTGGAATTGGGTTGGCTGTCAAAGTGAGTTTATAGCAGCCCACAGGGTAGACAGAAAAGCGTAGAGAATCTTCTTACTCTTTACCAGACCTCTTTCTGAAGTGAAGGGTCAAATCTGTAAAGAAGTTTGGAGCAGCCATGTTAAAAGGTAGAGACAGGGCATTGCAGGCAGGGGGTTGCCAACCCTGCTTGGATATGGATATTTTTGCAGAGGATCCCTTGTCAAGCTTTACCAACAGCACAATCCAAACTTTATCTACTCAGAAGTAAGTCCTATTGAGTTCCATGGGGCTTAGTCCCTTATGTTTTAGAATCCAGCCTTCAGGGGCATCCATCTTTAATCCTGAGTGCTCCCATCTAGCATCTCCACAACACTACACTACTTTCTTGCTACAATGGCCTTCTTCTGACTGGCCTGCCTGAGGGCACTTAACCCCTTCTTACCAGAAGCAAGTAAACTAGATTAAATGTTCCCTACCCAGGTTCCATCTGTTAGCTAAGATTTCTATCTTAATTTCCAATCAGAGAAATGTTTTTGTTTGAATTGTATGCTCGAAGCAACTGTGGTTGATGCTTAATGTATCATGCTTAATGACATCACTAGGGCCCACCCCTGTGACATCACTAGAGCCCATCCTGTGACATCACTAGGGTCCAGACCTGAAATCTCAGAGTTTGGGATGCTTCTGACCTGGCAACCCTAATTCTTGCATTGAGCAAGAGGTTGGACTCAATCGCCTTATAGGCCCCTTCCAACTCTACTATTCTCTGATTCTACACTACATGTTCGTACAATAGAGTGGGGATGCTGTTGCTATTCCATTTAGACCTCATATAGCCCCTCAACTTCAACTGGTCCAAAATGCAGGGTGCAGGCTACTGGCTGGGGTTGCTTTTAGAACTCATATAACCCCTGTTCTAAAATAGTTGCATTGGTTGCCAGTTCATTTCCAGGCCCAACTTAAGATGCTCATATTAGTGTTTAAACTCCTAAACAACTTAGATCCCAAATATCTGAAAGACTACCTCCTTCCCTACAGTCCCTCTTGGGTGTTAAGATTAGCAGAGGGCTCCGTCTTTGTGGTTCTGCCGTCTTCAGAAGCCTGGGTGTGTGTGGCCTGGGAAAGGGCATTCTCTGTGGCGCCCCCTATGTTGTGGAAGTCACTCCCCACAGCGGTGCATCTGGCAGCTATATAGTTTTCAGTTAATGCTGAAGACACACCTCTTTACCCTGCCCTTTGACACCCTAGTTTTGTGATGCTTATGATTTTAAGTTGTTTTAATAATAATAATAATAATAATAATAATAATAATTTAATTTAATTTAATTTAATTTAATTTATGTGTTGCCTATCTGGCCAATGGCCACTCTAGGCGACATACATCTCTGTTACAATAAAATACATCATAATAATACAATACAACGATAAAACGATAAAACTATAAACAATGACAGTTCAGAGTACTAGGCAGTTTATCATAGTGATTAACCCTCCCCGGAAGTCCCAAAGGCCTGTCTGAAAAGCCAGGTCTTCAAGGCCTGGCGGAATACATTCAGGGAAGGGGCATGCCGAAGATCATACGGGAGGGAGTTCCAGAGAGTGGGGGCCGCCACTGAGAATGCCCTCTCTCTCGTCCCCACCAACCTAGCTGTTTTAGTTGGCGGGACTGAGAGAAGGCCCTGTGTGGCTGATCTTGTGGGGCGGCATAATTGTTTTTAAGGATGCATTTTAAGTTGTTGTTACCCACCCTGGGACCTCAGGGTGAAGGACAGGTAATAAATTAAAATAATATGTAGTTATCGCTGCTGGCCATATAAAAATATATGGATGTGGCTTTTGTACTTAGGAACTTTGGCTGCACCTGATCTATGGACTGAAGGTAACTGAGGCTGCAATTCTGTAACACTAACTTGAACTGCTGAATAGACATGCATAGGACTGTGCTTTGAGATATGCAGGTGTAGAAACAGGAAAAGCCATGGCCACCAGTCACTACTCATGCTAAATATCTCCACACATTTTCAGCTTTCCTTCTACACAGTTTTCCAGGATAGGATTAGAGGTTTACTGATTTCCACCTTTCTCCCCCAGTGGTAAAATCTGGTTCTGCTGTGCTTTGTCAGCATGTTATACATTTTTTATCATTCACAGCTCATGGAGCATAGCAATTTAGTGTGCTCTGTTCCCTGATGATCACTCAAATAATTGAAACCATCCATATCAAATATCAGTCATGTTTATCACTGATAAAATGGAAAGAGGTCAATTGGTCATTTGCCTAGTATAAAACCCCCACATGATATAAAATAAGATGTGATGTCATCTCCAGATGTATGTTGCTATGCAGTCTGCAGATATCCCTGTCTGGATTAGGAGTCACCAGTATAAATGGGTGCCATTCATGTGGTTCCTTCCTAGTCCAGTCCAGCAGCTGAGTACATGCACAGAACAAGCCAGATCTTCAGTGGATAGTTTGCAGTGGGGAGTAGTAGTCTGGATTCCATCTTCCTCCTTCTCTCTATTCCTTGAACAGATTATTAATGCTGTTGAGAAAAATCTGATGAGGTCTAGGCATGAGCACTTGGACAAGGAACACTTTATGGTCATTTGCACTGAGGTATGCTATATGTGCTGTCAGAACACATTAAAAGTTCATTTTTAAAGCTATGATAATTTTGGCAGAGCTTGGAAAAGTTACTTTTTTGAACTATCATCAGCCCAATCCAGTGGCCATGCTTGCTGGGGCTGATGGAAGTTGTAGTTCAAAAAAGTAACTTTTCCAAGCTCTGAATTTTGGACATTACTTTTTGGAAATCATAGATAATATAATAAAATGTTCCAGAAAACAATTGTTTTGTGAGTACCATATTCAGATACAGTATCCCCCCTGTCATATGATCTAGGTTAGCCTTCCCAAACCTGGTACCCTCCAAATTATTTGGAGTACAATTCCCGTCAGTCCAAGGCAGAATATCTGGAAGGCATCAGGTTGGCTGAGGCTGATCTAGGCATTTTCTTGACATTTTCCCATTTTCAATTATTAAAACCATGCAACCACAAAAAATAATTATATAAAATCACTGAAACACTGATAGAATTTAAAAAATGAATTATACAACTTTACTGTTATATTTATTATCTTGCTTGAGAGATTTATTATAGTACATTGTCACTCTGAACTAACTCCCCCATACTTTAAAGGGCAAAAAACAAAGTTTCTTAGCATCATTTATTATATACTTTTATTGCATCAATGAAAACATAATTTCATAATCCATAAACTTTGGGATTGCAGTATGGAGTGTTTTACAAAGTTATTTAGGTTTCAGGGAAAATAAATCACCTTTTTTTATGTTGCCAGCAAATGAATCCACCACAATTACTGTTCTATCACTACCTTTCTCTATTCATTTTGGGAACTGTAAACTTAGAAATGTCAGCAAAGGTTGTCAGGCTTGACTTCAGAATTAAACTTTGGGGACTTGTAATGTTCACCCTACTGAACAAACAAGCATTACAACCTTCTGGATTCTTCTCCCATTAAGATTAAAATCCATGCTGGGGAAGAAAACCCCAGTTTATCTCCTTTCCACCCAGCTGCTTTTAACCCCACTCCCGAGTTTAGTGGCAAAGGTGTCTCTTCTGGGCTCAGGGGAGAGAAGCAGGCTCCAGTTCCTGTGGATCCACATGGGTCAGATCAAGGAGAGGTTCCATTGCCTCTTCAAAGCTGGAGTTAGTGGTCCAGTACCATAACAACAGGGACATTCAGATGAAATATTCAGCATACAAAACTGAGATAAGGTGACATTACTACTTCAGAAGTGGTTGTAAGCATCAAGCATGACAAGCTTTTGTGACGTAAAAAGATAACAGCAAAACCTTTAAAGTGGCTGGATTGGATGAGCCCACTTTCATAATTATTTGTCAATAGTGATGGACTGTGGCATTGGATTTAAGCTAGTTGGGTTGTTGTTGTTTTAACCACAAAGTAATTTAATTAATTTTAAGTGAGTACACCAGATGGTACTGAATCTAAGTAGGATCATAAAAACCAGTGTTGAGCAACTGTTCTGTAGAAAAGCAGTCTGGAGAGGTAGAAGCTAGAGCTGAAAAAAATCATTTCTATTTGAAGTGCCTGGAGATTTAATTGCTATGCCTGGTTTTTAAATGGGATGATTAGATTTGAGAGAGAGAGAGAGAGAGAGAGAGAGAGAGAGAGAGATTTGCTCTAAGTTTCCTGAAGTATAAATGGTGGGGAGAACCCAAAGAGAACTGAATAATACTGCCTGGCAATGTTCATTTGTCAACAAATAAGCAAAAACCAGCTAAGATGACAAAAGACAGAGTATGGGCATGTAGATCCAAAAGACAATGTCAGGACCTTGAGGAGGGACTTCATGGAAACAAAAGCATTGAGAAAACAAATTATTATTCCACTCATCTCTATTACTACCAATCAACCACAGGGAAACTTGAATGGATTGGCAATGGTAGAATAGCACCAGAGCCTCTTGCTCTAGTTGACAGAAAATACACAGTGGGAAACGAGTTGTTTGATAACCCTTTTTAACCTGGCTTCCAAATATCCTTAGCATTGCTAACCATAGTTTGTCATTGTGAGAAGAGGGTGCTGGATTACATGTGACTTTGGCTTGATCCAGGAGAACTTTTCTCAGTTTCTATACTTGCTATTATTCAGGGCTTGCTCCATGTTTAGGGGGTGGGTGGGTAAGCTGCCCTACCCTGGAGGCACTGTGCCCCCCCCCAGCAGTGCTACTGCCTACTACTGAAAAACTGACCAGCATGCCTCCTACTTGCTCTAATGGTACTGGTGTTGAATTGAGTTCTGGGTCCGCACTGTATACTTGCTGGCACTGCCATCTGAATTTCCCCAGCCCTGCTCCAAAATATGTCTGTCCAGCTAGGGTCAGTGTAATTCAGATGGTGGTGCTGTGGAATCAGGGTGAGTGCACACGTATACATGTGCGCGTGCGCGCGCGCACACACACACACACACACACACTGATATGGCTTGTTTTCAAAATACCCAACTGTTTGGCACCTCCTTACTGAAAAAAAGAAGTTAACTAAAATCTGCCCACAAAGGTAATTGCTAAGCATAAGAAATCTATTTATGACAAAGCACCATCCGGCGCGAGGTACAGAATGCCTTCACTACTTAAATCCACATTTCCTTAATCCTAAAAGTCTGCAGAGAGAGAAAACTGTTATCATTTGTTAAACTAGGGGAAAGGAGTTTCAAAAGCTCCAAAGTGACTTTAGGGGCTTGGCTGGGTCCCTAAATCATAACAAGGCTTTTAAAACACATACTCATTGTGGTAATTGCATTTCAGGGCAATAATGTCTAAGTGGGAAGCATATTTACCAGTCATCAGCTTGCAGGGTCTGATGCTTGTAGTTCATGTGTTCTTCTCTATAAAGGAATCAGTTGAGGTTAGCCAGGTTAACTTGAGACTTGCAGTACTGAACCTATTCTATGTCATTTGTATAGAAGACATAATTATTTGTTTTGATTTAAATTCATTGCTACAGAAATCATCTTAAAGGGAATGGGAATCTCTCTCTCTCTCTCTCTCTCTCTCTCACACACACACACACACACACACACACAGAGAGAGAGAGAGAGAGAGAGAGAGAGAGTTTGCATGTTTCTTTATCTGGATGTTTTTGAATTAATATATAGTTGTCTTGTTTTGAGACAACTATTCATTACTTCACAGACATAGAAACACAGTAGTGTGTGTGTGTGTGTGTGTACATTGACTTGTCTTAGGTTGCAACCTTAACTTTATTTAATCCACTCAGTGCTGTGCCAAAATCTGCCCTCCAATTTCTTAAAGGTTTTCTTCTCCTGCAAAAGGGGCTTCCATTTTTCTGCTTCATACTCAGAGGACTTAAAAGTTTATTTAGAATTTCTTTAGAAATCCAGTGGGTATTCAGCTTTAAGCTTACAATAACATTGTGACATGGCCAAGGATGATGTATCCTCTTTTCAGGGAACATTTCTCCAGCACCCTGCAGCCTCCCCAGCTGCTCATACTTCCTGAGCCAAAAAAGCCCCGTGAGAGGAATTTGTGGCAAAGGGCCATAGCTCATTGGCAGAGCATCTGCCTTGCATGCAGAAGGTCCCATGTTCAATCCCTAGTTTCACCAGGTAGGGCTGGGAGAGACCCTTGCCTGAAACTCTGGACTGCCACTGCCAGTCAGTGCAAACAATGCTGAGCTTGATGGACCAATGGTCTGACTAAGTATAAGGAAGCTTCCTATGTCCTATGAATTACCTCATGATGTCTTCCTCTAGGCTTTAAATTGAAGTATAGGCACCTGGGAAGACTGAAGAGTGGTGAGATGATTTGTAGAATGAAAGCAAGGACTTTCATGGTAAGCGTGATAAAGGTAAGCATGATAAAACCCTCTTGTTTCTCTCCCAGTTAATTTTCAACTGCAATTTCTTTTCACATTCATTGATAGAGAATGGATAAAAAAACACGCAGGAGAAGTTTTTGGCACAACACTATTTACAATGGAGATAACTTGGACATTTTGACCAAGGATGCATGCAAATGAGGCCTCACTCACTGCGTAGCTGATTGGTGAGGCCTAATTGCAGCTGGAGGTGAAGCTGCTGCCTCTATCTGCCGCTCGGGCAGAGTCGCGCGTTGCGTCTATTACGCGCGCGCGATGTGCAGCGTGAAGGGGCGGGGTTTAAGGGGCCTATTTAACCCCAGCCACCCCTTCCTACCTCCTCTTTGCTCGCGCGACAGAGACAAGAAAGGAGTGTTCCGGCAGAGCAGAGAGGAGTGCTGTGGTGGTGGCCATTTTGTTGCTGCATCGAGGGACAGCAGAGAGCATTTGGGCTGCTGCGTAGCTGCGGTAGCCATTTTGGGCACGGCCGCATGGTCGGTGCCATTTTAGGCGCTCGACTCTCAGGGCACGGAGCCAATTTCGGGCCGATTTAGGCCTCTTTCATCCCCTCTTTTGAGGGTGGGCTGCTGGCAAGGGTGGTCGCGGGCCTGGAAGAGCAGCCGCGGCTGCCGTGGGCCTCGTTAAAGGGGTCTGCTCGGCCAAACTCAGCCGGCACCCATCCACCCTCCCAACTAGCAGGGGAGGGAGACACAGGGTGCACTCCAGCAGCACCACCTCAAGGCTGCCTGCCAGCCAGTTAGCAAGAACACAGTACACTTATATTGAATTTATACAATTAGATAGATTATATTGTTTATGAATACATTATAGGTGTTACAAGTTTTATATATTAATCAGTGTCTTCTAGTTACTATTGATATTGTTTGATGCTGTTACTGTTTGTGTGTTTATAGTGGTTAGCTAAGGATAGCAATAGGCTAATTACACCAGATAGTCAGTGGCTTGTAATAATAAGCCTACTTCGGCTGTGGTGATTATTGATAAGTATAGGCCTTCACTAAGTGTTTTGCATCATATGGTCAGTGGCCTTTAAAAATAACATTAAAATTGTCATTACTATTCTTGTTGACAGGGGTGGTATTAAGTAGTTATGCCATCCAAAAAAGGAAAAGGGGGGTCAAAAGGTAAGGGCAAGGCTGTTAGGCAGCCACAAAAACGCCCTCCCCCAGCGCCTGGCTTTTCGGATGAAGAGGAGGCGCTGCCATGCGCTGCCATCCTGGTGCGCCTTGAGGCTTTAGAGCAGCGGGGGAGGCTGACACCAACCCCGGTTCCTGGGTTACAGCCTGTTTCAGAGCAGACGGCCACTCCAGGGACTTCCACTGGGGGGGGGTTACCAGGCCAAAGCACACAAAAGCAAGGGCTCCAGGTGGCTCAAATATGGGGCAGCGGCAGGGGGCTGACAGTAATATCCTTGCTTTAATTTTAGCGAGGCTTGATGCTCTCGAGACCTGCCCTGACGCTACCCAGACGCTGAGTGATGGGCCAGTGGCTCCCCCTGTGCTGACAGCGGTGTTAGGGACTGGAGGAGAGGTGGCGACACCCCAGACTGGAGTGACATCAACAGCTGTGGTGGATGGCTCTGTTGCTGGTTTGGCTGCACCGCTGATGGGAACAGGTGAGTCTGCCAGGCCTGCTCTGGCCAGTGGGTCGCCAGGCTGGGGGTGGACTTTTCAAGGCCCATGGGTTACCAGTCCAGGGACGGTGTCTACTCCTCCTCCTAGATTGGAAGTAGGTAGTACTGCTCAACCACCGCTCCAAGCTGCATGTAGCCAAATTTGGCAACATGCAGGCAGTGGACAAGTGCCGGCACCTGCTGTGTCACCTGGCGGGCCGGCTCCATCAGGCACCCGGGTTGAGGAGCAGCGGCTGTCCACTGCAATGGTAAGCCAGGGCGATTTGTCTGACCCTTTGGGGGCTATTGCAGCTCATGCTATACCCTTTGGGGACACGTCCATCATCTTAGGCTTCCACCTGCTCCCTTCAACGAAAGAAAAAATTTGGCGAGGGGAGTATGTCGACGTCTTTTCCCTTTTATATAGAGAACAACCTAAGAGGGATAAAGACAAGGATGTTGGAGGCTGTGATGTTCCTATATTAATGTATATATGGTAAGTGTTGTTGTTTTAGAAGATACATGGTAAGTGGAGTAAAAGAGGGGGAGTGAATGGGCACTAGAATGCGAGATGATTGGCTGAGTGTTTAAAATGGCTGAATGTATAAAAGGAAGAGTGAGAGTGGAATAGGGGGGGAGAAGAGAAAGAGTGGATTGCTTGGTGGGGTTTGAGAGAGTTGTTTGCCAGGAGAGAGTGAAGAAGGAGGGGGGTGGAGTTCGGATTAGTATTGAGTAAAACCATATGCTTATGTGCCTTAAGAAGAAATCTTGTTAATCTTGTTAGCTTTGTTATCTTTAATAAATACTTAATTTGGTTTACCAAAGGCCTGATCCTTGGCTGGAGTTTCACAGACCAGAAGGGAGGGTAAGGTAATGACCAAGGCTGAAGGGGAACTGTAACAAATGGTGGCAGCGGTGAAGAGAATAACAATACCAGTATTCAGAGTCTCTGGGAATACTAGTATTGGGACGTTACTGGTGGTTGCCTAGCAGGGGGATCTGTTGAGATCTGTGCTAGAGCGGATAGGTAAACCATAAGAGAGTGCGGTCCGGACTGGTGGAGTCCCTGGTGGTGCCTAGAG
This sequence comes from Rhineura floridana, assembly GCF_030035675.1. Classification (NCBI taxonomy): domain Eukaryota; kingdom Metazoa; phylum Chordata; class Lepidosauria; order Squamata; family Rhineuridae; genus Rhineura; species Rhineura floridana. The sequence goes on along the minus strand of NC_084480.1, from coordinate 261,500,355 downwards.
ACAGGCAGTAACCACGAGCAGGTAGGAACCTGACAGGGAGAGCCAGGGAAGGACGCATCACATGTGGTGGCAGTAGCGGTGGGATACGAACAACAGAGAATCCAGATACGAATACTAGAGAATCCAGAACAGTGGTGTGGCAAACAGAAATAACAAAACAAGATTTCTTGTGAGAGTGACTGGCAAAGAGTGTATGGCAAAGAGTGAGTGAACTCAAACACCATGGCTGAATACATAAAAATGAAAAGAGAGGAGCTGGTGGAGAAGTGCATAACATTCCATTTACCTCACGAGGGTAAAGGGGTAGATGAATTGAGGGTAGCACTTATAGGATTTGCTACTGCCCAGCAAAAACAACCTGTCAGGGAAGAGACCCCAGAAGGATATTTAAGCAATCCCGCTTATATAGAGTACTTGAGAGAGAAGTTAAGATGGGAGGCTGAGGAAAAAGACAAGCAGAGGTAGTTGGAAGCTGAGAGATTGAAGATGGAGCTGAGAGATTGAGGATGGAAGGTGCAGAGAAGGAAAAACAGAGGGAGTTGGAAATTGAGAGAATGAGATTGGGGTTTGAGGAGAGGGAGAAGCAATGAGCATTGGATGCTGAATTACAAGTAGAAAAGTTAAAATTTGATAGAGAGAAATTTCACTCTGAGGAGACAAGGAAAGACAGAGATGGAGCAAAAATAAAAATTACTCCAAAGGACTTTGCTGTCTATGAGCCTGGTCAAGATCCTCAAATTTACCTCAGCACCTTTGAAAAAGCAGCTCAGTTGTGGGGGCTACCTGAAGATAAATACATGCAGTATTTATCAAACCTGATCAAAGGGGAATTGGCTGAGGTATACCAATATTTCCCCTCAGACAGGCCCGTCACCTATGCTGAATTCAAAGAAGCAGTGTTTAAAAGATTCAGACTGGGGCCTGATTATTTTAGAAAGCTTTTCAGAAACTGCCAGATACAGACAGGGAGGTCTTTTGTGGAACTGGGAGCAAAGTTGATGGATATATTTGGAAAGTGGATGAGTAGTGCCAAAGCTCAGTCAGTGGAAGAGGTGAAAAGCCTCATGATACTGGATCAATTATACCATCAGTTACCACCAGAAATAAGGCTCCTGGTCAAAGACCGTTCCCCTACATCTGTGCAGGAGGCCGCAGAGATGGCGGATCACTTCGCCTCCAATAGAACTGGCTGGGTGGGGAAAACATCAAGAGAGTTTAAACCCAGACCATATAGTGCTGGCAGAAGGGATGTGGTACCACAGCGAGTGAGTCCTCCATTAAAATCTGAAGGGCACAGGACACCCCAGAGTGGATCTGTGTACCCTAAAACAGAGGAGAAACTATGCTACAAATGTGGTAGACCGGGGCACCTACGTTTTCAATGTGAGGTTGCCAACCCCATTAGTAATCCTGCTCAGACAAGGGCAGTGAAAACAGAGCCCAAGGCTTTAGAAGCAGCGAAAAAGGTTCAGTTTTGCCAGATAAACTGGACAGAAGTAACAGACCTGGATTCAAGTCTGAGAGAGGAAGTGAGTGTACAAGGGGCAACTTATTGGGCATTGCTTGACACTGGTGCCGCTCAGACGTTACTGAGGCCAGATTTAATAAAATCTGAAGAAATATTACCTCAGGAAACAGTGTCTATCCAAGGAGTGAGGGGTCAACCAGAGAGTTTGCCTGTGGCCCTGGTGGATACGACTTGGAGAGGCCGAGAGGGCCGATATAAAGTAGGCATTAATGCCCAGCAACAAGAACCAGTAATACTGGGAAGGGATGTAATGGGCGCCCAAGGAAAGATCTATGTAGTGACCAGACAGCAAATTGGCAGAGAAAAAGAAGCCATATTAAGGGAGGGTGAAACAAACAGGGTGGAATCTGTTAACCAGCCTCAGGTCACCATAGCAACCACTAGCAGGCCTGCTGAAGGAGACAGACTGTATCAAGTGGTCTCTGGGGAAGAAGCAGAGCATTCAGGGAAGAGCTGCATAAAGATATAAGTCTGAAGCAGATAAAGGAACAAGCGCTGACCCAACAGATTCCTTTCACTGACAAACTGAGGAATCAAGTTGTGTGTGAGAATGGGATTTTATATAGACTGTGGATGCCTGCTGAGAGAAAGGATGAATGTGAACCAGTGAAGCAATTGATAGTACCTAGCAAATACAGAACCAGATTGCTAGAGGTAGCCCACGATGTCCCATGTGCAGGACATCTGGGAATAAAAAAGACCAAGAGGAGATTGGCTGCACATTATTATTGGCCAAATATCTCCAAGGATGTAAAACAACATCGTCTATCTTGTGGAATATGCCAAAAGGTGGGAAAGAGTGGAGTAAAGACCAAGGCACCCTTAAAGCCCCTTCCTATAATTGGACAACCCTTTTATAGAGTGGGAATAGATTTGGTGGGCCCTTTTTCCAAACCCACAAGGCATGGCAAGAAATATCTAGTGGTGGTGGTGGATTTTGCCACCAGGTACCCAGACGCAGAAGCACTGAGATCTGTAGAAGCCCCTGTAGTGGCAGAGGCTTTATTAAAAATCTTTATGAGGCTGGGTTTCCCTCATGAAGTGCTGACAGATCAAGGCAGTGTATTCATGGGAGAAGTGATGCACTGTATGTGGAAATGTTGTGGTCTAAAACATCTAAAGACCACTACTTACCATCCCGCCACTAATGGGCTAACTGAGAGATTCAATGGAGTTTTGAAGGGCATGATAAGAAGCTATGTTCAAGATCACCCACAAGACTGGGATGAACGGTTGGGATGGTTCTTATTTGCATACAGAGAAGTCCCTCAGGAGTCAACAGGCTTCTCACCCTTTGAACTCATGTTCACTAGAAAAGTGAGGGGACCTTTGGAACTGCTAAAAAATTCATGGGAAGAAACTCTGGGAGAGTACAAAACTTCTGTAGTAGATTTTGTATTGGAATTCCGCAATAAATTAACATCAATGATGGAAGTAGTGAAAAAGAATTTGAGTCAAGCACAGCAGAAGCAAAGTTACTGGTATGACAGAACAGCCAGGGAACGTGGGTATGATGTGGGAGATATGGTTATGGCGTTCATACCCAGGAAACATGACAAATTACAGGCTAACTGGGAAGGACCATATACCATCAGAGAAAGGCTTGACACAGTGACATATGTAATCACCACAGACCAATTAAACAAAAGCAAAGTGGTTCATTTAAATATGTTAAAGCCTTACCATACCAGGGATGCAAAGGTGTTGCAAGTTACCTTATTCCCTGAGGGAAGTGGGCCTGAACTTCCAGATTTGGTACAGGAAAGCAAAGACAAAGGAGGGGTAGATCAAGTGGAATGGTCAGAGGAGGTGAAGGAGGAAGTAAAAGAGGAGTTTTGAAAACCTATAGGAATCTCTTTAGCAACAAACCTGGCCGAACCAGTATAGTTATACATTCCATTGATACTGGAGATCATGCCCCAATCAGATCTGTTCCGTACCGTGTGAATGGGAAAGTTTTGAATGAGATCAAAAAGGAGGTGGAAGAGATGCTGGAATTAGGAGTGATCAGGGAATCCATCAGTCCCTGGGCCTCAAGTATTGTCCTGGTTCCGAAAAAAGATGGAACGACCAGGTTTTGCATTGATTATCGGCTAATCAATAAAATTACTGTCCCAGATGCGTATCCTATGCCTAGGGTAGACGCTATGTTAGAGTTATTGGGGGCAGCAACCATTATCTCTACACTAGATCTCTGTAAAGGATTTTGGCAAATGGAACTAGACGAGCAATCCAGAGCCAAAACTGCCTTCAGTACACCAGATGGGTTATATGAGTTTGTGACCTTACCCATGGGACTAAGGAACTCACCAAGTTCATTTCAGAGGCTAATCAATACTGTGTTGCGAGGCATGTCAGATTTTGCAGTGGCCTATATCGATGACGTGGCCATTTTTAGCAAGTCGGTGCCTGGGCATGTCTGACACCTGACAACAGTATTGGAGGCCTTAAGAAAAGCAGGCCTCACAATAAAAGCTAAGAAATGCCAGTTTGGACTAAAGGAAGTAATCTATTTAGGACATAAGGTGGGGAGTGGGAAAATCAACCCCTTATGGAGCAAGGTGGAGGCAATACAAGCGTGGCCGATCCCCTTAACCAAAAAACAAGTAAGGGCATTTCTGGGTGTGGCTGGATTTTATAGGAAGTTTGTGAGAAATTTTGGGGAAATAGCAACCCCCTTGCATGAATTGACCAAGAAGAAGTGTTCTGAGCGTGTGGTATGGACGGATGAATGTCAGAAGGCTTTTGATCTACTGAAGCAAGCCTTGTGCCAAGGACCCATATTAATAGCACCAGACTATGAGAAACCATTCATCGTGGCTACAGATGCGTCGGACCTCGCGCTGGGAGTCGTCTTGCTGCAGGAGAGAGAAGGCACCAGACATCCAGTGGCGTACCTGAGTCGCAAGCTGACGCCGAGGGAGAAAAACTATTTGTCGGTCCAGAAGGAGTGCCTAGCGGTCGTGTGGGGACTGAACAAGTTGCGCCCATACGTGTGGGGACGAAGATTCACAGTGACTACGGATCATCGGGCCTTGTTATGGTTGCAGACTATGAAAAACCATAACACTATGCTGCAGAGGTGGTCCTGGGCCCTACAGGACTATCAAGTGGACTTCCAGTTCATCAAAGGCAAGGACAATGTACTGGCCGATGGACTTTCCAGGCAAGTGGCTGGGACTGCAGTGACGTGACCAGACAGAGGAACAAAGAAAGACATTTTCCGCAGAGAGACTTTTATTTGTTAACGCGACGTATAAATCCTGGAACAGGAATAATACTCTGCTGTTGTTTAAGGGGGGGGAAATGTGATGTTCCTATATTAATGTATATATGGTAAGTGTTGTTGTTTTAGAATATACATGGTAAGTGGAGTGAAAGAGGGGGAGTGAATGGGCAGTAGAATGTGAGATGATTGGCTGAGTGTTTAAAATGGCTGAATGTATAAAAGGAAGAGTGAGAGTGGAATAGGGGGGGAGAAGAGAAAGAGTGGATTGCTTCGTGGGGTTTGAGAGAGTTGTTTGCCAGGAGAGAGTGAAGAAGGAGGGGGGTGGAGTTCGGATTAGTATTGAGTAAAGCCATATGCTTATGTGCCTTAAGAAGAAATCTTGTTAATCTTGTTATCTTTGTTATCTTTAATAAATACTTAATTTGGTTTACCAAAGGCCTGATCCTTGGCTGGAGTTTCACAGACCAGAAGGGAGGGTAAGGTAATGACCAAGGCTGAAGGGGAACTGTAACAAATGGTGGCAGCAGTGAAGAGAATAACAATACCAGTATTCAGAGTCTCTGGGAATACTAGTATTGGGACGTTACTGGTGGTTGCCTAACAGGGGGATCTGTTGAGATCTGTGCTAGAGCGGATAGGTAAACCATAAGAGAGTGCAGTCCGGAGTGGTGGAGTCCCTGGTGGTGCCTAGAGACAGGCAGTAACCACGAGCAGGTAGGAACCTGACAGGGAGAGCCAGGGAAGGACGCATCACAGAGGCGACGTGGAGAGGCCCAGACGTAGGAGGGCACATGGGCCAACTGGTTGCCAGTGTATCTAATATACGCTGGAGTGCTGATGGAAAGACAGCCCCAAAAGGGTCTGTCTCTCCTAAAGTACTTAGATATAATCTACAGGGCTTATGTGGAGTTCTCAGGACTGGCCTGGCTGTCCTATGATGAGGCATTTCGTATGCGCGGGGCATGCAATGGGTCTCTGACATGGGACAAAAAGGAACCAGAGCTGTGGCTGCAGTTTATGACTGCGGCCCGTGCCATGACGGGCGACAGGTGTGATAGTGGGCACCTAATGAGCAGGCAGTTGACAGCTACCCTTCCCCGCACTAATGCGGGGCAAGGGGTTGAACAACGGCTGCTGTGCTGGGATTTTAGTTCCCGGGGAGTCTGCTCACAAAACCCGTGTCTTTCCCGCCACAAATGTTCCATTTGTGGGGCAGCACACCCTTGTACTGCCTGCCCCAGGGGCAGGTTTTATAGAAGAGGTAACAGGGATCAACAGGGAGGTAGAAAACAACCCCCACCTGGGGCTGCTCAGGGAAAAGGGCCCCTCCCCAATTGAATTACAAGTTCTGCAGAACTGGCTTGCTGGTTACCCAGCGGTTGGTGATGCGCGTTTTCTTTCCCAGAGGTTTTTGTTAGGCTTCCGAATTCCTTATGGTGGGCCAAGGGCCTCCTTCATGTCACAAAATCTAAAATCAGTTATAGGAATGGAGGCAATTGTACAAATGGAAATTGACAAAGAAGTACAGGCAGGGCGGGTGCTTGGCCCATTCCAGTCACCCCCACTCCCTACCCTTAGGATATCCCCACTAGGTATTGTGCCCAAGAAAGTGGCAGGTGAGTTTAGGCTGATTCATCACTTGTCCTACCCGCATGGACTGTCTGTTAATGATTTCATTCCTGACAGTCTTTGTACAGTCCATTATACCTCCTTTGACGCTGCAGTGCGCATGGTGCGTACTTGTGGCCGAGGTGCACTTATGGGCAAGTGTGACATTAAATCAGCTTTCCACCTTCTGCCCGTCCACCCTGCAGACTTCGAGCTGCTGGGTTTCGCCTTTGCCAATAAATTTTATATGGATCGAGCATTTCCCATGGGATGCTTGATCTCTTGCGCAGTTTTTGAGCGCTTTAGCACTTTTTTGGAATGGGCTATTAAGCAAAGGACGGGTCTGAATTCGGTGGTACATTATCTGGATGATTTTTTATTTGCTGGGGGGGGCTGGCACTGATGAATGCCTATATTTAATGACACGTTTCCAGGACCTAGCAACGGAACTTGGGGTTCCGCTGGCCCTGGAAAAAACCGAAGGTCCAGACCCCATTCTGACTTTCTTGGGTATTGAAATTGACACTAGCAGGCAATGCTGCAGGCTGCCCCAAGAGAAGCTTATAATCCTCCATAGGAAGATTACAGAAGTTACTGGTGCAAGGAAGGTTTCCCTTTCCACCCTCCAAGAGTTGGCAGGACACCTAAATTTCGCCTGCAGGGTAGTGGCACCTGACAGGGCATTTTTAAGGCATGTTTATGAAGCCATGGTCGGGCTCTCACGACCCCGCCATAGGTTTCGGGTTACAGCAGCTTTGCACGCTGACCTGGCAGTGTGGTCCTCCTTCTTACGGGATTTCAACAGAATATCCTTTTGGAGGCAGGACCGACTCTTGGAGGCTGAGTTACAGGTTCAGTCCGATGCGTCTGGAGGTTATGGCTTTGGGGTAGTCTTTAGGTCTTCCTGGTGTAAGGGTCAATGGCCACAGACATGGGTGCAAGACGGTTTAGACAAGGATCTAACCTTTCTGGAATTCTTCCCTATAGTGGTGGCTGTTTATTTATGGGCCGAGAGGCTGAGGAACTCTACGGTCCATTTTTGGTGTGATAACATGGCCACGGTCCATGTTATCAACTCCCTTACATCTAGGAATGCCAGGGTTATGAGCCTTGTCTGGGCTTTTGTTCTCCAATGCCTGCGTTTCAATGTTCTTTTTCGGGCACGGCATGTTCCTGGCATTGACAATAGCGTTGCTGATGCTCTGTCACGGAACCAGATGGACCGTTTCCGTCAGGTGGCGCCAATGGCCAGGGCTCAGCCGGAAGCCGTGCCCCCTGCGGTATGGGAGATTGGAGAACAGAGTCGGAGAGGTCCATAAGCCTATCCATTGCCCCCAGCACGCTCGCCAGCTACCAGAGAGCAGGTAGGGCGCTTCAGGAATTCTGGGCTGGCAAGGGCTACGCACCAGAATGGCCTATTCCAGTGAGTCATTTGCAGGAATTCCTGGTGGACGGCAGGAGACGTGGCCTGTCAGTCCGGGCACTGCAGGGTAAGCTGGAGGGGCTTTCATTCTTAGCAAAGGCAGGTGGTTTTCAGGATTATGCAGGGGACTTTAGGGTACGCCGCACGTTGGCAGGGTGGGCTAGGGAGCATCCTGCCACGTCTGATTCCCGTCGACCTATTTCAGTCGACATTTTAATAGCCTTGAGTGGCCAGTGGGACAAACTTTGCTCCTCCAGCTATGAAGTCTTACTGTTTCAGGCAGTGGCCCTCACACTGTTTTTTGGTGCCTTTCGAATTGGAGAAGTGGTAGCTGGCTCCAAGCGAGACTTATCTCATCGTGCCCTTCAATTGGCAGATATTACTGTGGAAGGGGGTTGTGCTTGCATAAATCTGAGGAGGTCTAAGATGGACCAGAAGTGTAAGGGACGGCACGTCAGGTTGGCCCCATCCACAGTGCCTACCCTCTGCCCAGTGCGGGCGTTACAAGTATTTTTGGCAGATAGGGGACCGGGGGATGGATATTTATTTACCCATGCGAGTGAGGTTCCCCTCACAAAATACCAGTTTTGGGCATTAACAAGGCAAGCATTGCATAAGCTGGGGTTTGACCCCTCACAGTTTGGAACCCATTCATTCAGAATTGGAGCTGCTTCTATGGCAGCAGGTCTTGGTTTTCCCCAAACAAGAGTACAGGCAGTTGGACGTTGGTCCTCTGGTGCTTTTAAGGGCTACATTCACCCGTTTTAGAGGGCTTGGGAATGCGGAAGCCTAGTAAGTTTTATTTGTTTCGGCAGGTTGCTGGACGGGGAGGGAGCAGACGCGCATCCTCATATGCGGCCACAGCATGATCTTCTGGGCAGCCCGGAGGGCAGCAAGGTCGAGCATGGGCTCACAGCTGGGCCTCAGTCGTTGGGCTACGGTACAGTGGCTTGGCTGGCGAGGAATGCGTTGGGAGGGGCTCCTACCCACTCTGTTCCAGCAGGATGTAGTGCGGACGGCCCCGCACGTGGTGGTCATTCACCTGGGTGGTAATGACCTTGGTTTGCTGCAGGGCAAGGCCCTCAGGGTTCAGGCATGTAAGGACATGCAGGTGATAAGGCAAAGGTGGCCTTCGGTACGTCTGCTATGGTCAGACATGCTCCCATGTAGGGTGTGGCGTGGGGTATGGAATCTATGGGCGCTCGATAGAGCATGGAAGAGGGTCAACCGGCATATTCAGTTGGCTCTTCTTGGGCACTGGGATTTAGCCATTCCGCATCCCCATATTCAGCATTCACAGGTTGAACTATACAGGGCCGATGGCGTTCACCTGTCTGACGCAGGTAACGACTTCTTCCTGAAAGACCTGCAGAGGTGTCTTCCCGGAAGTAGTGCTGGCTGGTGGTTGTCTCTGAGGGAGCTCTGCCTCAGAGGAAGCTTTTTTCAGGTTAAAAGCCAGCCAAGAGGAATCTTGGACTGGCTTAAATGTTCTCCAAGGTATAGGAGAACCGATCAGATTTTCCACAAGACTTCGTTGAGCTGTCGGCGGCTGGAATTGATCAGGAAATTCCTGACATAAGAAGGCATGCCGATCGGCTGAAGACGGAGTCAGGATTTCCACGCAAGCTGTACTGGAAAAAAGCGAAGCGTTCTTTTTTCTTCTTAAAAAAAAACGTTCTTAACCAGCGAGCCTACTTCTGTCTAAATCTTATCATTCGGCTTAAATTACTGCAATAAAAGGGATTTGTTTACGAATCAGCAACTGAGAAACCTGGGTGAGTCATACTTTTTCTCTTTTAAATATAATTAAGGAAGAAAGAAAATGTAAACAACTTATATACTTTTTTTACGACAAAAAGCTGGCCTGAATTTGGAGTTTTAAAGTTTAAAAACGGATGAGAGGTAATTATTATATTTTGGACTATTTTTCTCTTTGGACTATTTCTCTTTGGACGAATCTGCTGCTCGTATATGTTACTAATTGTTTGGTGTTGGGAAGCAGAATTGTTTTGCATTCTTGGATGTAGATAAGAACTGTGCTGTGCTGGCTGGACTTCAATAACAGGCCTGGAATATTAACTCTTTTGTTGGTGGAGGAAAAAAAAAAGAAATAGACTGCCTCTAGGTTTTGAAACAGTGATTAATATCAGAAATTAAAGGCTTCTCTTGAAAATGACAACTAGAAAAGCAACTAAGGCCCAGGAGCGAAGAGGTTCTACTGATCCACAGGAAGGGGCTATACCCCCAGATATGTTTCAAAAAATAATGGAAGGGATTAATGATATAAAACAGGAAATGAAAACTGAACTGACAGATACAAAAGACTATATTAAAACACAAGTGGATGAGATCAAAGGGACAATTGGGCAAATAAAGGAGGATGCAAAAAACGCTAAAGAAAAGGTACAAATCTTGGAGAATAGAACAGATATATTAAATCTGGAATTAGAAAAAAACCTGGATTATATGGCTGTGACTGAAATGAGAAATAAAGAACATTGTTTGAGATTCCGTGCAATTCCTGAGGAAACAGGTGAAGACATCAGAGATAAAATTGTTAATGCTCTAGTAAAATTTCTGGATTTGAATGAAGATCGGATGGAATTTGAAATAGACAAAGTGTATAGAATTAATTCCAGATATGCAACAATGAATAAAATTCCAAGAGATGTGCTTGTTCATTTTATAAAGAAGACGACCAGAGATATGGTATTACAGCAACACTTTAAAAATACCTTTAAAATTGATGGTAAGGAAATACTGGTGATGAAAGAAATTCCTATTAGACTTTTACGTAAGAGAAAAGAATATGCTTTCCTTACAGAGAAACTTATGCAACGCAAAATTCAATTTAGATGGGATGTTCCAGAAGGAGTGATCTTTACATTCAGACAACAGAAATATAGATTGAATACTGTTCAAAAAGCAAGGGACTTCTTGAGAAAAGCTTCAAAAGACATGGATGAAGATAAACTCAAAGATATGGATATAATTCCTGGGAAACAAAGTCAACAAAGATATGCAGAGGAAGGGAAGGAAGATGATGGATTAAAAGGAGCATCAGGCACATTTTAAAATACACGCTTAAAGATGGATTACAAATATCTAACTTGGAATATAAATGGAGCCAATACGGCGCAGAAGAGAAAGAAAGTGTTTCATTATTTGAAAAAATTAAAATTGGATATAATTTGTTTACAAGAAACTCATATTAAGAAGAAAGATTCCAAATATTTGATTTGTAAAAATTTGGGTGAAGAATTTATTTCGGCTGGACCAAAAAAAAAAAATGGAGTTGTTCTCTACATTAACCCACAATTGCTTCCTAAATTGGTATTACTGGATGATAGTGGTAGATTTGTGGGGGTTGAAATTACTCTACAGGGTACAAACATTTTGATAGTGGGTATCTATGCCCCCAATGAAGATAAAACAAGGTTTTACACAGGACTTATGGAAAAATTGTCAGAGTTTTCATATGACCATTGGTGTGTTATGGGTGATTGGAATGGGGTAATCTCACCAAAAATTGATAGGCTTTCTGAAAAAAATATCAAAGAGACACAGGGTAAATTACCGAAGATTTGCTTTGAACTGATGGAAAATTTAGAATTGGTGGATACCTGGAGATATATAAATGATAATGCAAAGGAATTTACTTATTTCTCAGAAAGACACAAAACATTCTCGAGGATTGATATGATTTGGATGTCTAAAATTTTAGCGAAGGATACTTTTAAAATGGATATATTACCAAAAACTTTTTCAGATCATAACCCTGTGATATTAACTTTAAAAAAGAAAAATCTTGGATTTAGATGGAGACTAAATGAATCTTTATTACAGAATGACAAAGTAGTACAAGAATGTAAGAAGAAATTAAAAGAGTTTTTTGAACATAATTTACATAAAGGAACAAGTGAAAATATCGTTTGGGATACAAGTAAGGCATTTATGAGGGGATATTTTATTAAATGTAACTCTGAATTAAAAAAAAAGAAACAACAGAAAATGCAATTAATTTTGGAAGAAATAAAACAAAAAGAGGAAGAATTGAAAAAGAATCCAACTAAAGTTTCTCTTGTAAATCAAATTAAAATGTTACAGAAGCAAGTATCAATGCTGACAGTTAGAGAAATTGAAAGAAAACTAAATTTTGCTAAACAAAGGACTTTTGAATTTGCAAATAAACCTGGGAAATGGTTAGCATATAAATTAAGAAAAGAACATCAAAAAATATTATTTTAAAGATACAAGAAGGAGATGAGACGTTGACAGATAATGTAAAAATTAAAAAGATTTTTCATCAATATTATTCAACATTGTACAAATGTCAGGAAATTCCATCTGAAAAAATAGAAGAGTATATATCTAAACAGAATTTGCCTAAAATTACAGACTTTCAGAGACAAGCTATTAATGGCCCTATTACGTCAAGAGAGATATCTGAAGCTATAAACAAAATTAAATTAGGAAAGGCACCAGGACCAGATGGGTTATCTGCAATGTATTATAAATGTTTGGAGGAAGAACTCTTACTACCTTTACAGTCTACAATGAATCTTATTCTGCAAGAGGGAAAGATACCGGATAGTTGGAAAAATGCTAATATAACATTAATACCTAAAGAGGAGCAAGATTTAACTAAAACAAAAAATTATCGACCAATATCTCTATTGAATAATGACTATAAAATTTTTACAATGATCTTGGCAGAAAGATTGAAAATAATATTGCAACAATTTATTCAGGAAGATCAATCAGGGTTTTTACCTAAAAGACAATTACGTGACAACGTCAGGAATGTCTTGAATGTTTTGGAATATTTAGAACAACGAAATGATAAACAAACAGCTTTGATTTTTTTAGATGCTGAAAAAGCATTTGATAATTTGAATTGGAAATTTATGTTTCAGGTTTTGGAGCAAATGGATTTTGGAGACAATTTTATAAAATGGATTAGATCGATTTATACATCTCAGAAGGCTCAGATAATTGTTAACGGAGATTTAACGGATTCATGTGAAATACAAAAGGGTACAAGACAGGGATGTCCTTTATCTCCCCTTTTATTTATTCTGGTCTTAGAAGTGCTGCTTAGAGATATAAGGCAAGATAAAAGAATTTCGGGATTAAAGATAAAAAAAGAAGAATATAAATTGAGAGCATTTGCTGATGATTTGATAATTGTACTAGAAAATCCTTTGGAAGGAATTAATGTATTGATGGACAAATTAAAAGAATTTGGACCGTTAGCAGGATTTAAGATCAACAATCAAAAAACAAAGATGTTGGTGAAAAATTTAACTTTAAGGGAACAGAAAGTGTTAATGGACAAGACAGATTTTACAATAGAGAAAAAGTTGAAATATTTAGGTATCATTATGACAAATAAAAATTCAAAGTTGTTTCATAATAATTATGAAAAATTATGGACAGAGATTAAGAAAGACTTGCTAAGATGGGATAAACTACAACTGTCATTAATGGGTAGAATATCTGTGATAAAAATGAATGTATTACCGAGAATGATGTTTTTGTTTCAAACAATACCTGTAATATCCTCTGATTTACCTTTTAAACAATGGCAAAAAGATATCTCTAAATTTGTATGGCAAGGAAAAAAACCAAGAGTTAAATTTAAACTACTACAAGATGCCAAAGAAAGAGGAGGACTGGGATTACCAAATCTGAGACTTTATTTTGCTGCCTGCTGTCTAGTCTGGATAAAGGAATGGATCTTATTGAGGAATAAAAGACTATTGGATTTGGAGGGTCATAATTTGAAGTGGGGATGGCATGGATATCTATGGTATGACAAAGTAAAAGTAAATGTAGACTTTAACAATCATTTTATAAGACGTCCTCTGTTGAAAATATGGAATAGATATAAACCAAGGTTTTATTCGAAAATACCATTATGTGTCTCAAGCCAAGAAGCGTTTTATAGAAGAGAAATGGCTGGAAAAGAGAAATGGTTAACTTATCAAGAACTATTACAAAATGTACATGGAGAATATATAATGAAAGAGAGAGAACAACTGACAAAGGAAGGATATAGTTTTCAATGGTTCGCCTATTTACAATTGTTAGAAAGATATAAAATGGACAAGAAAATGTATGGGTTTGAAATAAGTAAATCTGATTTTGAAATAGGATTGTGTACAAATGATGAAAATATAATTGCGAAAATGTATAAACTCTTATTGAAAATGGATATGGAGGAAGAACAAGTAAAAGAGTGTATGGTAAAGTGGGCAAAAAATTTTGGTTATAACATACAAATGGATCAATGGGAAAATATGTGGAAAAAAGGTTTGAAATTTACACTATGTTATAATCTTAAAGAAAATTTTTATAAAATGATGTACCGTTGGTACATGACTCCAGAAAAGTTGTCAAAAATGTATAGTAATGTTTCTAATGTTTGTTGGAAATGTAAACAACAAGAAGGATCATTTTATCATATGTGGTGGTTGTGTAAAAAGGCAAAATCATTTTGGGCACAGATAGGTAGGAAGATGCAAAAAATTCTAAAGATAAATATTCAGTCAAAACCAGAATTTTTTTTATTGGGTTTTATGGATAAACAAATAGAAAAGAAATATGGAAGAATAATATTGTATATGATTACGGCAGCAAGATTATTATATGCACAAAAGTGGAAAATGGAATCAACACCAACAATGGAAGAATGGCTATTGAAATTAATGGACTTAGTAGAAATGGATAAATTGACATGTTTACTTAGAGAAAAATCGACAGATACATTTCTTAAGGAATGGAAGCCTCTCTTAGACTTTTTGTTGAAAGATCAAAATAAAATGATGATACTGGGATTTGACGATTAATTAAGACAGCTTATGGAGAAAAGGGATTCTGTATGTATACATTAAGGGACAGGTTTGATGTATATTATATACTTATAGCTGATTTGCGACAAATCGGAAGTCAACTATTTTATTTTTATTTTTTGTTGTTGTATTGTTATGTCTTTTTGACTTTGTTTTGTTTGTTTTTGGAAAAATTTGAATAAAAATTATTAAAAAAAAAAAAAAAAGACCTGCAGAGGTGTCTGCGAGAGGTTCTTCTCGGCAGTGGGGTAAAGGGGGACTAAATAGAGATTTGTCCCCCTTTTTGTGGCGGGAAGGTGCGGGAAGGGAAATAGGTAAGGACAGCTAGGTGGCCCCCTTAGGCACCTTTGGAGGTGACTGGCGGTTTCAGAGGCCTCTCTGTCAGAGCTTTCCAGCTTGAGGGCAGGATATGGGCTGCCTCTGGGGCCAACTTATCTCATCTACCCAAGGGTTATACAGCCCCGGGTGGGGATGATGTAGGAAGGCCCCCCCTACTCACCTACAAGGTGTGGCCTGGGTAAAGGTAAGCACATGGGCTTGCCCTTCCTCCGGCAGGGGCTGGTCACCCGAGAGCTGTATGGCAAGATACTTGCTTAGAGACAGTTCCCGCACCTAGGTTCTCCTTCTGCAGGTCACTTTAAATTGGGTTTATGTTTAATGTAATTTAATAAAGTGGCCCTTGTTCAACCCAAGCTGACGTCTCTGTGTTTTATTTCGCCCCTCGACTGCAAATGGAGTTGGCCATGATCAAATGCTTGAGATAGGATTGGCTTGAAAACAGCTCTACCCCCATCTTCATCTTGACCCTGTGAGCCACCCCTCCTTGGTTTTGAATCCTAAGTCATAAGAGGTGGTTATCATGTGCTATTCCAAGAATGTTGGGTGCAACTGAAGGCCAAGCCTGACAACAGGAGGGCAACCTATCATTAGCAGACAAGAGGATTTACAGAGGGGAACTGGCAGACTGAAGAGGCCCTGGGCAAGCATTTGGCAGGCGGAAATGGACATGAGATAAGTGTCCTTCCTTTCCCCCCACCAATCCTTCCCTGAAGGTTTTTCTGGGTTTCCCCACTACCTCAGCAAATGCGATGTTGGGGCCACATGTTTGCTAGAGATAAGCGTATTCATGTATTTCTTAAGTGTAGGGCATTTCTTTGTTTACTTTGGAGTTGGGCTGCACTTTGAGCCCCATCCCCAACATTGCCTCTTCTTCCTGCAACATGTTGTGTGCAGCTGTCTGTAGAGAAAGCCCAGTGTATGAGCCCCTGCTTATGTATAGGGGCTCCATGTAATCGAGACATTTGCATTTACAGAGGTCCTGATCATGCAGAGTCCTTGTAAGCAAGCAGGACTTAACACATTGGGTTTTTTCTACAGACAACAGCATGAGACACGTGGTTGTCTGAGGAAAGATATGCCATGCCAAGGCTAAAAGTGTGGCCCTACTCCCAAGTAACATAGTAACACCCTACAAGTGAGTAGGGATGGGCAAATCTATCAATTTCAGTTTCTAATTTTTCTAGTATTAAGTTTTCCAATCAGTTCTCTTCATTTCCATATCAGTTTGTGATTAAAAAAAAATTCTCATGAAAATTTGTCAGCATTTTATTGCAAATTTCTGCTACTATACACATTTCTGTATGCAATTTTGCCTAACATATGCATTTCTGAAAAACATTTTTTTTCTTATATAATGCATTTTTGTACATATTACTTGGTTGGAGAACTGTATTGCAAAATTCAGGAAAGTGCAAATTTGGAAGGATGGCCGTGTTTTGGTTCATGTATTGTTTTGGAAAGTGCAAATTAGGTAGGTTCACCTTTAAATATGAACTGAATTGAATTTTCCCTCATCCCTAGCCTCCGGTCATAATACCCTTTTAAAAATGTTTTTGTAGCACTTCAATCTGTACATGATTAGACAAATTCATGGAGAATAAGGTTATCAACAGCTACTAGGCATGGTGTCTGTACTCTGCCTCCAAGATCATAGGAATAACAGCTGGCAAATAACAGCAGGAAAGATCATCTGGTTGGTCACTGTGGGAAACAGGATGCTGGATTAGACAAGCCTTTGTTTTGATCCAGCAGGGGGCTTTGCAAACCCCGAAATGATGTGAAGCTGCATCCCAATACTACATTGCCACCACTGCTGAAATGGACGTACATGGACAGCTACTGAGTAGTGACAATGACATTACTGCTAGTAAGTAGCACACTTCTCAACTTTTGCTGGAAAAAGTTTTTTCTTACTTTTAAAAAGTAAGAAAGGATACGTTCAAATCCATTTATCCATGCGAGCATCATCTAGCCTTTTATATAGAAAAATAATACATGGCTTTTTCCCCACCACGCTACGGTAACAGTTTATTTTTTAAAAGTAAAATAAGCAAATATATGTAAAACAAACAAAATGAAAACAACCAGTGGACATCTGTAATTAAGGGATAATTTGGTCTTCCAGATTTAATTTCATAGTAGGCATCAAAGCTGGTTTCACCAAAAAATGTTTTGACTCATCCGTTGGGGTAATTTTGAATAAGATTCAATAATAATAATTTCCCTATCGAAATTAAATATAATTTGGATATTAATTCAATTCTTTGCTCTTTTGATAAACTATATCATTGTTCCCTTAGCCTAATTGTAGAATTTGGTTTCAAGGAAATATTAAAACCCATAGCCATAGGACAAAGCAGGATGGCATAAAAGCAGGAGAAAATTGTTAGATGTCTAAACATGCCTCCATCCCCTCAGTTTTTTAAAATTAAATCTTTAATGCAACAGTTGACAGAGTGTGAAAACAAATTCTCCAAACTAATGTTTTCATAAGTTGCTAATTCTGTAATCCTATATATTTATTTTGTTTATTTATTAGATTTATATCCTGCCCTTCCTCCCAGTAGGAGCTCTATGTAGACTCAGAAAGTCCTTAGATAAGTTCGTATAGGATTGCAGTCTAAGTTATTTTAAAAAAGTACAAAATATTCTGATGTTAATAAGTGGCTTCATGATTTAGGAATGTGTATACCAATATGTAGCAACATCTCTGGATGAACACATTTACCTACATTGCAACATTAAAAGAGAATCATTTCAAAACATGTTCCATGTTACCCCAATGAGATTAAAAATATTTATGGCGCTAACTCTGATATTTGCTAGAAATGCAAGGTAAAGTTTTTCAAATGCTCTGTAAAGTTTATTTCCAGAATTTTTAAATTATTTATTTTGAACAATATATCATATACTCTCTCCTGATAGAAAGGAATCAGTCAGCAGAACAGGGAGTGAGACAATTTTGGTAATGATTCCATCTCCTTCCTGTAGTTGCCCCTGACTGGTTGGGAGACCCTCTGGAGAAGATTTACAAGAGTGTGTGTGGCTCTGCAGGGGGCAATTGAGGTAGCCAAAATTGCCTCCCTCCCTGTTCTGTTGGTGAATTCCCTTCCACCAGCAGACCTTTAGATACAACCTTTTATTATTAGTTTATCATATGTATTTTATATTGCCCTTCAATATTATTATTATTATTATTATTATTATTATTATTATTATTATTATTATTATTATTATTCATCTTGCCCTTCCTCCCAGAAGTAGCCCAGGGTGGCAAACAAAACTAAAACATCTTAAAAACAGACTTTAGAATATATTAAAACAAAACATCTTTAAAAACATCTTAAGACAAAACACCTTTAAAAACATTTTTTAAAAAAGCTTTAAAAACATCTTAACAACAATTCCAACACAGATGCAGACAGGGATAACGTCTCTACTTAAAAGGTTTGTTGAAAGAGGAAGTACCAGTTTATGAAAATAAAAACAATCAATTACAATGTAAAGAAGCATACCGTATCCTCCTAATTTTTTTCTATCAGTTAGATTAAAAAGCTTAGCACCAAAGACCAAAGCAATTTTTTGTATTACCTCAAGTAGCTGCTTAGGTAACTGTTAATTGAGTACAGAAAGCAAAATGCTCAGCTACTGGTGAAGAAATGTTTTGAGATTTTTTGAAATAAAATAGTGTATTATATTAAACACAGTGCTTTGAAGAAAGGTTTCTGTATTTAAATGGCCTTCTTAGTAGTATTCTAGAGGCAATATGGAGAATAGCAGCTTCATTGTTTCACATTTCATTCTTTGTATGCCTGAAACACTTTCAAATAAAAAAGAAACTAGAACAAATACACAGAAGAAAAAATCCAACATTTTGAAAAGCAGTTGCTGCAATGATGCATTAGAGCAGTGGTTCCCAACCTTTATGAGCATTGGACCCCCTTTATAAGCTGAAAATTTTTTGTGACCCCCTCCCCCCAGGGAGGCAGGCTGGCTGCCAGGAAGGAAGGGGGAAAGCAGCCTTTCTTTGCAGCCTTTCTTCTTTTTTGCTTCACAAAAAGCTCTCTCCTCGCATTCTAAGTAAGGGTGTTGTCAGTAGCAGCAGTGCAAGGAGATGGGAATCAGTGATAGTAATCCCCTCTTCTTCCTGGTAGCCCCACCCTCAGCCTCCTTTGGCATCTGCCATGTATTTTATAGGCAGATGCCTGCCCTTGGTGCACCTGAAAGACGCTCTGGCGCTTCAGCAAAAGGCCTCCCTTCTTGTTTGGAGCAAGGGGGAGGTGTCATCTGCAGCGGCAGTGGGAAGCAGACAGTGTCGAGGGAGTGAAGACTTTTTTTAAAAAAATAATAAATAATTCATTTCTTTACTGTTCCCGGCCCCCTCTGGATTACTTTGCAGCCCCCCTGGGGGTCCCGGCCCCCAGGTTGGGAACCACTGCATTAGGGAATAGGAGAAAGGAAACAGGTTGCTTGCAGACAACCTGTTTACTGACATTCTGATTTGTTTGCACAAAGTTTGCAGGGAGGTTAGACAATGTCGGCTATTTACTGAGCATTAATTCTGATTTGTTTGCAGGGAGGTTCTGCATCATTACATCCAGCAGTTGTTATCCTGCCTGACCAAATTCTTGTGGGAAGCCCACAAGCATGACCTGAGTGCAACTGCACTCTCCCCACCTGTGATTTCCAGGAACTGGTATTCAGAAGTAGAACATGGAGTTCATGGCTAGTAACCATTGACAGTCTAATCTGTCATGCATTTGTCTAATTCTCTTATAAAGGCATCCAAGTTGGTGGCCATCACTACACCTTGTGGGAGTAAATTCCATAGTTTATTTATGTGCTGTACCTCCTTTTCATCAAAGTTTCAGCTTTCTTGGATGGCCCTAAGTTATAAGAGAGGAAAAACATTTCTCGATCCACTTTCTCTACACCATGCATAATCTTATATATCAATATCATGCCACCTCTTGTTTAGCTTTTAAACGAAAATGTTCCAAATGTTGTAACTTTTCCTTACAGGGAAATTGCTCCATCCTCTTGATGATTTTGGTTGCCTTGTTCTGAATCTTGTCCAGCTTTACAATATTCTTTTTGAGGTGAGGTGGCCAGAAGCAGTATTTCAAGCATGGTCGTAACATTGATTTGATTAATGGCATTATGATACTGGCAGTTTTATTTTCAATTGCTTTCCTAACAATCCCTAGCATGTAACTCATCTTTTCACAACTACCACACAATCAATATTTTCATTGAGTTATCTACTACGATTCCTGATCAGTCACCGTCAGTTCACACCCATGTGAAATTAAGATATATATTTTTTGCCCCAATGTGCATAACTTTATATTATTATGGGGAACAGCTGCAGCACTAGTGGACTGAAGAAGACTTGCCCTGGAAGTGAGTATCTGAGCATCTGGGTGCTTGCTGCTTGCTCCTTTGGGTTGCTGTCTCTAAAGACAGCTAAAGTCCCTGGTAAGTGCTACAAGGACTGGGAACCCCTGCCTGGCCCCTGCTCCAGAGAGAGGCTGCAGTTAATCTTGCAGCCTCTTGCATCAGCTGCTGGCTGGGGCAGGAGGCAGAAAAGCCCCAAATTGCTCACCTCCGTAGCAGTCTTGATGCCCCATCCACATCTACTGTGGTCCCCAATGAGGTGTCCAGTGCAATGTCTGCTGCAACTTCTTGGGAACAGTTTCAGTTGATGCGACCTGATGATGTGGACAAGGTGCTTGTGATGATGTGGCCAGCAACGTGTCCTCTTGACCCTTGCCCTTCTTGGCTTATTAAAGCCTGCCAAGGGGGTTTGACCAAGTAGATCCAGGGTGTGGTCAATGCATCATTGCGGGAGGGAGTGGTTCCAGCCGCCTTGAAAGAGACTGTGATCCGACCACTAAATGAAAAATCCCACCCTGGACCCATTGGTTTGTGACAACTACTGACCGGTTGCAAATACCCTCTTTTTGGGGAAGGTGACTGAGAGTGTTGTGACGCAGCAATTGCTTTTTTTTTTTTTTTTTTTTTTTCAATAATTTTTATTCAGATTTTCATAAAGCATACAAGACAAAATCATAAAACATTCAAAGACAAAAAACAAAATCAAAAATAGTTAAACAAAAAGAAAAAAAGAAAAAAAAAACAAAAATAAAAAATAAAGAGTAAAATATTGACTTCCCATTTGTCAAAGATCAAATCAGTTATAAGTCTATAATATATAACAATCCTGTCTCTTAAGTCATATTATAAAATCACTTTCCTCCAGTAGTTATCTTACTTAATCATCAAATCTCATAAACATTACTTTATTCTTTCCACAAAAAGTCAAAGAGAGGTTTCAATTCTTTAAGAAATATATCTATCAATTTTTTTTTCCAGATAAGCATATCGATTAATCCATCTCATTACTAATTATGATAATCTTATTGTCATAACCATAGTCAAAATAAACATTTCAATTAATCCATCACATCAGAATCTGTTAGGTTCAGTAATTTCAGTAGCCATTGTTCTATTATCCCTATTAGTTCCATTTTCCATCTTCCATCTTCAGTAGTCTTGTTAAGTCCAGTAATTTCAGTATCCAATCTTCCATCATCAGCATTCCACAATAATCTTGCTGTCAAAGCCATAGTCATATAGTAAGAGTCTGATGGGAATTACCTCTATCCCAAATATTTTCTTGCCATCCATTCTGAATAGGTTGCTGAAATACTGCTGTAAAATCATATCTCTGTTCTTTTTTTCAAAATACACTGGGTCATCTCTTGAAAGTTTTTCCATTGTCACATGGCTGCAGTTAATTCCATAGATTTTCTCTATATTGGGCTCCATCACATCATTCCAGTCCAGAAGATTATCCATGCCATTGATAACTTTATCTCTAGAATCTTCATTAATTTCTTCAGAGATAACATTGAATTCCAAACAATAGATTTTATTTCTAAAGTCCATAGACTCCAAATCTTGTTCCTGTTCCACGTTTGTTCCAATCTCCGGGATCTCCTCTCTCACAGGGACCCCTGTTCCAGTCTCCAGGGTCTCCTCTCTCACAGGGACCCCTGTTCCAGTCTCCAGGGTCTCCTCTCTCACAAGGACCCCTATGTCTTTAATCTCCTGTGTCTCCAAACAATAGATTTTGTTTCTAAAGTCCATAGACTCCAAATCTTTTTCCTGTTCCACGTTTGTTCCAATCTCCGGGGTCTCCTCTCTCACAGGGACCCCTTCCAGGGTCACCTCTCTCACAGGGACCCCTATATCTTTAATCTCCTGCTTCATTTTACTCAATTCAATTTTCAGCTCCTTACAACCCTGTCGCAGGTTTTGTTTCGTTATCTCAATCTCATCCATTATTTTCTGAAACATAGTTATTTCCAGCTTCTCAGCCACTTTCTTAATTGCCATTTTAAAAGAAAAATATAGGAAAACCACTTCTTATTTCAGCAACAATTGGGTTAATACTCCAAACTTGGTGACATCACAGTATAAACAGAGCAGACAGCCTTATCTCTCCATGCTTAAGTAAACAAAATGCAGTTCCCAGGATCGAAACAATTAATGGCGGTAAGTGACGCAGCAATTGCAAGTACCTTGGATGAAACAGATTATCTTGACCTATCCCAGTCTGGGTTCAGGCCTGGTTATGGGATTGAATCGGCCTTGGTTGCCCTGATGGATGATCTTTATTGGGAGAAGGACAGGAGGAGTGCGACCCTGTTATTCTTACTTGATCTCTCAGCGACTCTTGATACCATTGATCATGGTATCCTTCTGGACCGACTTGGTGAGATGGGTATTGGAGGCACTGTTTTACAGTAGTTCTGATCCTATCTCCAGGGTTGCTCTTAGAGAATAGCATTGGGTGACTGTCTTTTGGCCCCCTTGCAGTTATGCTGTGGCATACCGCAGGGTACCACCTTGTCCCCCATGCTGTTTAACATCTATATGAAGCCCTTGGGAGCAGTCATCAGGAGCTTCAGAGATGTCAGCAGTATGCTGATGATACCCAGCTCTATATCTCCATAACATCTGAATCAGGAGAGGCCGTGCAAGCCCTGGACTGCTGCCTGGACTCGGTGTTGGGCTGGATGAGGGCCAATAAACTGAGCCTGAATCCTAGCAAGATGGAGGCACTGTGGGTTGGTGGTTCCCGAGTTCCAATAATTGGTCAGTTGCCTGCTTTGGATGGGGTCGTATTCCGTCTGAAAGAGCAGGTCCGTAGTCTGGGAGTGCTCCTGGATCTATCTTTGTCGCTGGAAGCCTAGGTGACCTCAGTTTCTAGGAGTGCCTTTTACAAGCTTTGGCTGGTAAGACAGCTGCGGCCGTTTCTGGACCGGGATAGCCTGACCACTGTTGTCCATGCACTGGTAACCTCTAGGCTGGATTACTGTAATGTGCTCTATGTGGGGCTGCCCTTGAGGTTGGATCTGGTGCAAAATGCAGCGGCAAGACTACTCACTGGGGCAGGGTATCGCCAACATGTCACGCTGTTGCTGAAAGAATTGCACTGACTGCCCATTTGCTACAGGGCTAAGTTCAAGGTTCTAGTTTTGGTGTACAAAGCCCTATACAGATTGGGACCAGGATACCTGAAAGACCGTCTTACCCCTTATATACTGCACTCTGCAGGTGAGGGCCTCCTCCAGATACCATCTTATCAGGAAGTCCGTTCTGCACAATATAGGAAATGGACCTTTAGTGTAGTGGCACCTACACTCTGCAATGCACTCCCCTTGAATATTAGGCAGGCGCCATCTCTGCTATCTTTTCAGTGCCTTTTGAAGACTTTCCTCTTTCAACAAGCCTTTTAAGTTGAGTCCTATCCCAGTCTGTGTCTGTGTTAGAACTGTTAATATGTTTTTTTTAAATGTTTTTAACCCTTTTTAAAAGATGTTTTTAATGTTGTTTTGTTTCAATGTATTTAAAGTCTGTTTTTAGCACTTCTGTTTGCCGCCCTGGGCTCCTGCTGGGAGAAAGGGCGGGATATAAATCAAATAATAAATCAATCAATAAATAAAATATTTGTTTACATTTGCATTTACCATTTTACTGTCCATTCACCCAGTTCGGAGAGATCCTTATGGAGCTCCTTGCAATCTCTTTTTGTTTTAACTATCCTGATCAATTTGGTATAATAAGCAAACTTGGCTACTTCACTGCTCACCACTAACTCAAGATCATTTGCAAACAAGTTAAAAAGCACAGGCCCCAATGTTCAATATTGATCTTTGGGGGACTCCACTTTCTACATCTCTCCACTGGTAAAACTGTTCATTTATTCCTACTCTCCTGTTCCTTAACCAGTTGGTTATCCATAAGATAACCTCTCCTCTTATCCCATGACTACTCAGTAATCTTGGATCAGGGACTTTATTCAAAGGCTTTTTGAAAGTTGAATACAAAATATCAACAGGAACATCTCTAGCTATATATTTATTTCCTACAACCATTCAGCAAACATGTGTCTGGTCCACCCTGTCCATTCTCTTCAGCTTCTAACAAACAGGCAGGAGTTTTGAGAATCAGTAGGAGAAAATGCCCAAACAACAAGCAGATGTCCTGGAACAGAGGCCACACATCCATGCCACTTACGTATCCCCTTTTGCAGATTAATCCATATGATCCAGATTATGTGACACAGGTAGTAAAACTGGCAGTGGAGACCAGGCACTGTTCTATAGTGCTCAAGACCTTCAGGAGCCATCTTACACAAAAGTTTAGGCCATAAAAATAAGAGACATAGGAAAATGAAGAGTAAGATGAGCAGAATAAAAAGACAATATTGCTACAGAGAATTCCTCCTGGACAACTCAGGTTAACAAGCAAGGAAATACCAGCTCTTAACTTGGCTGTCTTTTGTGAAGCCATCACTCTGGTACAAATTAGAGAAGGTTTCCAATGCTGTCGGCAAAACCTTGAAATGGCAGCTAGAATTAAATCCTTTATTTTCACAGGCATGTCACAGTTTGGACACAGCAAAAAAAAAATTCATCTGGCCAACTGAATGCAGAGAAACTCAAAAGGATTGCCAATTTCTTTCAAGAGCCGCTTTCTCATCAGATTTAGGCATTCAGCGACCTTGGCAATATTACAGCAGAAGGGCTGAATTGGGGTTTCTGCAATTTCCTTAAAGCTTAGATATGAATATACTTGGGTGCTTCATCATTAGATGCACAGATTTGAGTTTCCTCTACTTTCCATTCCTCTTTCCCACTGAATAAACTGCTGTTGAGGATGGGGGAAGTTATTCCTGCAGCTGTTAGGTTTCTGTGTCAACCCTCCTAAAGACAGAAAGCACAAAACAGTTGTTCATTTCATTTTTTTTAAAGATTCCAGAATCAGCAATGGTTTTTGTGCAAGAATCCCTCCCCCTTTGGCAGTGAATCAGGTTGATCTCATATGGGCATACAAAGATAAGGCATGTTTCTTTTCACTGAAGAATATTCAGTAATACTACAGGGGAAAGAAGCAATTGAAATGTTTATACTTTAAATACTAGATTTTCCATACTTGATGAAAACATTGATTTGACTCCAGCCTCTTCCTTCAGGCAATAGGAAAGAGACAAATCCTACCACACCAATGCCACAGATTGTTATAACAAAGAGATTATTTTCTGGGCATATCTGTACCAGAGATTTAAAACAAAATTGCAGCACAATCATAATCATGTCTACTCAGAAGTGAGTTAAATTGAGTTCAATAGGACTTACCTATGAGTAAATCTGTATAGGATTGTTGCCTCAGTAGTATTCCTTCTCAAAGAACACTGGAAATTGCAATTCAAGGAGAGGAGTGGCTTAGGGATCTCTAAGATCAGCCTTTTCCAAGCTGGTGCCCTTGAGGATATTGCTGGACTAGAACTCCCATCATTCCTGTCCATTGCCTGTGTTGGCTGTATCTGATTGGAGCCGGAATCATACAACATCTGGAGTGCACAAGGTTGGGGGAGGCTGTCATAGGTTATTTGATGAGGCTGTTGGGAATTCTTTCTAAAGGAACTTCCAGTTACTCCCATATCAGGAGCACAGTTTCATTGCTTCCATAGAGTTGGCAGGTTACAGTGGTGAAAAAGCTTCTGGAACATAAAACTTAATTTCAAATATTTCCTTTCTCAACTTAACTTGTGCTAAATGCTTCTGGTGTGTCATCATTACTCATCTATACCAATACCTATACCTATACCTATAGATCAGTCGACACACATACATACACACATCCCACAGGAAGCTTATCAGAAATGTTTTGACATATAAGAAGCAGAACAAGTTCTACTACAACTCAAAATGTTTACTATGGTGATAAGATGTAGTCCACCAGAAGGTAAGAGCATGAATAGAGAGGAATCAAGCAGTGATCCAGAATGAAATCATAATGAACTCCAGAAGTCCTGATACTCATAACCATATTTTATTCATGCCAGGAATGGACACCACTTGCAAACCAGCTAAAACTAAGCCAAAAGATCATCTTACATTTTGCCTTCTTTCATACGTTCCTTCCCACAAGCAGTGCTCACCATCTGAGGCCCTGCTCCAGATTCCTTAGCTGTATAAGGCCCTCAGGTGCCAACCAGGAATAGGGCATTTTGGGGGGTGGCACTCACTTTGTGAATTGTTTTCACAGTTAAGATCCACCAAGTACCATCACTTTATGTTGTTAGGTATTTGGCCTGAACCTGGTTTTTTACTAAGGCCTTCAACTGAAGAACTTGTTATCTTCTCAGCATGAATACATTAAGGCTGTTTTCCTTTTTCTGTCTTCACTTGTTTTCTGAAGATTTTATGAGTTGCTTTTTGTTATTGTTAATTTTGGATTTTTTCCCATTCACATGACACTGGCATTTTTGGATGGTTATTCAATGTATTTTGCACATTTCATCTTATTGTAAACATATTTTATTGATGTAAATGGCTTTTCTTCGTTGAAAAAAGTAGCAGGATGTAGGTTTTTAAAACATACAATAATTATAATAAAATATAACGATTATATCCACAGTGACCACCTGGATATCCAGTAGCACTTGACACCATCAGTTTGTATGAACCACCATTATGGGAGACAACCCTCAGACCCCCCCCCCCAAAAACCCTTTTATAAGAATGCTCATGAACACTGAGCTGATATTGAACTGAATCGAGGAATGTTAATCCATCATTATCTGTTGAATCATTCCTGCCAGTTCTTCCCAATGCATCTACAGTGCATAACACTTTGTCACTAGCCATGATGGCTGTGCTCTGCCACCCTAGTCAGAGGCAGCATGCTTCTGAAAACCAGTTGCCGGAAGCCTCAGGAGGGGAGAGTGTTCTTGCACTCGGGTCCTGCTTGCAGGCTTGCCCCAGGCACCTGGTTGGCCACTGTGAGAACAGGATGCTGGACTAGATGGGCCACTGGCCTGATCCAGCAGGCTCTTCTTATGTTCTTATGTTGTTATGACAGTTTTGTGTATTCCCACGGAAATTTAGAGGGTTGTTAAGCAAGCGTTTCTGAGTTCAGGGCTATAGGTTTTGTTTAGAAATGAGTTTATGGGAAGCATCAGAATGGCATGGAGGCTATTTTTAATTTAACATTGCGGAATGCAAAAAATCCATGCTGACTATAGTATATAGCCACTCTCATGGCTGTATAATTTGTAATGCTCATGTTTGCTTTAGTGATTAACTATGCAGATGATCGAAATGTAGAGAACAGAAGCATATGCATAAGGCCCAAATTTTGTAAGATACTTGTGGGTATTCCATTCACTTCAGTCAGGCTTCGAGGGGGGTGGACGTGAAACAGCAACCTTTCCCATTCTAGCCATAGGTTCTCTAGCACACCACAGCAAGTGCTTTTTCTAAACATAAACACCGCTCCTTTGCTTAATCACATCACAAGAGTACATAACTTCTATACAAGAACAAGGAAGTCATCCAAACACTGCCATACAGAATATTTACATGTCAGGCAACCACAGATGTGAACTGACAGAAACATATTCATTGATTATTCACTTCAACAGCAGTGCTGGAAATACGCCCATAAAACTGTGCAGTATGAGCGGCAGTGCATACCCAGATATGTTGTCTGGAGTATTCAGGGCAAGATAAATCCCGCTGTTAGCACAGGATGATACACTTTGGGCTGTCTCAGTCTACTAGCATTGTTAAATGATTCAAGGAACAAAATATGCAAATAAATAGGTACTATTGTGTGCAGTCTGTAGATGGCAGCATGGAAGCTCTTAATGCATGGGGCCAACGCTGGAACTTAACCTTCAAGCCACTTTCGTGAAACCTTAGTACATGATCAGCTCCATTAGGTCTGAATATATAAGTTACTACAAAACCCATATGCAGACATACTTTATATGGTTTCAACCAGAGCTTGGAAAAGTTACTTTTTTGAACTACAGCTCCCATCAGCCCAATCCAGTGGCCATGCTGGCTGGGGCTGATGGGAGTTGTAGTTTAAAAAAGTAACTTTTCCAAGCTCTGGTTTCAACAAGAATACTGTACTGATAAATCTTACTTTAACAGAAATACCTTGAAAGCTATTACATGAGGAGTTTCCTTAATTTGTTTTAAAGATTGTAAGGAAACTGAACTGAAAACTTTCCCCTTAAATTCCATCTTCTCACATAGTTATCTCCTCAGTGCCCACTTGCGCTCTTTACAGTTAGCAAGTGACAGCATGCAAGCAACAAAGGTTTTTCTATTCACCTAGACGTTTAGTTTTTTCCACAACATGGCTGACTCACTAATTCCCCAGAAACTAGAATGCATCCCCAACTCTTATTGATGCTACTGTACAGATAATACTTAATACCATAAAGGTCACTTGTAATAAAAATGCACAAGTTATCTACAAATAGTTGTTACAGACTGAATATAAACAACCTGAGCAAAAGCAATCTTTCACTTAATAGTCCCCTTCAATTGAAAGAAAGATAATTTGGGGGTCACCAACCTTTTTGGGTTTTTGGGTCATTGGGGCACATTTACAATTTTTACAGAGACCCTGTGGGCAGCTCCCCCTCTAGTTGTTCTTCTTCCCCACCCCCTGGCCAAAACAGATAAAAAGAGCACACACACTTTCATTTTCTATTGGTTCTGAGTGAAAAATTGGTCCACTAGAATTAAAATTGATCCCCTCGAATTTGTATAATTTTAAATAGCCACCATCAAATTGGAGCTTACATTGGTAAACTGCACAATAAAAACTACAGATGCAGTGCTTGATCCAAGGCATGGATCCCCATGAATTTTTTTTTTTACATTGGATGATAACAACATCACCAGCAAATCACAGATCTGAGGACACAGAGATGAGGTGGCCTATGATTTTATGGTGGATCTGAGGAAATCCCTTGTAAAATTATGAAGGTCTATAAGGATCTGTAGCTCAGATGCATGTTTTTGTGCCACAGTAGTGCTGGAACGCACCAGATATTTATAGTTCAGTCAAGAGACAGATGTGATCCGTGATTTCATAGTGATGGGTGGAGTGGGACCAGTGGGGGAAAAAGGTATGCAATTTCAAGAGGATGCATTGAACTGGATCAGACTGTGTGTTTGTGCACATGCATGTGTACCTTCTCCCTCTGACACTCCAGGTTCCTGTGGCACTATACTTTCTCTCCCCAGCTTCTTCCATTTTCTCCCCACCTGCAGTCTCCCAGATCACTCTCCTTTTCCTCCTACCCTCTTGCTCTGAGCTTTGAAAAGCACACAGTTGAAAGAGAAAGTGAGACAGAATGTCATTCTTACAACTTCCTCCTTCATCTCTATGTCCTTTTTAAGGGGCAAAAGGTAACCAACCTCATTACCTCATGGTGGAAGCTTCATGGTGCAGTGGTGGCTTTAGGGGAGGCAACCTGGGCAACTGCCCAAGGGTGAACAATTTAGGGCCCCCAAAAATCTTGTACAAAATCCTGTCTGCCTCCTTTATAGATAGTCAGTCTCAGTCCGCCTTGTCTTTAACTCAGCAGCATTGCAGGCAAGCAAGTTCTTCCCTACATGGATGGGCCTTTCTCCCCCTCCCCCTTAAGCCAGGCCTATCCATATCAGTAGAGATATCATTCCCAGAGCACTGTGTGAGAAAGAAATGCAGACTTTCCCTAGACAAAACATCAGATGACCCCATTCTTGACCCAAAAGGCAAATTTCGCATACAGTTCTTTAATGTTATGGTGGATGAATCAATTGCTCACCTAGATGACGGCTTTAAGCAAATAGTTCAGTTGAAGGACAAACATGGTTTCATATATGATGTTAAATCTTTGGCTAATATGGGAGATGATGCCTTTGAAAATGGTTGTAAAGATGTGTCTTTGCACCTTGAAGGAGACATTGATTCAGCAGAGTTGCTAACTGAGATCAAGAGGTTACTTAGGTTATATAATCAGCCTCAATAAAAAAGCATAGCTTTGGCAGCACTTCAATTTATCTGTAAGGGTACGTGTAATAATCTGTAAGTGTAATATTCAATATATTTATCCCCACTTTATGCGTAGTAGTTTGCATTATTCTCACTGTACTGCTGTATCTGGTGAGAGATCATTTTCAAAGTTGAAATTGATAAAAAAATATATGCACACTCGTCTATGTTGCAGGAATGCCTAGTAAGATTAGCACTGATTTCAGTTAAACGTAAAATTTGAAGTGTTTGGATTACTGTGGTTTGATTGAAGACTTTGTTACCAAGAAGGCTCAAAAGAGTTCATTTCATTAAATAGGGTACTCGAGAACTGACTCAAGTGATTAATCACTATATCATTATTTATCACTATCACCAATTCACCATATATCCCCCCTTTTTTGCTGTTTGAGGGAACAGCTTGTTTCTTCCTGTTTGCATTCATGTATTCATAGTGAAGCATTGATATAATGTGTTAACTATTCACTGCAGTGGCAATAAAAATTGGTCACAATGAATGTATTATGATATATTCATCCATACTTTCATTGCAGCTTCATGGATAGAATTAATTTAAATTTTATGCTTGACTTGTTTTCATACCATTAAGGAGCCACAATGTCTCTGTTGCCCAGGGCTCCCAAAACTCTAGGGCCACCACTGATGGGGTGGTGTCAAGGGAAATCCTCATGGGCGCCACATTGGTGACCTCAGTTTTGGAAGAGAGATAAAGTTTAGGAAGAGATGTTCCTTAACCAATAACACCTGTTCTTCTTGTTTTCTTTTCTCTTTCTCCCCTCCCACTATGTGAACTGTTTCCTTAATAATTCTTGCTGTTGTCTTCCATTCTATTCTGTTTCAGTATGAAAGGAGCAATTTTACTCAAGAGATTTCTGGCAGGAGAAAAAGGAAGACAAAAGTCCTTATTGAAGGTTTTAGACAACAAATAAAAGGCTGAACAAGAAGGTAATTAAAGAAAAACCCTAACTGCTCTTCATTCTACAAGGAATGTTGGAAGGGGGGAGAGAGAATCTCCAAATCCCAATTTAATTTTACTTGTCATGTAGGCAATGGAGTTCACATGAAAAGACAGAATGTTCTAGCTTCTCTTCCTTTGTGTACAAATGTTCCATTCTCTTTCCAGCACTCTCCATATGAAAGATTGTAAGTTGGAAATGGTGTGGCCAGTTATGTATTACCAAAAAAAGATTTGCCTCACCAGAAAAAAAGAAGCCAATAGTTTTCAGAAGCATACTGATTATGGTGGCAGAGCACAGCCATGGCTAGTAGCCATTGATAGCCTTATCCTCCATGAATTTGTCTAATCTTTTAAAAGCCATCCAAGACGGTGGCCATTGCTGCCTCTTGTGGGAGTAAATTCCATTGTTTAAATAAATGCTCCATTAATCTATTGTCTGTTTTCTTGGAGAAAATCAAGGGATTTAAACTGAAAATCCGGGGGGAAATAGAGAAATTCTGAGTCATCTTGTATGCCACACTACTGTTTGTTTTACTTGCATGAAAAATGTCATTTTGAAAAACTATTGCCAGATAATGAAACTTTGGAAAATTATCTTTACAATGATATAGAAAATGTTAACTATATATGAAAATGGGTCTGTAATGTAACGTGAGTAGGAACTCAAGTGAATTAGATATAGTCGATGGGGGAATCAGTTGGGAGAGGGACCAGTAGGAAAACGAAAGCAGAGCTCTTGGTTATGCTGCAACAGACTGTTAAGTAACGTTTGTTCCTTCTAACAAGTATTTGTGATTCATTTCAACTCTTGCAAATATTACATGGTGTCAGAAGACTAACTAAAAACATAAGGCAGTGAAAAATGGACCAGTTGAAGCCTCCAGTAAAGTTGGTGTTTGAAGGAAATGCAGCAGAGAACTGGAGAAGATGGAAGCAAGGGTTTGAATTGTACTGGATTGCAAGTGGAGCAGATAAGATAGGGTTGCCATATTCCAGTTCCACAAATCCGGGCAGGTTAATTTGCATATTATGCAAATATTTGCATATTAATACTTGGATTGTCCAGTTGTTTTGTTTTTGTGCCTAGGAATTACCACCAAAAACTGGGGAAATATGTGAGAAATCTTTTTTTAAAAAGCAACATTTTTAGCCTTAAATGCCTAGACTCTAGTTTCCAACACTATGGAGTATTTATTGATTGATTAAGAGAATTTATATCCTGCCCTTTTGCTGTTAAAAACAGAGCTCAGCACAGCTTACAAATATAATAAAAACAATAAAAATACACAATCAATATAAAAACATAATAAAAACACAAAATAGCAACAAACATAAAGTAAGTCAGGGCAACAGTACGGTTAACCATATACGATATATTTCAAAGATGTGGTGGGTGGAGAAAAACAAGAAGCCAAAATGTTAGGAAAAGGAGTCTTTCACACCACATGCTCAGTTGTAAATACTGTTGCAGCAAGCTTTACAAGTTCCTCCAGTATTCCACTGGTGCAGGCACTCAGACATTCAAAGTATCTGTATGTTTCTTAGGTTTTATAAAAGCAGAGCTTTGCTTAACTCAAAATTTCTTCTCCCTTTGACCAACCACATCTACACAGGTTCCACCTCCATACTCAAAATGAAACTGGGCCTGGAAGTGTGCAACAACCCCACACATACCTTGCTAATTAGATTACCAATGTCAGGATGTCTGTCTTATGGACTACTTTCCTGCTCCCCCCCCCCGGGCATCATGAAAGACCCAGTCCTGGGCTCAGAAAGAACATAAATATCTGGTCCTCTTCAAAGTATTGATAAGCCTCTTGTTTTAATTGAAATAATAATTATAAATTCTTGTTCTTATCACTAATGGGAGTTAATTACCTTGCATATGCTGCTGTTGCTTCTATGGCTGTAACGGAGTGAGGTTAAAGATAAGTGAAATGCAAATAGGAAAAAAACAACACAAAAGGCAGTAACACTTTCCTAAGTGTAATACCATACCAACCACAACAAGATTCCTAGGAGTAAGGCAGAAAACTAAGCATCTCACAACCAAAAATATGATAAATGAAGATATATTTATATAAAAGCATGACTATCAAATATATTTATTATTTACACAAACTGTAAAGATATTTATAGTGCAATCCTAGGTTTATTTATTCAGAAGCAAGTCCCAGCGTATTCAGTGGGGCTTACTCAAACAGGGACAGAAATGCAACTTCAAGTGATAAGCAACTTCATTCACACAACCCAAAATTCCGAATCATGCCACTTTACGCTGTTTTGCAACTGTTTATACTTGTTTTTATGGTTATTGGATTTTAAATGGCTTTATTTCTTGTTGTGAGCTGCCTTGGTTTCCAACCCTACCTCACAGGGGTGTCGGAAAGATTCCATACACGCACACGCACACACAGACACTGCAGATGTACAAATACATACAGCCCATATAATAGTTTATTGTCAAACCAGTTGGTCATTGCAGAAAAATCAGTATTAGTTTTAAAAAAATCAGTATTACTTTCCTACAGAATAAAAACTGTAATACCTAAGTAAGCCCTGCCTACTTGCTTTAAAATAGGACTGGAGGGCACAAACACAATTCTTTTTTACATTCACTCCAAAGTCCCATTGATTTTCAGCACATTCATAACCATGTCTACTCAAAAGTAAGTCCTATTGAATTCAATGGGATTTACTCTGGGCATATGGGATTAGCATTGCTTTTACAAAAAGCAAGCATTGGGAAAGTTTTCAAAACACTGCCCAAGATCTGACTCCTGCACACAAGAGGAAAAAAAACTGAAATGTATATACTTACCCAATTTATGAGATTTTCAGATAAACAGGGGGTGAAACCACCATTTTGTTTTCTAGACACTGCCTAAGGTCAATGAAACTGAAACACAATCCCTGATTGGCTGCAATCCTGAACGGGCGGGGTTAAAGCTACGAAGTGCTATACAGTACTGTTTAAAGAAAGATTTAACTGTCGGGGGCGGCTGACGTTTTTATGTATATCTCGAGAACCGGACCACCTAGAAACTTAATTTTTTAAAAAAAATTAAAGCTGAGAATCCGGGCCACCTAAAGGGCTAGCTGGGCGCTGGGTGGCATGCATAGAATTCGGGTAAAACCCGGCTAACCGGGCAATATGGCAACCCTAAGATAAGAAAGATGAGAGACTCCAGTCAGCATTATTTCTGCATGTGGCAGGTGAAGAAGCAAGAGAGGTATTTAATACTTTCCAGTTTGATGATGATGCAGATAAATATAAAATTCAAGTTTTGATGAATACATTTGAAGCTTATTGTGTGCCCAGAAGAAATGTTACTTATGAAAGGCACAGATTCTTCACTAGAATACAGAGTGAAGGAGAAAGGATAGACCAATATGTGACTGAGTTGAAGCTTTTGGCTCAGACCTGTGAATTTGGGGAGCTGTGTGATTCTCTCCTTAAGGATCGCATAGTGTGTGGCATTCAGACAGACAGATTGAGAGCCAAGTTACTGAGAGAGAGTGATTTAACCCTTGAGTGTGCAGTGAATATATGCAGGGCAGAAGAAGTGGCTGCAAAACAGATGAAAGATTTTGGGGCCAGCCTCAGAGCAAATGGAGCTTTGGCACTACTGCCAGCCCCCAAGAAAAGGAAATGCCACAGAGGCCTGTAGAAGCAGCAAAGGCCTGCTACAAGTGTGGTATCAGTCATCATGACATAAATGCTTGTCCTGCAAATGGGAAGGAATGCAGAAGATGTGGCAAACTTAATCATTTTGCTAAAATGTGTAAAACTAGAGATAGAAAACTTCAACGCAGATAAATGTTCTCAGTAGCAGATTACAGCTAAAAATGCTCATGATTTCTTCATTGGCACATTGAATTCTACAGCTCTGGAAGATGAATGGTGTGTGGATCTTCTCATAAATGATCACAAGTATGTGACCTTTAAGACTGACACAGGAGCACAGGCTAATGCAATGTCTTTAAAAACATACAAAGCCTTGCAAGCTGAACCACTTCAGCATTCAAATACCAGATTAATAACCTACTCTGGAGAAAGACTACATGTGTCTGGTAAATGTAACCTGGATTGCAAATATAAAGATCAAAGAGCTGAGTTGGAATTTCACATAGTAGACTTTGATGCACAAGCTGTACTTGGTCTGTATTTGGTACACTGCACTCAACATCGAAGGCCCTTCTCCGGGTGCCTACTCAGAGGGAAGCCCGGAGGATGGTAACAAGAAAAAGGGCCTTCTCAGTGGTGGCCCCCAAATTGAGGAACAATCTCCCTGATGAGGTACGCCTGGTGCCAACATTGTTGTCTTTTCGGTGCCAGGTTAAGACCTACCTCTTCTCCCAGGCATTCTAGCATTTTAGCATTCAGTATTGCAGCATTTAGCATTTTAGTATTTTTAGTATTTCAGTATTTTAGTTTAGTATAGGTTTTTTGGAAATTTAATGAGTCATGTTTTAAATTGCTTAATGTGTGGTTTTAAATTGTATGTTGATATTTTGATGTTGTGAACCACCCAGAGAGCTTCGGCTATGGGGCGGTATAAAAATTTAATAAATAAATAAATTGGTCTCCGGGCTGTGACTAATTTAAATTTGGTGCAAAGAGTTAATTTAATGAAAAGAGCTCCAGTGGATCAATGGGATGTTGCAGTTGAATACAAAGATGTATCTGAAGAAGCTGAGGTTGCTGTTAAGCTCATGTTATCTTATTTGCCAATCTCCGAATCAAAACTGAAAGAATTTCCGGTGGCTACTGAAAATGATAGCATTTTGAAAATCCTGAAAAATGCCATTTTGCAGGGGTGGCCAGATAGAAGAGTAGAAGTTCCAGAGTGTATACGTGTTTATTGGAATTACAGAGAGGAATTAAGTGTTCATGATGGACTCATTTTTAAAAGTGACCGAATCGTAGTACCACAAGATTTGAGGAAAGAGATATTGAATATTATACATGAGAGTCATCTGGATGTTGAATTATGTAAAAAGTGGGCACGAGAAGCTGTATATTGGCCAGGTATGTGTGCCCAAATTGAAGAATTGGTACTGTCGTGTATCACATGTCACACCTTCAGAAATAAAAACCAAAAAGAACCAATGTTACCTCATGAAATTCCAAGAAGACCTTGCAGAAGCTTGGAATAGACTTGTTTGAATTTGAAAGAAAGGACTATCTACTTTTGGTTGATTATTATTCAAAATATGTGGAAATATGTTTGCTTGAAGACACTACATGTAGATCAGTAATTTTACACAGCAAATCTATATTTGCAAGACATGGTATACCTGAAGAGGTTGTCAGTGATAATGGCCCTCAGTTTTGCTCTAGAGACTTTAAAATGTTTGCCAAAGATTGGGACTTTGTTCACACAACATCCAGCCCACTATTTCCTCAATCAAATGGAATGGCAGAAAGAGCAATCCAAACATTAAAGAGGATTCTTAAGAAATCTAGTCTGAATAACAGAGATCCTTATCTTAGTTTATTGGATTACAGAAATACGCCTACAGTACATACAGCCTCACCTGCACAACTTTTAATGGGGAGACGTTTAAGAACCAGGTTGCCTACCTCAGCACTGTTGTTACTACCTCAGCAGGTAAAAGGCGACATACAGACACATCTGAAGAGAAGACAAGAACATAAGAACATGAGCCTGCTGGATCAGGCCAGTGGCCCATCTAGTCCAGCATCCTGTTCTCACAGTGGCCAACCAGGTGCCTGGGGGAAGCCCGCAAGCAGGACCCAAGTGCAAGAACACTCTCCCTTCCTGAGGCTTCTGGCAACTGGTTTTCAGAAGCATGCTGCCTCTGACTAGAAAAACAGAAGCTTTACTTTGACAAAGGTTCAAAGCCTTTACCACCTTTGCAGGTTAGTGATTCTGTTAATGTTCGGCAAGATGGAGTGTGGAAACCAGCAAGAGTGACTGGACAAAACATGACTCCAAGATCATATTTGGTTCAGACTGATGATTTAGCTGTCTACAGGCGGAACAGAAGAGATCTTCAAAGCACTCCAAGTTGTGAACCAAAAATGGATGAGACTACTGAGACTGCAACTGCACCTCCATCAGAGGTAGACATATAAGAGTCTCAAGACAACAAAAGTGGAACAGCTGTTGCACAAAGTGCCAGTGATATACCAGAAAAGATTTTGGACTCTGAGTTACCTGTTACTACATCAAGAGGCAGAGTGATCAGAAAACCAATTCGATATAGACAGTAGTTTTAACCTTTTTCTTTTTTTAAAAAAGGGAGATGTAATGTGAGTAGGAACTCAAGTGAATTAGATATAGTTGTATGGGGGAATCAGTTGGGAGAGGGACCAGTTGGAAAATGAAAGCAGAGCTCTTGGTTATGCTGCAACAGACTGTTAAGTAAACTTTGTTCCTTCTAACGAGTATTTGTGATTCATTTCAACTCTTGCAAATATTACATGTAGGTTGACATTTTCATGGAGTTGCCAAGTACTCCATTTATACAAAGGTGCTGACCATTGGGCTCAAACTAATTATTTACTTTTGCTACTACCTTTCCAGAAAGTTCTAGTCCTAGTTTGATATTGAATTGGAGTAATCTCTTAGGCTGCAAATCTGTACCCACTTTCCTGGGAGTAAGCCCTATTGAATTCCATGGGGTTTACTTCTGAGTAAACATGTATAGGATTGCACTGTTAACGTCCCAAAAAGTTGAATATAGACAGGGATCCTGCAGCTCTCCAGTTGTTGTTGGACTAAACAACCATCATATGAACACAAGAAGAGCTCTGCTGAATTAGACCAAAGATCCATCTGTTTCCTTTGTCACTTCTGAATATTCTAACATATTTTTAATTGTTGTAAACTGCCTAGAAAGCTTTGGCTATGGGGCGGAATACAAATGTAATTAACATCAACAACATTCAACTTCATTGGATGGCCCAAGGTTCTAGTATTATAGAAAAAACTACTCTCTATAAACTTTCTCCACACCATTTTCTCATCCCTACTGGCCGTGCTGTCTATGGCTGATGAGAGTTGTAGTCTGACTACATCTCGAGGGATATAGTTTTCCCCATTCCTGCCTTAGGATTTGACAAGCTATTGGGTGGTCATTGTCAGAAGACAAAAGAATATTATAAAGCAATCTTATGCAGCCTGATTCCATATTTATCTATTGAGAAGTAAATTCCACAAAGTCTACTGGGGCCTTCTCCTAGATATGTGAGATAAGTCTGCAACCGTAAACAAAAATCCACTAACGCACAGGAACTTCAGAAATTAAGTGTACTGGTTACCAGTTGTTTACCGGGGCCAGTTCAAGGTGCTGGTGTTGACCTTTAAAGCCCTATGTGATTTCGGCCCAGTTTATCTGAAGGAGCACCTCCAGCATCACCAATTATGCCGCCTGACAAGATCAGCCTCACAAGACCTTCTCTCGGTCCCACCAGTTAAAACAGCTAGGCTGGTGCGGACTAGAGAGAGGGCATTTTCGATTGTGGCCCCCACCCTCTGGAATTCCCTTCCTTTCGATCTTCGCCATGCCCCCTCCTTGATAGGTTTCCGCCGAGCCTTGAAGACCTGGCTGTTCAGGCAGGCCTATGGGTTCTCTGGGGTGGGTTAATTTTTAATGCTGTTGATTAATATAAGAGGGGTGATTAGTTGATTATTGAGTGTGGTTTGTACTGGTTTTATATTGTATTTATTTTATTATGTTAATGTACGTTGCCTAGAGTGGCCGTTAATTCGGCCAGATAGGCGACTCAAAAATAAAATTTTATTATTATTATTATTATATTATTATTACTGATCTACAATAGGAAGCACACTATGAGGTTGACAAATTGGTATGCTCCAGCATTACAGAGACAGTCTTCACAAATGGGTTTCCCAGGGGCAGTGGGGCTGTGGTGCAATGGATGGATCTATTCCATTCTGATTCACCTACATACACTTAACAAAGCAGTAGCTCCTTGAACAAACTTCCCAGATCATGTGGAGTTGCTCAGTCCTTGCTCAGTCCACAGCCTCTCAATCCATATCAATATTGCCACAGTGTTCACATTAGTAGTTTATATTAATGGTGGCAGACTCAAATGGCCAGTTTGTTATGTGCACATTTGAGCTATACAAAAGATGAAAATGTCTGCCTGGATTTAAGGAAACATGAAAGAAGAGCTTTAAACTTAATTTTTTTTTACCTGGCTGGTTTTGCCATGGTCTGATGATTGTTGGCTTGTGGTAACATGGAGGTGGGCTTTTTCACTGATGGCATTAGTGTTGTGGAATACCCTCCCTGCTGAGATATGAGAGGCCACATCTGTATTGGCATTCTGCTGGCTCTTAAAGACACACCTGTTTAGGCACACGGTCCCTTGAACATGAACTCCTTGATCCAAGAATTTTCATTGCTTATCTGTTTGTTATGCTATTTAATAGGTTTGCTTTATTGTGCATTTTAAAAATGTTTGTTTTTAATGTTTTGGTGGAATTGTTTTATTGTGTGGATGTTATCATTTATTTTATGCTTATAACCACTTAGAAGCCATTACAGCATGTAAGTGGTATATAAATAAATAAATAAAAATATTAAAAGATAGCTATCCTTCAAAACTCACACTTCCTCAAATTTTGTGATGCAGTTTTCCAACCAAGAAATGGGTACAATAATGTGTATATTAGGGGATATTGTGCATTAAAATGGGAAAACAACATACAAAAAGGCATCATAGTAGGGAAAATTGCTTGCAAAAATGTGCATATTAGCAGAAATGCACACTAAAATACTGACAGAGTTTCATGAGGATTTTTTTTAAAAAAAATGGCAAACTGATTAAAAAATGCTGTGAGCTAAATTTAAGACTGGAAAAACGAGAAACTGAAATTTATCCATCCCTAAAAAGTGGCATATAAACACTGTAAATAAATAAATACACCTATCATGCCCCATGATATTCTGATTAGCAAGCTGAATGTGGGCTGGATGAAAAAACTATCAGGTGGATCCACACTTGGCTACAGAATTGTACTCAAAGAGTGCTTATTTATTTATTTATTTATTTATTATTTCGATTTATATACCGCCCTTAGCAAAAGTAGCTCTCAGGGCAGTGAACAAACAAAGTAAAATACAATATATCATAATAAAAACCACAAAAACATATACAAACAAACAACAAAAAACACAATAAAAACGAAATACAGCACAAATTAAAGAAAATACAGATTAAAAGATTAGAAAGGTTAAGAAGATTAAAAGATTAAAATGCCTGGGAGCATAAAAAGGTCTTTACCTGGTGCCGAAAAGATAGGAGTGTAGGCGCCAGGCGTACCTCTTCGGGGAGGCTGTTCCACAACTCAGGGGCCACCACAGAAAAGGCCCTAGATCTGGTAACCACCCTCCGGCTTCCCAATGGGTTGGTACCCGGAGGAGGGCCTTAGATTCTGAACGAAGTGAACGGGTAGGTTCGTAGTGAGAGAGGGGTCCCACAAGGTATTGAGGTCCCACGCCGTGTAAGGCTTTATAGGTCAAAACCAGCACCTTGAATCTCGCCCGGAACCAAATAGGAAGCCAGTGCAGACGCGCCAGAATAGGTGTTATATGCGAAGACCGACTGGTCCTTGTCAATAGTCTGGCAGCCACGTTCTGCACCAGCTGAAGCTTCCAAACTGTCTTCAAAGGCAGCCCTACGTAGAGCGCATTACAGTAATCTAATCTTGAAGTTACCAGAGCATGAACAACGGAAGCGAGGTCGTCCCTGTCCAGATAGGGGTGTTGTTGGGTTACCAGACGAAGATGGTAAAATGCATTCCGTGCCACCGAGGCCACTTGGGCCTCGAGAGACAAGGAAGAGTCGAAAAGAACCCCCAAACTACATACCTGTTCATTCAGGGGGAGTGTAACCCCATCTAGAACAGGGTGAACATCCACCATCTGAGCAGGGAAGGCGCTCACCAACAGTGTCTCGGTCTTGTCTGGATTGAGTCTCAGTTTATTAGCTCTCATCCAGTCCATTATCGCGGTCAGGCAACGGTTCAGCACATCAACAGACTCACCTGAAGAAGATGAAAAGGAGAAATAGAGCTGCGTGTCATCAGCATATTGATGGCAACGCACTCCAAAACTCCTGATGACCGCACCCAGCGGCTGCATGTAGATGTTGAAAAGCATGGGGGACAAGACCGACCCCTGGGGGACTCCACAATGGAGAGTCCATGGTGTCGAGTGATGTTCCCCAAGCACTACCTTCTGGTGACGATCCGTGAAATAGGAGTGGAACCACTGCCAAGCAGTGCCCCCGACACCCAACTCCACGAGTCTCCCCAGAAGGATACCCTGGTCGATGGTATCAAACGCCGCTGAGAGATCAAGGAGAATCAACAGAGTCACACTCCCCCTGTCCCTCTCCCGAGAAAGGTCATCATACAGGGCGACCAAGGCTGTTTCGGTGCCAAAACAGGGCCTAAAACCGGATTGAAACGGATCTAGATAATCGGTTTCATCCAAGAGCGCCTGGAGCTGGCTGGCAACCACCCGTTCCAAAACCTTGCCCAAAAAAGGGACATTCGTCACCGGTCTATAGTTATTCAAATTATCTGGGTCCAAGGAGGGTTTCTTTAAAAGAGGTCTCACTACTGCCTCCTTGAGGCTACCAGGGACTACTCCCTCCCTCAAGGAGGCATTAACCACTTCCTTGGCCCAACCGGTGGTCCCAGCCCTGCTAGCTTTCACTAGCCAAGATGGGCAAGGATCCAGAACAGACGTGGTTGCCCGAACCATTCCAAGCACCTTGTCCACTTCCTCAAGCTGCACCAACTGAAACTCATCCAAGAAAGAAGGACAAGGCCGTGCTCCGGACACTTCAATAGATTCATCTGTCACAACATCAGAGTCAAGATCCCTGCGGATACATGCGATCTTATCTTGAAAGTGTCCAGCAATTTCATTGCAGCGGGCTTCAGATGTTTTCATAGTATCGTGGGGGCCAGAGTGTAAAAGCCCACGCACGACTTTGAAAAGCTCCGCTGGGCGGCATAAAGATGATCTAATAGAGGCAGCAAAATAAAGCTTCTTTGCTGTCCTTACCGCTTTTGTATACAACTTATTGGTGGCACTTACCAAAGCATAATTGTATCCACTGGGAGTTTTCCTCCATCTGCACTCCAGCCTCCTGCTCTCATGTTTCATTGCTCTCAACTCCGGGGTATACCACGGAGCTGTATGAGCTCTACACCGGAGGGGGCGTGCGGGAGTGATCATGTCAATAGCCCGGGTCATTTCCGTA
The DNA here is from genome assembly GCF_030035675.1 of Rhineura floridana. Classification (NCBI taxonomy): domain Eukaryota; kingdom Metazoa; phylum Chordata; class Lepidosauria; order Squamata; family Rhineuridae; genus Rhineura; species Rhineura floridana. The sequence goes on along the minus strand of NC_084480.1, from coordinate 261,457,721 downwards.
TTCCACAGTGCGACCAGGGCCTCGACAGGAGCACCGGTCCTATCAGCCGGAAAATCTCCCAGAGCCCTCTGAAAACCTACAGGATCCATCCGGCTCCGGGAGCGGATCAACTTAATAGATCCTCCACCCTTGTGGAGGGAAAGAGCCGCTGTAAGTCTAAATCTCAACAAGCGGTGATCTGTCCATGACAATGGGGTAGATGAAAAACACCCCACCACCAGATCACCGTCTCCATGTCCAGTGGCGAAGATCAAATCAAGAGTATGTCCCGACACATGCGTTGGGCCGGTAGAAAATTGAGACAGCCCCATTGTTGTCATGGAGGCAATGAAGTCCTGAGCTGCGCCAGATAGGACAGCCTCAGCATGGACGTTGAAATCCCCCAGTACCAAAAGTCTAGGGGATCTCAACAGCACCTCCGAGACTACCTCTGTCAGCTCAGCTAAGGAAGCTGTTGGGCAGCAAGGTGGACGGTACACCAACAGTATTCCTAGTCTGTCTCCCTGGCCCAATACAAGGTGGAGACATTCCAGACCAGTCGCCGTCTGACAGGGTGCCCGGTGAGAGGAAAAGAACTCCTATAGACCACAGCGACCCCCCCTCCCCGGCCCTCAGATCTACCACAGTGCTGAACCAAATACCCGGGTGGACAAAGCTGGGAAAAAGCAACTCCTCCCTGATCAGCCATCCAGGTCTCGGTTATACATGCCAGGTCGGCATCCTCCTCCAGAATTAAATCATGGACAAGGGAGGTTTTGTTATGTACCGACCTGGCATTCAAAAGCAGCACTTGGAGATTGTTTTGACCAAGCAATTTTTCAACACAGTTCGTTCCCATGAAGTCAATGCACACATGTTCAGTATAAACAGTCCTTCTTGGCAGTATTGTACTCTGGTCTATGTTTGTGTAACCCTTGTCAAGCTTGTTCTCTGCCTCTCAGTTCCCTAAGGGGAGCAAAATTCACAGTGAAGCAGCCTCTCTTTTATCTCTATACGTTTTCCAGAAAGATCAAAGCTTCATTATCACTAAAATAGAAATATCACAAAATTATAAATCCAGCACATCAAGATGGAACATGCCATCTTTTCGGTGTTAAAAAAAGTGGTGGTGGTGGCTGCTGCTGCTTTTTTAAGGATGCAACATTTTGGTAACATTTGAGCGTCTGGTCTAAAAATTATCACACATTTTTTAAAACAATGGTTCCTTCTCAAACTGGGAGGTGGCAACAAGTGGGGCACCGCAAGGCTCAGTACTGGGCCCAGTGCTCTTCAACATTGTTATTAATAACTTGGATTAGGAGTTGCAGGGAATGCTTATTAAATTTGCAGATGATACAAAATTGGGAGGGATAGCTAATACTCTGGAGGACAGAAACAAAATTCAAAGGGATCTTGATAGGCTGGAGCATTGGGCTGAAAACAACAGAATGAAATTTAACAGGGATAAATGCAAAGTACTACACCTAGGAAAAAAGAAACCAAGTACACAGTTATAAGATGGGGGATACTTGGAATTGTTATTGATCACAAGCTGAATATGAGCCAGCAGTGTGATGTGGCTGCAAAAAAGGTAAATGCTATTTTAGGTTGCATTAACAGAAGTATAGTTTCCAAATCACATGAAGTACTAGTTCCCCTCTGTTCAGCACAGGTTAGGCTTCATTTTGAGTACTGTGTCCAACTCTACTATTCTATGATTCTATGATATGCAGTTGGTCTGATCCCGCAGGGCTCTTCTGGTGTATTTTATGGCAGGATAACAGTGATTTGAGATTGCGCTAACAGTGTAGACTAAACCACATTCTGTTAGCATTAAATGTTTCCACACCAAACTCTGGTGATTGATTTGGGCACCTTATTCTTCTACATTGACACACTCCCTCCTCTTTCCCATACTTCCCACCACTATGCTTAAACTAAAGGAACAAAAGTCATGGACAATTAGCCATCCTCCAACCTCTCTTTAGAGCCAGTGCAAACAGAAAGGAGAGAAACCCAGCTCCAGGGTGTTGCTCTTAGCATTCCTAATGTATGCACCCCTTCAGTGTTTGCTTGCAGTTTCTGGACCATATCGGCACCATGGATATGCTACTATCATTTTGACCAAGCAATTTTTCAACACAGTTCGTTCCCATGAAGTCAATGCACACATGCTCAGTATAAACAGTCCTTCTTGGCAGTATTGTACTCTGGTCTATGTTTGTGTAACCCTTGTCAAGTTTGTTCTCTGCCTCTCAGTTCCCTAAGGGGAGCAAAATTCACAGTGAAGCAGCCTCTCTTTTATCTCTATACGTTTTCCAGAAAGATCAAAGCTTCATTATCACTAAAATAGAAATGTCACAAAATTATAAATCCAGCACATCAAGATGGAACATGCCATCTTTTCGGTGTTAAAAAAAGTGGTGGTGGTGGCTGCTGCTGCTTTTTTAAGGATGCAACATTTTGGTAACATTTGAGCGTCTGGTCTAAAAATTATCACACATTTTTTAAAACAATCTACCTTTGCTTCTGTGGCAAATACAAACCATTGCCTACCTACTTTAAAAATAAGCTTATCCCTGGATCTGCCTCCATTCTTATTGTGCAAAAGCGGAAGTGATCTGTCCCTCCGAATCTCTTTCCAGAAGAAGACAGGAGGGGTTAATGTGGCACCCAAGCCTGTTCCAATATCTTCATAAATTAGGATACTACCAGAGTGAGATTCAGGGGCCACAGTGAAAATGCAGAGGGTGTGGCATAAAAGGGCCTGGATGTGAAAAATGAAAAGATAAGATCTGTTAAAAATGGTTATTCTGTGGGAACAAGAAAGCAATAAGGTTTCAGTTTAAGTCTGAGAATCAAATTTAACTGTGGAGATGGCAGCACTTGAAGCTTTGCAGTCTTCGCAAGAGACACAAACAGCTGGTTATCTGAGTACAAGGAGCCAACACTCAGCTGGCGCACATTGCTTTCATTTATTTGAAGCCAATGCAGCTGAGCAAATTCAAAAAAGAAAAAAAAGATAGAAAGAAACCCCTGAGTACCTGGCCCAGTATCTTTTCTTGAATCTTGGCACCAGACCAGAATTAGACTTGAATCGACTACTTCCTAAAGTTTTCCAGCTTTAAATTGATTGCATGTCATGTACCATATGTTGATACCAAAGCTGAGTCCAGGAAACAGCATGGAGAAAAAAAACTGACAAAGACTCTATGTTCGAGACAGGAAATTTTAATCACATCTCTAATACCTGGCAAACTAGTTCAGAGTCTACAATTATCCCCAAGTATGCAATCCATTTGAGAAAGATTAACTGGATAGGACTTTTACAAGAGATAATTAAGAGACAATTTCAGACACTTCTGTTTGCTGAATATTTCTAACATAGCCTGAGAATTCTTTTGTTAAAAATGCAGTTTTTAATAAAAGCAAACTTTAAAAAATACTTTCATTTTTTGTTTAATTATAAGTAATTTATTACTCGTAAAAGCAAACTTAAGGAAATTGTCTACCTTGCTTTAATTATTTTATTTGTATACCACTCTTCCTCCAGGGTATTCTCCATCAGTTATCCCATTTAATCTTACAACAACTCTTGTGAGTAAAAATTAGTTAACAGGGCCGGCACTATAGATTTTACTCTCATATTCACATAAAACAAGGATGGGGAGCCTACATGAAAAGGATACAGGAGAGGAAAGCAAATCTTACTCCTTCTCACATCCTTTACCTGGATGAATTCCCTTGTTTTTAGCCATTTTTTTCTTATTTGTACTTATCCTGGGCCCTTCATCAAACAGTCCCAGGGTGAGTTACAAAAATACTACAATGAAACAAAGTACAAATTATAATAAAATCATAAAATAAAACGGCAAACCTAACCAATAACAAGACAGCAGCAAGTTAGCAGGAGGGAAAACACACATCCAGTCAAAGACGTGGATAAAGAGACACATTTTATTTATTTATTTATGTGTTTAATTTTTATCTTGCCCTTTCTCCCAAAAGGAGCCCAGGGCAGCAAACAACAAGGTACAAAACAATACAAACATCTTAAAAAAGCATCCCAATGGAGATGCAGACTAGGATAAAGGTCTCTGTTCAAAAGTCTCATTGGAAGAGAAAGGTCTTCAGTAGGTGCCGAAAAGACAACAGAGACAGCACCTCAGGGGAGTGAATTCCATAGAGTAGGTGCCACAACACTAAAGGTCTGTTTCGTATGTTGTGCGGAACAGACCTCCTGATAAGATGGTATCTACAGGAGACCCTCACCTGCAGAGTGCAGTGATTGACTAGGTGTGTAAGGGGTGAGATGATCTTTAAGTTGAGCAGTTGCTAAAAAAAGCATACAGTGACGGCCTTCTCTGAGCCCACATCACATCTGTTGGAACTTTGGAAGTGGGGCAAGAGCAACTCCTGTTTTGTTGTTTTGTTTAAGCTCCAGAGGGAAGATAGGGCTAGGATCCTCCAGATGGATAGGCTTTGTTTACCTTTTACCTGTGATGCTCTGACTGACTTCCTTCTGTCGCTAGACTGTGACGCCTTTAGGGAAGCTTACCTGCCCCTCCTCCTTCTGCTCTTTCCCATTTTCTCCTTTTCTTCTCTGGCTGTCCGTGAGAGAGGAGACATCATTTTGTCTCTGCTCTCTCTCCAAGCATGGGGCTGACTCCTACACCTGGGAGTTATGCCTCCAACTTAGCTAGTTAGTTAGAACAGGTATGCCTTTTCTATCTACTATGCATTTCTCTAAATAAAGTAGCTTTTCTTATTTTACTAAGTCTCCAGTCTCAGTGACACTGTTGCAGGGTAAAAGTCTGCTTTCTTAGGCAAACGCACGCACACGTTGGCACACTCGCATTTCAACATCTGCTGTTACTCTCTGCTGCTGTGGTGCTGCTTTTAAACGAAATTAAGCAACACAACTACACACAGTGCAACAACATCTGCTGTCAAAACTAGCCTAGGACAAGTTTCTTAAAGCCAGTGAGCACAGTGAGAACAAACGGGAAAAGCAGAGGGCTTCAGTTCCCTTTCCCAATGCATACTACATGATTAGGGCTGAGCAATTAATTTTTGTCTCAGTTTCTCATTTTTCATATCTTAAGTTCAGTTCTCTACATTTCCACACCTGTTTAAGGTTTTTTTTTTAAAGTCTTCATGAAAATTCATCAGCATTTTAGTGTGAATTTCTCCTAATATTCACCTTTTTATATGCACTTTCCCCTCATATAATGCATTTTGTGTACTATTATATATGCACTGTTATGCACACTTTACCTCATTTTGTTATATGTTACTTGGGTGCAGAACTACATTTGAAAATTCAGAAAAGTGCAGATTTCTAAACACCAATTTCATTTGGATACCTATTTGGACATTTGACTGGTATATATCAATCTTTATATGTAAATTAAAATGGATATATTGATACTTGTATTGTTAATGTGAGCTAAAGCTTTTTCTTTTTCTTTCTCCTTTCCTATCCCCTCTTTCTTCTTAACAAATTAGCAATAAAAAGCAATTTAAACAAGAAAAGTGTGGAGGGTGGCTGTGTTTAGGTTTGTGTATTGTTTTACAAAATGCAAATCAGGTAAGTTTTCCCTTAAACACAAGCTGAATCTAATTTCATCCCCACTCTATACATAACATACAATCAATTTCATATAAGAAGTAAATCTCTCTCATACACATACACACTTTGTACAGGGTGACCACTTACACATCATAAAAAAAGTAAATGCCTCACCCAAAGGTGAGAACACACAATGCTTAAAAATTAATTTATATGTTCAGATATAAGGAAAGAAATACTGTAATTAAATATTAGGAATAAAATGTGTCTTGCAGTGGGGAAGACTGTGACCAATGTAGTGTCCCGGTGCTAATGGTTAATGCATAGTTTCAAGGCCCCTGCTCTCTCTTCTTACAGTTCTTATTTATTGTATTAATTTAACAAACTTTATATACTGCTTGACTGTAAGGAAACCTCTCAGTGGTTCTTTATCTTTAAAAAAGGACTTAGACTGGATAGCCTTTCAAATAGAGGACTATCATGTGTAAAGCTGGATATGTGGTCACCTTTATTTTATTGGTAGAGCAACTGCTTTGCCTGCAGAAGATCCCAGATTCAATCTCTGGCAGTCCCAAGGAAAGCTGAGTTAATCCCCCAGGAGTAATTCTCTAGTTGACAGTTGAGCCGCCACCCTCACTTTGTTCACTTCCAGTTGTTTACTCCCCATCCCCAGGGGTCTAAACTGACTGAGAGCAGGAATTTCAGCCACACCTCCTGAACTCATTGGATAGCAATACCAGCTGGGAGGAACCAGCCATACATATAAATTTAGGACAGCTAGTGAAGGAGACTGCTCCAGAGCTAGAGGGAGCTCTGAGGTGATGAAGCATCTTGGCTCCAGCTGACAAAGCATCAAGGTGAGTTAAGCATCAGAACAATTTCAGCAGCAGGGCAAGGAGGCCAGGGGACCCCTCTGCCTGTCTAAGCTCAAGGCTTTCAATAAAGTAACTCAATAACTGTGTTTTGTGTTTTTATTGTTTATAATTTTATTATATATTTATTATGTACTTACAGTTGTAAGTATGGTTCCATGGCAAGCCACCCTAATGAGAAAAAGAGTCCAAGATGGGTGGGAGTTTCTAAAAAAGGAAATTCTAAAAGCGCAATGGCAAGCAATTCCAACAAGGAAAAAAGGGGGGAAACAACAGAAGAAGCCAATGTGGCTTCACAAAAAGCTTAGAGATGACCTGAAAACAAAAAAGGACACATACCGGAAGTGGAAAGAAGGCCAGGCCACAAAGGAAGAGTACAGGCAGGTATCACGGAATTGCTGGGATGCTGTCGGGAAGGCTAAAGCTGAGAATGAGCTGAGGCTACCGAGGGATGCTAAAAGCGACAAAAAAGCTTTCTTCAAGTATGTCCATAGTAAAAGACAGAGAAAAGAAATGGTGGCACAACTACTCAATGAGGATGGCAAAATGACAACAGATGACAAAGAAATGGCAGAAGTGCTCAATTCCTACTTTGGCTCAGTCTTCTCCCAAAAAAGGGTCCATGACCGTCCTGGGAAACATGAAGTAGAAGGGGCAGGATTGGAGCTTAAGACTGATAGACAAACGGTCAAGGAATACCTAATCACTTTGAACGAGTTCAAATCTCCAGGGCCCGATAAACTGCATCCTAGAGTATTGAAGGAACTGGTTGAAGAACTCTCAGAACCACTGTCTATTACCTTTGTGAAATCATGGAGGACTGGTGAAGTGCCGGATGACTGGAGGAGAGCTAATGTTGTCCGTATCTTCAAAAGGGGCAAGAAGGAGGAACCGGGGAACTACAGCCAGTCAGCCTAACATCAATCTCTGGAAAAATTCTGGAGCAGCTTATAAAGCAGTCAATCTGTAAGCACCTTGAAAGCAATGCAGTGATTACTAGGAGTCAACATGGATTTATGAAGAACAAATCCTGCCACACTAATCTCATCTCATTTTTTGATCGGGTAACCACCACAGGGCTTGGTCCTGAGCCCAGTGCTCTTTAGCATTTTTATTAACTACTTAGATGAGGAGGTACAAAGCATGCTTATCAAATTTGCAGATGATACAAAGTTGGGGGGCATAGCTAATAACATGGAAGACAGAAAGAAAATTCAAAGGGACCTTGATAGGCTGGAGCACTGGGCTGAAAACAACATAATGAAATTCAACAGGGATAAATGCAAAGTTCTACACTTAGGAAAAAGAAACCAAATGCATAGTTATAAGATGGGGAATACTTGGCTCAGCAGTACGACATGTGAGAAGGATCTTGGAATTGTCGTTGATCACAAGCTGAATATGAGCCAGCAGTGTGATGTGTCTGCAAAAAAGGCAAATGCTATATTAGGCTGCATTAACAGAAGTATAGTTTCCAAATTGCGTGAAGTGTTAGTTCCCCTCTATTCAGCACTGGTTAGGCCTCATCTTGAATACTGTGTCCAGTTCTGGTCTCTGCACTTCAAGAAGGATGCCGACAAACTGGAACAGGTTCAGAGGAGGGCAACAAAGATGATTAGGGGACTGGAAACAAAGCCCTATGAGGAGAGACTGAAAGAACTGGGCATGTTTAGCCTGGAGAAGAGAAGACTGAGGGGAGATATGATAGCACTCTTCAAGTACATGAAAGGTTGTCACATAGAGGAGGGTCAGGATCTCTTCTTGATCATCCCAGAGTGGAGGACACGGAATAATGGGCTCAAGTTTCAGGAAGCCAGATTTCGACTGGACATCAGGAAAAACGTCCTAACTGTTAGAGCCATACAACAATGGAACCGATTACCTAGAGAGGTAGTGGGCTCTCTGGCACTGGAGGCATTGAAGAGGCAGCTGGACAACCATCTGTCGGGATGCTTTGATTTGGATTCCTGCATTGAGCAGGGGGTTGGACTCGATGGCCTTATAGGCCCCTTCCAACTCTACTGTTCTATGATTCTATGATTCTGTGTGTGTGATTTTATTGTAAGCCACTCTGAGTGCCCTATTGTAGAGTGGAAGGGCGGGATAGAAATATTTTAAATAAATAATAAATAAAGTTATGTACATAGTAAGCCAGCAGGCATGTGGGGGCTTTCAGTGTCTTGCACTGTCTGTAACATGTATGACTATCTGCCTATTGACAGCAGTCATGGGTTTGCCCTCTGTGCAGTAAGTTCCTTGCTCTCTGGGAACAAGTTCGTTTCCATGAGGCCAAGGTGGCTGACCTGGAGAAGCTGAGAGAGGCAGGGGGTTGTGGATGAGGCCTATGGGGACATTATTATTATTATTATTGCTGTGTACCATTCCAGGGATGATAGCTCTCTCTTCTATCATGGAAAATGAAGGGGATACTGCTGTGGAGGTTGGAGGGATCCTTATAGTGGTTGATTCAATCATTAGGAACATAGATAGTGGCATGTGTGATGGGTGTGCAGACCCCAGGGTGATTTTCCATCCTGGCACAAAGGTTGCGGCTGTTACCCATCGTCTAGATACTGCTGGGGAGGAGTTAGTGATTGTGGTGCATGTTAGCATCAGTGAGATGGAGAAATTCTATTGTGAGATTCTGGAAGCAAAATTTAGGTTGCTAGGTAGGATGCTGAAATGCTACTGGTACCATGCATTGGGCCACCTTAACAGATGCAGCTTTATAGTCTCAATGTGTGGATGAGACAATGGTGATGAAAAGAGGGATTTGGTTTTGTTAGTCACTGGGGAACATTTTGGACAAGTCACACCTGTACAAAAGGTACAGGCTCCAATTGAACTGCGATGGAACCAGACTGCTGGTGCTTAAAATAAAAAATGTGGCAGAGCAGTTTTTAAACTGATTGAGGGGCGAAAGCCAAGAGGAGCTGAGGAGGGTCAAGTTCAGAACAAGTCTCCCCATTGGAATAAAGACATAAAAATCATGAAAATTTAAATGAAGTAGTCTTAGAACTGGGTATTGTGAATCCTTGGATACATTATAGCAATTCAGAGAGGCCAAAGTACCACAGGCCAAACCAAGACATTTGAAGAGATACACTGTATATGTGTTTATATGCTTGAAGCCTCCAAGACAAGATGGGAGAACTAGAGTGCTTGGTCTTAAAGGTCAGCATTGATATAGTGAGCAATAAGGAAACAATAAGGGATGCTAAAAAAATTGAGAAGCATATTACTAAAAATATAGCAACCAACAACAAAAATTTCTTAAATTTCTAGGAGGAAAGGCAGGATTTAATACATACATACAAGCAGGAAACCGTCTAGGGAGGCAGTTGGACCCTTGGATGACAAGGGAGTCAAAGGTGTGCTAAAGTAGGATAAGGAGATTGCAGAAAAGCTAACTGAATTCTTTGCATCTGTCTTCACAGCAGAGGATATAGGGCACATCCGTGTGGCTGAACTAACTTTTGCAGGAAGGGAGTTTGAGGAACTGAGGCAAATAGTGGTGATGAGAGATGAATTTCTAGGCTTAATAGACAAAATAAAAATGGATAAATCACCAGGTCTGGATGACATCCACCAAAGTTATCTCAAAAAACTCAAATGTGAGTTTGCTGATCTTCTAACAAAAATAAGTAGCTTGTCCTTCAGATCTGTTTCCATACCTAAGGACTGGAAAGTGGCCTGTGTAACACCACTATTTAAAAAGGGATCTGGGGGGATCCCGGAAATCACAGGCCTGTTAGCATAATGTTTGTCCTGGGAAAACTGGTAGAAAGTATTGTTAAAGACAAAATAACCAAGCATATAGAGGAGCAAGCCTTGCTGAAGGAAAACCAGCATGGCTTCTGCAAGGGTAAGTCCTGTCTCACTAACCTATTAGAATTCTTTGAGAGTCAACAAGCATATAGATAGAGGTGTTGTAGTGGACATAGTGTTCTTTCAAAAGCTTTTTGAAGCTCCACCTCACCGAGGACTCCTGAGTAAGCACAGCAGTCATGGAACAAGAGGAGAGGTCCTCTTGTGGATCAGGAATTGGCTAGGAAATAGAAAGCAGAGAGTAGGAATAAATGGACAGTTCTCCCGATGGTGGGAAGTAGAAAGTGGAATCCCCCAAGGATCGGTATTGAGAACTGCTTTTAAACATGTTCATAAATGATATAGAGTTAGGGGTAAGCAGCGATGCTACTAACTTGTTCAGGGCTGTTAAAACAAAAAGGGATTGCAAAGAGCTCCAAAAGGATCTCTCCAACCTGAGTGAATGTGGGGTAAAATGACATATGCAACTCAATGTAAACAAGTGTAAAGTTATGCATATTGGAGCAAAAAAAATCTTAATTTCACATATATGCTCATGGGATCTGAACTGGTGGTGGCTGATCAGGAATGAGACCTTGAGGTCGTACTGGAAATCTTGATGAAGATGTCCATGCAGTGTGTGGCAGGTGTAAAATAAGGCAAATTCCATGCTAGGGATCATTAGGAAAGGTATGGAAAATAAAACTGGAGATATAATGCTGTTATATAAATCTATGGTTGTGGCCGCATTTGGAATACTGTGTACAGTTCTGGTCACCTCACCTCAAGTAGGATATTGTGGAGCTGGAAAAGATTCAGAAAAGGGCAAGCAAAATGATCAGGGGAATGGAGAGACTCTCCTATGAGGAAAGGTTACAGTATTCGGGGGTTTTTAGTTTAGAGAAAAGGCGAGTAATAGGTGATAGGAGAGAAGTGTATAACATTATGCATGGCATTGAGAAATTGGATAGAGAAAAGGTTTTCTCCCTCTCTCTCAACACTAGAACTTGTGGACATCCAGTGAAGCTGAATGCTGGAAAATTCCCAGGACAGACCCCCCCCCCAAAAAAGCACTCCTTCACTAGGGATGAAAAGTTCTGTCAGTTTCAGTTCTGTCAGTTTCTCATTTTTCCAATCTTAATTTCATTTTTCTACATTTCTGTAGCAATTTGCAATTTTTTTAAAAAAAATCCTATAAAAATTCTCCAGCATTTTAGTGTAAATTTCTCCTAATAAACACATTTTTGTAGGCAGTTTTGACTAACGTACACATTTTTGCAAGTAATTTCTCATCATTTAATGAATTTTTATATGTTCACTGATATATTCATTTTATGCATACTTTCCCCTAACATATGCATGTTTGTAAACATTGGTTGGCGAACTGCATTGCAAAATCTGAATAAATGCAAATTTCAAAGGATGGCTGTGTTTCGGTTCTCATATTGTTCCAGAAAGTGCACATTTGATAGATTCAGCTTGAAATGCTGAATGAAATTCCTTGTTCATTCCTATTCTTCACACAGCACATAGTGAAAACTATGGAATTTGCTCCCACAAGAGGCAGTGATGGCCACCAATGTGGATGGCTTTCAAATAAGATTAGACACATTCATGGAGGAAAAGCCTGTGCTCAGCCTCCATAGTCAGACGATGTATACCTCTGCATATCAGTTGCTGGAAACTGCAGGAGGGAAGAGTGCTTATGTTATTATCTTCTTTTGTTCTTATTTCCAGGTAGGGTTGGAAGTGACTTCTTGTCTGAAACCCTAGAGAGTTATTGCCAGTCAGTGTAGACAATACTGAGCTCAACGGACCATTAGTCTGACTCAGTATAAGGCAGCTTCCTATGTTTGATAATCACCAAAACTATCTGGAGGCTCCAACTACTCTCCCTTTTATGTACCTGTTGTGTGTGTGTGTGTTTAAAACATTAGGATGGTTGGTGGTTCAGGGAGATCCCATCTTCAGATAAATATATGATCTCACAGTTCATTAATTACCCTTACTCTGCAACAAGGAAACTGAGGGAGCGGGTGTTAGCTCTTCACCCTGAATAGAATCCAATGAAGCAAGTAATGTCTGAACAGGCATACAGTGTCTTGATAAAGGCCACACAGACTGAGACTTGTAGGACCTGAATCTTGCTGATCCAAGTAGCTAACGTACACTAGCTACAATCCCATAGACTTGGGCATCATGATAGTATCCTACTCCCATAAAAAGATCCCTCTGGTGTGTAACTACTCACCTATGCAATTTGTTCAAATCAGTAAGGGAAATTCACCCCATCTGTCTCTGCTTGCCTCTTCCTTTGTCAGTCTTTTGCTCCTGGTCACACAACCTCCTAGGCACCAACCCTCTCTTACCCATTCCATTCCCTGTTTGTCAACTGCCAAGAACATAGCCACACTAAAATGTAAGAACATTCAAACCATGCACCAAACATACCTAGAAGTTCTATGCTGCGTTTTCTTTGGTATTATGTGAAAGACAGCATCCAAGCATTTTGTTTTGAAATAAGAAGCATTTGTCAGGCCTTTTATTTCAAAAGCAAAAGAATATGATTCGTAATGCTTCTAATCCTGGATTTAAGAAGCCTGTGTTGGGAGGTAGGGGAGATGGGAAGGGGTGGGGTTGGGGGAAGAAATAAAGGATTGTACTGTTTATTGTAATCATGTGAAAACCCCAATAAACTATACATAAAAAAGAAACCCAAGGTGCTGTTATATATAATAATCAATTATTTTTATTTTTTGCTAACCAACACTTTCAAGTAAAAAGCTAAGAGCAATAACAAAAAGTAATTTACTGCCAAAAATAAAAATAAAGATCTAGGAATGAAAACATCTTGTCCAGACTATGTTTTGTAACACATTGGCTGGGATTCCTTACTGTGCTGAGGCCCTCGTATTGAGAAGATAAGTTTTATTTTTTATAGCGCAGCCAAAATTTTATTCTGCATCTGCTCTGATAAGATTTTTGGAAGCAAAACAGAGAGTGTCCTATTTTATTCTTTATTTTTGAAAATGTCCAGCTATTCTTCTCCCAGTGAGAGTTCCATATTTTCCCCATGTCTGCTGTAAGCAGCCCGTTCCTTCCTTTTTCACTGTGGAAGATACTGTGGGCCCCAGGAGTCAGGGCTCTTGCCCAACCTTTGTCTGCTAGACGGATTGCTACAGTATGCAGCTGCAGTAACCCCCTAGCTTTTAGAAGTCTTTTCATGCGGAGGAAAAGGCCCAGTCAGACTCTTCCGACTCTTCCTTTTCACTGCTGTTGTCAGCACCTGAAAAGGATGCAGGAAAAAGATCTGTGCACAAGTGTACATGGGACGTATGAGGAATGCCCATGGAACGATTTAAGAAGGATGGGGACAGTTCCCCTTGTGTTTCTGAATAACTACATCTTTGGTTGTTATGAGTTAAAATCACAACGAATAAGCTTAGAATACACTGATTTGTGGACTGTGTATGTAATTTTCAAAACAATTCTATGCATGTTTGCTCAGAAGTTCCACTGTGTTCATTGGATCCGACACCAAGTTAAATGTGCACAGGATTACAGTCTCCATCTTGAATGAATCCAAGAACAGGCTTTTGAATGAGGCTGCAGAGCTTGCCCTTAACCAATCAGACATGAAATAGAATAGGAATGCCAGGTGACTGCATCATAGGAAGTGGCACACTATGGTTGGGTCCCAAATAATAACTTTAGGAAAGTCCATGGGCTTGCAAAACTCCACTGGGATTCTGACTCCTTCCACTCCAGCATCATGTTTATTTTTTGAACATGTTTAGGTCACTTTTTGGCAAACTTCTCCAACAAAAATCTATAGTCATCAGTAAAATGCAATAAAACTAACAAAATAAATGAGGAATAGAGCAACAGTGCAGAGACAAAGAGACACTGGAGTCAAGCACACACATAATTCAGGGGGTACAGAAAAGATGAATCTGAGAGTGGAAAAGAACTGCCTTGGGAGATGGTGGACTCTCTTTCTTCCAGAGGTATTTAAGCAGAGAGTGGACAGTCATCTGTCAAGGAAGTTGTAGTTGCATATTATTATTTCTGTTGTTGTTTAATTAAATGTATACACCACTGTTCCTCCCATAAGGAGCCAAGGGTGGCAAACAAAACCACTAAAACCACTTAAAAACATCTTCAAAACAAAAGACTTTAAAACATTAAAATAAAAGATCTCAAAAACATCCTTAACAAACAACTTTAAAAACATATTTAAAAGCAATTCCAGCACAGACACAGACTGGGATAAGGGTCTTGCATTGCTGGAATAAGGATTTTGTGTTGCAGATCCTGCATTGAGCAGGGGGCTGGACTCGGCCTCTAAGTACATTTCCAACTCAATTTTTGGGCAGTATCCTGTTAACTTGTCCTGCCCAGTGTAGTGCTAAGTCAGGGTCTCATCAGTGGAAGAATTAACTCTAGCACAATGGGACTTCCCTCCATCTCCTCCTCCCACACCCATGCACTCTCCTCATATCTGCTTGGAGGGTTGGGGGAACTCCTAGAACAGATTTAAGGGGCACAGTAATCCTTGTGCTGATGAGACTTTGATTTAGCACTGTGCTGGATACAACCCCATGGTTCTAACCTATAAAAATGGAAAGAGACAGAGCAAGATGAGTTGTCTGAGGGAAGGAGTTTGAAGCCTGGTTAGCATAAAACACTAAGCCATGGTTTGCTTAAGACATTGTTTGTTTAACAAACCATAAGTTAACTATGAGTTTTCCCACAGATTATCAAACAAACCATGGCTTGTTTTGTTTTCCAGCTGCTCTTGCGTTGTACCTTTAGAGCCTGGTGAGAGTCTGGGGTGGTGGTGTCAAACAAATAATGGTTAAAGAATGGTGCTAGATTCACACATAACACCAAGTGATAGTTAAAACAAGCCCATGTTTTTAAGTCAACAAACCATGGCTTCAGATTGTGGATTAGTGGCAGATTTCTTTTTAAACTATTGTGCAGGGTTCACACATAGCACTATATCATGATTTAATAAATCATAGTTTAATGTTATGCACAAGCCAGGCCAGATGCCACAACTGAGAAGGGCCTTGTCCCATGTACCCACTATGCACACTAACTCTTAAAACAATTTTTGAAATCCCCCAGTTTAAAAAATTGTATAGCACGTGGAATGGATATTCAAGAAATGCACTTCTACATGGCCCTGAATATGCAGAACCTATAACATGCCAGTATATGAAATCATGCTAACTCTCATTTTAAGTATTCAAATTCAACACTGCAAAAGTACACTCCAAGTTCAATCTTATGAGACCAAAGTGGGTCTGTTATTAATAGACAGGAAATATATTCTAAAATTGATTGCAGCCAAACAGTTTGCTTCTATTCACATTGGTTGCAACTCTGAATAATAAGGAAGCTCATTAAATGTGATTTATATCAACTCAAGTAATGCTAGATGTACCATGGCTTAAAACAACTTAATTTGTTTGTAATAAGGATTGTCTGAAAGACTAGCAATTACTGTGGTGGGACATTTATTAGGAAGAGAGCATCATAAATACAGAAGCAAAAGACTGCTAAAAGTTTACATGGTACATTAAAAGATGCCTCAGTGTTGCAAATTGGCAATGATTTATCCCAAGTCTAATAATGTACAGTATTGCTTGTAAGCCATAATCAACTTTTAGAGTAATCCTTGAAGTTTCACACAAACCAAACGTGGACATCTATTATTCAATGGCTTGCATCCCACAATGGTTATTCAATGGTAGTCACAGTGTTTCGGTTAAAGGCATTCCGGCATTAAGACCTTCTTAAGCAATTGTATACAGCAGCAAAGTTGTAGTGAATAGATAAAATCTGGGAGACTATCATGATAGTGTGGCAAGCAAAGAACCCCTCCCCCCTTTTTTAAAAAAATTATATCACCAGGATTTCAGTTTATTTCCTATGTGGAAGCTTTCAAGCTTCTCATCAAATTCCAGTCAAGTATAGATGCTTTTGGTTTTTTTTTTCTATGATGGATATTTTACATATAAAATATAACTCATACATGCTATTATTAGCAACATTCTTCTTAGGCTGTTTTATTTAAGTTGTCCACATGCATGATAAACATTGTAATCAGTGAGCTTTTTTATTCTTTTAGTTTTAGTAATCTGGTTGTATTGTTATGTGTGCTCTTTCTGTTTTTGGTTGCCTGTCTTTTAAACTTTATTTCTAAATAAAATTCCATTAGATTTGAAGCACAAAACACAAAAGGCTGTCTTCACCATCATATGACACTGACCAATAAAAGGCTTTGAAATTAATAAAAATAAATTTGACACAGATTTGTTTGATGAATAATGAGAGAAATATAATTTTCTAGGTTAGATTCTCTGTAGAAACAGTAGTAACACAGGAAAGAAGCAAAGTAAGAAGAACACCAATAAACATACAAAATATAATTCTCTATCTTTGGAGATGGCAGGTGTTGCCACCACTCACCATATGCACATGTTACCAAATTCTTCCAAGCTACACAGCAAGTGGATTGGACTGTGAAAGACCAGCTAAATTGTGTTTGCATTTTGACAAATTCGTAGGGCAGTACAATATCTAAGAGAGAAGGTCGGGTCTCCTGTTCCCCTGTTACATTCACTATAGCTGCCCAATTTGCCTGCTTTTGAAAGTTTGTGAAGGGTGCTGAGAGTTGCTAGGAGATGCCCTGTTCCCCTCACAGACCTTCAATCAGAGTGACTGACTATTAAACCACTCTGACCACTGGAGCTCTGTCAGGGGAATACGAGGCTCCTCTCAGCATCCTTCACAAACTACACTTCCCAGGATTCTCTGGGGGAAGCCATGACTGTCTAAAGTGGCATAAATGTCTGGCATGGGTGTGGCCCCCTGATTAGGCGAGCCAAGCAGCTGTGAGTCTGGCTTTTAGATCACTCCTCAGAGAGGAGGTCAGGTCTCCTGCTCCCCTTGTGCATTCACTATAGCTGCCCAATTTCTTCACTTTTTAAAGTTTGATAGAAATATCAGTTGGCTATAGGTACGTTCTTAAACTGCAAGGTGTTTTTTCCCCATTACTTTATTCCTCTGCGTTTTAAATCAGGAGGTAAGAAATGGGATCCTGTGCAAGTTTGCTGAGAATGGATTGATCATTTGCATGTTTATTGAGTTCAATGGGATTTACTCCCCTGCAAACATGCTTAGGATAGGTGAAACTGAACATGGGGAGGGGAGGGGAGGAGGGAGGGAAGGCAGGGTTAGGGAAGGAGGAGGGAGGGGAAGAGGAAGGGCAGAAAGGAGGGGGAGGGAAGGAGGAGGGCAGGCTTGATCATGTGCATGTTTATTGAGTTTAGTGGGATTTACTCCCTTGCAATCATGCTTAGGTGAAACTGACCATAGGAGAGAAGGAGAAGAGGGAGGGAGGAGGCAGGGGAATAGGAAGAATGAAGAGGGGGAGGGGAGGAAGAAGGGTGGAGGGGAGAGGAGAGGGGAAGGAGGGGGAGGGGAAGGAGAGAGCAGAAAGAGAGGAGAGAGGGAGAGGGGACGGAAAAGGCAGGTCTGATCATTTGCATGCTTATTGAGTTCAATGGGATTTACCCTGAATCATGCTTAGGATAAGCAAAACTAACATGGAGGAGGAGAACGGAGGAGGGGAGAGGAGAAGGAAGAAGGGAAGGCAGAGGGTGATGGGAGAGGGAAGGGGAAGTAGGGGGAGGGGGATGGAGGGAGAGCAGATTGGAAGGGGAGAGGTGGGGGGACGAGGGACAAAGGAAGTGGGAGGAAAGAGGAAAGAGGGAGGGTATAGGGGGCAAGAAGGAGGGGAAGGAAGGTTTGATTATTTGCATGCTTTTTGAATTCAATGGGATTTGTTCCTTTACAATCATGACCTAGGGGAAGGGCAGGGACGGGGGAGGAGGAGGAAGGAAAAAAAAGGGATAAAAGGTAGTGGTAGGGAGGAAAGGGGAGGGGAGAGGGAGGGGGAGATGTCCCTGGCCACATCCACACCAAACCTTTATTTTACTTTAGACAGTCATGGCTTCTCCCAAAGAATACTGGGAGGTGTAGTTTGTGAAGGGTGCTGAGGGTTGCTAGGAGACACATTATCACCCTATTGTCCTCACAGAGCTACAATCACCAGAAGAGGGGCTCACTGGTGAACCAGTTTGGCTACTGGAGCTCTGTCAGAGGAATAGGAGTCTCCTAACAACTCTTAGCACCCTTCACAAACTACACTTCCCAGGATTCTTTGGGGGAACCCAGGACTGTTTAAAGTGGAATAAATGTCTGGAGTAAGTGTGGCCACCTGATTAGCCAAGCCAAACAAGCTGTGAGTTTGGCTTTTAGAACACTGACAGTTGGTTCTTACTGAGCATACCTGCACTTTCACAGACTCCAATGTTAAATTTCTTAAATTAATTAAAAATCAACCATGCATTTTGTTAACTTTTAAACTGCAGAAGATGAAGGTCAGAGTATGGGGCAAGGCCAGTAACAGGATTACAAGTACTCTGTGAACATGGCTGAAATTTAATTAATTTCAACAAATTATGAGACCACTGACAGAAAAAAGCCGAACAGGGATCTGAATAATTTTACTTTTGTTTTACACTTTGAACTCTGGATTATCTCTGAATGTTTTGTGTATAGCCACAAAATCTTAGAGGGTTATTAAATACATGTTTCTGAGTTCAGAACTATAAGGTTTGTAAGGTTTTGTTTTAAACTGAGCTTATGGGAAGCAGCAGAATGGCATGGAGGTATTTTCAATTCAACATTGCGGAATGTAAAAAATTCATGCTGGCTATAGTATACTTTCATGGCTGTATAATATAAGTATTATTTGAAGTTTACCACTACGTATTTTCTTTTTGTCTTACCGCATGATGGGCTTTGGTTGATGAAACATTTTTCCTACTGGGAATGTGTAGTCTATCCCGTGCCTGCTAGGGATTGAAGAATCTATCAATTTTGGTTTTTCTGTTTCTCATTTTTCCAGTCTTAAATTCAGTTTTCCACATTTCCACATCAGTTTTTTTTTTAAAAAAGCCTCATGAAAATGTATCAGTGTGTGTATGTGTGTTATGTGCCTTCAAGTCGATTACGACTTATGGCGACCCTATGAATCAGTGACCTCCAAGAGCATCTGTTATAAACCACCTGGTTCAGATCTTGTAAGTTCAGGTCTGTGGCTTCCTTTATAGTGTCAATCCATCTCTTGTTTGGTCTTCCTCTTTTTCTACTCCCTTCTGTTTTTCCCAGCATTATGGTCTTTTCTAGTGAATTCTGTCTTCTCATGATATGTCCAAAGTATGATAACCTCAGTTTCATCATTTTAGCTTCTAATGATCATTCTGGTTTAATTTGTTCTAACACCCAATTATTTGTCTTTTTCATGGTCCATAGTATCCACAAAGCTCTCCTCCAGCACCACGTTTCAAATGAGTTTATTCTTCTCCTTTCCACTTTTTTCACTGTCCAAATTTCACATCTGTACATAGAGATCAGGAATACCATGGTCTGAATGATCCTGACTTTAGTGTTCAGTGATACATCTTTACGTTTGAGGACCTTTTCTAGTTCTCTCATAGCTGCCCTCCCCAATCCTAGCCTTCTTTTGATTTCTTTATTGTCTCCATTTTGGTTAATGACTGTGCCAAAATATTGATAATCCTTGACTAGTTCAATGTCCTCATTGTCAACTTTAAAGTTACATAAACCTTCTGTTGTCATTACTTTAGTCTTCTTGACGTTCAGCTTTAGTCCTGCTTTTGTACTTTCCTCTTTAACTTTCATCAGCATTCATTTCAAATCATTACTGGTTTCTGCTAGTAGTATGGTATCGTCTGCATATCTTAAATGATTGATATTTCTCTCTCCAATTGTCACACCTCCTTCACCTTGGTCCAATCCTACTTTCTGTATGATATGTTCTGTGTATAGATTAAACAAGTAGGGTGATAAAATACACCCGTCTCACACCCTTTCCTAATGGGAACCAATTGGTTTCTCCATATTCTGTCCTTACAGTAGCCTCTTGTCCAGAGTATAGGTTTCAAATCAGGACAATCAGATGGTGTGGCACCCCCATTTCTTTTAAAACATTCCATAGTTTTTTATGATCTACACAGTCAAAGGCTTTGCTGTAGTCTATAAAGCACAGGGTGATTTTCTTCTCAAATTCCTTGGTCCGTTCCATTATCCAACGTATGTTTACGATATGATCTCTGGTACGTCTTCCTTTTCTAAATCCAGTTTGGACATCTGGCATGTCTTGGTAAGGGCCTTGTTGTAGAATCTTGAGCATTACTTTACTTGCATGGGATATTAAGGCAATAGTTTGATAATTACTGCATTCCCTGGGATCCCTTTTCTTTGAAATTGGGATGTATAGTGAATGCTTCCAGTCTGTTTTATTTTCCATTGTTTTATTTTCCATATTTGTTGACAATTTTTTTGTCAAAATTTAGATAAGATTCCATCTCAGTAGCTTGTAGCAACTCTATTGGTATACCACCTATTCCTGGTGATTTGTTTCTTCTAAGTATTTTAAGAGCAGCTTCCATCTCACATTCTAACATTTCTGGTTCTTCATACAGTTCTTCTGTGAATGAATCTGTCATCCTTGCATCTCTTTTATATAATTTTTCAGTGTATTGCTTTGATTTTTCTTTTATTTATCAGCATTGAATACATAAAATATATCAGCATTTTAGTGCAAATTTCTGTATGCAATTTTGCTTAGTACACATATTTTTGCAAAGAAAATTTATGTTGCAGTCTTGTATGTTATTTTCACTAATATATGCATTTTAATGCACCCTTTACCCTAGTATATGCATTTTTGTGCACATTACCTGGCTGGCTAACTGCATCACAAAATGCAAGGGATTGTGAATTTTGAAGAGTTGCCTGTCTTTCAGTTTGCATATTGTTTCAGAAAGTGTGGATTAGACAGGTTCACCTGTAGATGCGAACTAAATCAAATTTCTCCCCCATCCCTAATTGGTGCATCAGATTCAGATGACATTTAAAATTTTTAAAAAATTTCTATTGAGGAAAATCCAAACAACTTTTGCTAAGCTAGCTTTTCCAGGGTGGGGCATGTTGTCACTAATACAATGCAATTCTTCCTCCAGTCAGTGCACTGCTTCTTCATGAACTATGGTGCACTGTGATGCTGACTTGTGACATCATAGTCTATGAGCAAAATACTCCATGCCCATATATGAAAATGAGCAAACAAACCTGGGAAACAAGCAATACCCTCTCAGCATAGTTATTCCTCCACTGCCCTTGGCAACATGTCATGGCAACAAGATGTTGAAATAGTTGACCAATTCAGGCAACAGCTAATAATTGGTGCTTCCTATGGCAGCAAATGCTTTCCCAACTGCAGTCTCTCCATTAAAGAAGTCCAGATAGCAGAGCAGAGAAACACTTCCACCTGTGACCTTGGCAGAGCTTGGAAGTAACTAGTTACAAGTAACGAATTACTTGTAATTCATTACTTTTTCGAGTAACAAGTGGGTAATTCCTTTACATTTTGATTGTAATAGAACTAGGAGTAATTTTACTACTTTTGTGGAGTAATTGTAACATTTCCAGAATTACTTTTGGGCATTACTGGGGGGGGGAGCAGGGGAAGTCTTCTGCTCCTCTGATTTGTGGATGAAAATCATGTGCCTCAAACTGGGCTTCTGTGCATTGTCGCTCTTTCCTCATGCTCTGTGGATGGGGAGGAGGCGACGAGGGAGGAGGCGGAGAGTGAGATGGGGTGGAGTGGAGAAAACAATTATTTAAAAAAATGGATAGTGGTGGTGAAGAATGTAGGGAAAAAGGATCTGAAGGTCAAGAACATGGATAAAGGAGGAGAAGGAGGCAGCAGCAGAATAGAGATAAAGAACTGTGGAGGTGAAATATGACAACATACGTGTGTGTGAGAGAGAGAATACTGTGTTTGCACTTGGCCTCCACCACCCTCTTTGGCTACTGTGCTGCATATGCAGTATTTTAACTTTTTTGCACCTCAGGAAAAATGTTTGCTTGAGTGAGTGTCCCTTAGTTGGTGACAGGGCAGGGTCTGGGAGGTGGTTAAGTGAGAGGGATTATGCTGGCTGGCTGAGTGGGGGGGTTGCACTTGGTTTGACATGCAAAGATCTGAGTAGTGACCACTCTTACCAGCATAGAGACCACCATTGCTATCTTATGAATAAATATAATTATTCTACTACCTCTGTATGTGTTTGTTTATTTTTAATGTTGTTTTAGGCTACTTAGATGTGCAGCAGCCAAGGCCAGCACCTTGTAGGCTTTTTTAAAAAAGTAACTGAAATGTAATCGTAGTGATTACTTTTGAGGAAAAGTAAAGTAATCAGCTACTTTCAGAGCAATTGCAATTGTAACGGTAATTACTACTTTTTTGGGCCAAGTAACTGTAACTGTAATTTATTACTTTTTAAAAGTAATCTTCCAAGCTCTGGACCTTGGAGATTCTTCGGAGAACCATTGCTAGCCAGAGCAGCTAAACAGATGCCCACATAGGGTAGTACTATCTTTAGCAAAGTTTTTCTTTTTTCTTTCCACATATGGGGGGAAGCCCACCATTACTTAGCGCCAAAATTTGCTCATGGCATAGAAGAAACTACGGACAGTTCATGATCTAAGGACGTAGCGTAAGCAAGTTAGGAAGAACAAAATTAAAGGAGCAGAGAAGGATTTCAAGAAAAGAAACAAGGATTGCATAGGAGACAATAAACTGATCAGTGAGCAAAGCCAAACAGTGGAGCGCTACAGTGCTTTCTTGAAACAGTGTTGATGATCGACAGGGAACAAAGGAGTGAATTGATAATCACTTCCATTCCTTGCTGGATCCCAAATTGTTTCTCATTCAAACACTAACTAGGCATGGCTTCTTAATCAAAGTATGACAAGTTCACAGCTCAGTAGGAATAAGTAACCTGACAGTGCTGTCAATCAGTTCCATCTTACTTTGGTTTCCTAGGTTACCAGCAGTAGCAATAAGAGGGAGCCACAAAACCAGCCAAAAGCTAATGTCATAGAGCAGTGTGAGAGTTGAAACATGGAAGATATTTACACACATTTTTCATTTTCATGTTTGCTTCATATGTCTTGAACTTAAAGGTGACAATAAAGAACTGATCTTAAAGGTGACAATAAAGATCTTTCCAACACATACTTTAGGTAAAAGTATGGACCCTACAAGTTAGACATGTACAAAATAGATAATTAATCTATATTGGGTGTGTGCATGATGATTCAATGGTCTAAGCATAATCAGCAGACATACAGTACATCCTTTATGACTGCTAACATTTTTTCTTAATTTCTGCCCAGGTTATGTTCATAAGACCATTGTTGAAAAAACCCTCTTTAGACCCATCGTGTTTGGGTAATTATCGGCCAGTTTCCAATCTACCTTTTTAAAGTAAAATAGTGGAGCGGGTGGTGACCACTCAACTTCAACGCTTTCTAGATGAAATGGATTATCTCGACCCATTCCAGTCCGGCTTCAGACCTGGTCACGGGACTGAAACGGCTTTGGTCGCCTTGGTGGATGACCTCCGCAGAGAACTAGACAGGGGGAGTGTGTCCCTGTTGGTTCTTCTGGATCTCTCGGCAGCTTTCGATATCATCGACCATGGTATCCTTCTGGATCGTTTATCCAGGATGGGACTAGGGGGCACTGTTTTGGGCTGGCTCCGTTCCTTCCTGGTGGACCAGACCCAGAGGGTTATGCTGGGAGACTCCTGTTCAACCCCTTGGCCTTTGACTTGTGGGGTTCCGCAGGGTTCTGTCTTATCCCCTTTACTATTTAATATCTATATGAAGCCTCTGGGCGAGGTCATCCGGAGGTTTGGAGTGTGTTACCATCAATACGCTGATGATACTCAGCTTTATTTCTCCTTTCCTCCTGATGCCAAGGAAGCCGTCCAGCCCCTGAACCAGTGTCTGTCTTCGGTGATGGATTGGATGAAGGTGAACAAGTTGAAATTAAATCCAGACAAGACAGAGGTGCTTTTCATCAGTCGTGGGTCTGAACTGGCAATAGGGAATTTACCTGTGTTGGATGGGGTTACACTCCCCCTGAAGACCCAGGTTCGCAGCTTGGGTGTGCTTCTGGACTCGGCCTTGAACCTGGAAGCTCAGGTCTCGGCTGTATCCAGAAGCGCCTTCGCCCAGTTAAGACTGGTCCGCCAGCTGTGCCCGTTCCTAGAGATGTCTGACTTGACGAAAGTAACACATGCCTTAGTTACATCCCGGTTGGACTACTGCAACGCACTCTACGTTGGGCTGCCCTTGAAGACAGTTTGGAAGCTTAAACTGGTGCAACGTGCAGCAACTAGGATGCTGACCGGGGCTGGCCTTCGTGCCCATACATCCCCCCTGTTACAACAGCTCCACTCGTTACCGATTTGCTTCCGGACCCAATTCAAGGTGCTGGTGTTGTCCTTTAAAGCCCTTTGCGGCTTGGGCCCTGTCTATTTGTCCGATCGGTTGTCCTTTTATGAACCATCTCGTCCCTTGAGGTCATCTGATGACTTCCTTCTTGGGATCCCCTCTGCTACAGAAGTTCGTTTATCTAGGACCAGAGATAGGGCGTTCTCTGTCATCGCCCCTAGACTCTGGAACGCTTTACCTTTGGAGATACTATCTGTTTCTTCGCTTTTTGCATTTCGCCGCCTGGTTAAGATGTTTCTATTTCGGGTTGCGTTTAATTTGAATGCGGAATAAGATTTTTTAACTTGATTGTTTATGATAGTAAGTATAAGTTTATTGATTGTAATTTTTTAGTATACTAATTATTTATAGAGATTGTAAACTGTATTGTGTTTTATTTTCTTATGTTTTTATTGTCAGATTGTTCGCCGCTCTGAGTTTCCAGGAAAATAGAGCTGGTTAGAAATGTTTTAAATAAATAAATATAAATAAATAAGACACTCATTCTTTCTTAATTTCACCTCAGACTAAGATTAAGGAACACAGAAAGCTGCCATATACTG